>NW_026870508.1:600000-900000 GCF_963576545.1 Limanda limanda
TCTCTCCGACCTTCACAAAAAAAGTTATTCAAGAATATCTCCTCAGATTTGGGGGAATTTCGTCGGTCGACCTCTTCCGAAGGTCGTACAAGCTCGGGGATGGTACCAATCGATCCGCAGGACCCAAATTAGTCCAGATGCAACCACTTTCCAAGTCTCTCCGACCTTCACAAAAAAAGTTATTCAAGAATATCTCTTTCTCCTATGTGCTTTCATCCCTAACCCTAACCCTAACCCTTCCGAAAGTCGGAGAAGCTCAAGGATGGTACCGATCGATGCGCGCTACCCCATTTAGTGGGGGTAGAGCCTACTTGCAAGTCTCTCCGACCTTCACAAAAAAAGTTATTCAAGAATATCTCTTTCTCCTATGTGCTTTCATCCCTAACCCTAACCCTAACCCTTCCGAAAGTCGGAGAAGCTCAAGGATGGTACCGATCGATGCGCGTTACCCCATTTAGTGGGGGTAGAGCCTACTTGCAAGTCTCTCCGACCTTCACAAAAAAAGTTATTCAAGAATATCTCTTTCTCCTATGTGCTTTCATCCCTAACCCTAACCCTAACCCTTCCGAAAGTCGGAGAAGCTCAAGGATGGTACCGATCGATGCGCGCTACCCCATTTAGTGGGGGTAGAGCCTACTTGCAAGTCTCTCCGACCTTCAAAAAAAAGTTATTCAAGAATATCTCCTCAGATTTGGGGGAATTTCGTCGGTCGACCTCTTCCGAAGGTCGTACAAGCTCGGGGATGGTACCAATCGATCCGCAGGACCCAAATTAGTCCAGATGCAACCACTTTCCAAGTCTCTCCGACCTTCACAAAAAAAGTTATTCAAGAATATCTCTTTCTCCTATGTGCTTTCATCCCTAACCCTAACCCTAACCCTTCCGAAAGTCGGAGAAGCTCAAGGATGGTACCGATCGATGCGCGCTACCCAATTTAGTGGGGGTAAAGGCCTACTTGCAAGTCTCTCCGACCTTCACAAAAAAAGTTATTCAAGAATATCTCCTCAGATTTGGGGGAATTTCGTCGGTCGACCTCTTCCGAAGGTCGTACAAGCTCGGGGATGGTACCAATCGATCCGCAGGACCCAAATTAGTCCAGATGCAACCACTTTCCAAGTCTCTCCGACCTTCACAAAAAAAGTTATTCAAGAATATCTCTTTCTCCTATGTGCTTTCATCCCTAACCCTAACCCTAACCCTTCCGAAAGTCGGAGAAGCTCAAGGATGGTACTGATCGATGCGCGCTACCCCATTTAGTGGGGGTAGAGCCTACTTGCAAGTCTCTCCGACCTTCACAAAAAAAGTTATTCAAGAATATCTCTTTCTCCTATGTGCTTTCATCCCTAACCCTAACCCTAACCCTTCCGAAAGTCGGAGAAGCTCAAAGATGGTACCGATCGATGCGGGCTACCCCATTTAGTGGGGGTAGAGCCTACTTGCAAGTCTCTCCGACCTTCACAAAAAAAGTTATTCAAGAATATCTCCTCAGATTTGGGGGAATTTCGTCGGTCGACCTCTTCCGAAGGTCATACAAGCTCGGGGATGGTACCAATCGATCCGCAGGACCCAAATTAGTCCAGATGCAACCACTTTCCAAGTCTCTCCGACCTTCACAAAAAAAGTTATTCAAGAATATCTCTTTCTCCTATGTGCTTTCATCCCTAACCCTAACCCTAACCCTTCCGAAAGTCGGAGAAGCTCAAGGATGGTACCGATCGATGCGCGCTACCCCATTTAGTGGGGGTAGAGCCTACTTGCATGTCTCTCCGACCTTCACAAAAAAAGTTATTCAAGAATATCTCTTTCTCCTATGTGCTTTCATCCCTAACCCTAACCCTAACCCTTCCGAAAGTCGGAGAAGCTCAAGGATGGTACCGATCGATGCGCGCAACCCCATTTAGTGGGGGTAGAGCCTACTTGCAAGTCTCTCCGACCTTCAAAAAAAAAGTTATTCAAGAATATCTCCTCAGATTTGGGGGAATTTCGTCGGTCGACCTCTTCCGAAGGTCGTACAAGCTCGGGGATGGTACCAATCGATCCGCAGGACCCAAATTAGTCCAGATGCAACCACTTTCCAAGTCTCTCCGACCTTCACAAAAAAAGTTATTCAAGAATATCTCTTTCTCCTATGTGCTTTCATCCCTAACCCTAACCCTAACCCTTCCGAAAGTCGGAGAAGCTCAAGGATGGTACCGATCGATGTGCGCTACCCCATTTAGTGGGGGTAGAGCCTACTTGCAAGTCTCTCCGACCTTCACAAAAAAAGTTATTCAAGAATATCTCTTTCTCCTATGTGCTTTCATCCCTAACACTAACCCTAACCCTTCCGAAAGTCGGAGAAGCTCAAGGATGGTACCAATCGATGCGCGCTACCCCATTTAGTGGGGGTAGAGCCTACTTGCAAGTCTCTCCGACCTTCACAAAAAAAGTTATTCAAGAATATCTCTTTCTCCTATGTGCTTTCATCCCTAACCCTAACCCTAACCCTTCCGAAAGTCGGAGAAGCTCAAGGATGGTACCGATCGATGCGCGCTACCCCATTTAGTGGGGGTAGAGCCTACTTGCAAGTCTCTCCGACCTTCAAAAAAAAGTTATTCAAGAATATCTCCTCAGATTTGGGGGAATTTCGTCGGTCGACCTCTTCCGAAGGTCGTACAAGCTCGGGGATGGTACCAATCGATCCGCAGGACCCAAATTAGTCCAGATGCAACCACTTTCCAAGTCTCTCCGACCTTCACAAAAAAAGTTATTCAAGAATATCTCTTTCTCCTATGTGCTTTCATCCCTAACCCTAACCCTAACCCTTCCGAAAGTCGGAGAAGCTCAAGGATGGTACCGATCGATGCGCGCTACCCCATTTAGTGGGGGTAGAGCCTACTTGCAAGTCTCTCCGACCTTCACAAAAAAAGTTATTCAAGAATATCTCCTCAGATTTGGGGGAATTTCGTCGGTCGACCTCTTCCGAAGGTCGTACAAGCTCGGGGATGGTACCAATCGATCCGCAGGACCCAAATTAGTCCAGATGCAACCACTTTCCAAGTCTCTCCGACCTTCACAAAAAAAGTTATTCAAGAATATCTCTTTCTCCTATGTGCTTTCATCCCTAACCCTAACCCTAACCCTTCAGAAAGTCGGAGAAGCTCAAGGATGGTACCGATCGATGCGCGCTACCCCATTTAGTGGGGGTAGAGCCTACTTGCAAGTCTCTCCGACCTTCACAAAAAAAGTTATTCAAGAATATCTCTTTCTCCTATGTGCTTTCATCCCTAACCCTAACCCTAACCCTTCCGAAAGTCGGAGAAGCTCAAGGATGGTACCGATCGATGCGCGCAACCCCATTTAGTGGGGGTAGAGCCTACTTGCAAGTCTCTCCGACCTTCAAAAAAAAAGTTATTCAAGAATATCTCCTCAGATTTGGGGGAATTTCGTCGGTCGACCTCTTCCGAAGGTCGTACAAGCTCGCGGATGGTACCAATCGATCCGCAGGACCCAAATTAGTCCAGATGCAACCACTTTCCAAGTCTCTCCGACCTTCACAAAAAAAGTTATTCAAGAATATCTCTTTCTCCTATGTGCTTTCATCCCTAACCCTAACCCTAACCCTTCCGAAAGTCGGAGAAGCTCAAGGATGGTACCGATCGATGCGCGCTACCCCATTTAGTGGGGGTAGAGCCTACTTGCAAGTCTCTCCGACCTTCACAAAAAAAGTTATTCAAGAATATCTCTTTCTCCTACGTGCTTTCATCCCTAACCCTAACCCTAACCCTTCCGAAAGTCGGAGAAGCTCAAGGATGGTACCGATCGATGCGCGCTACCCCATTTAGTGGGGGTAGAGCCTACTTGCAAGTCTCTCCGACCTTCACAAAAAAAGTTATTCAAGAATATCTCCTCAGATTTGGGGGAATTTCGTCGGTCGACCTCTTCCGAAGGTCATACAAGCTCGGGGATGGTACCAATCGATCCGCAGGACCCAAATTAGTCCAGATGCAACCACTTTCCAAGTCTCTCCGACCTTCACAAAAAAAGTTATTCAAGAATATCTCTTTCTCCTATGTGCTTTCATCCCTAACCCTAACCCTAACCCTTCCGAAAGTCGGAGAAGCTCAAGGATGGTACCGATCGATGCGCGCTACCCCATTTAGTGGGGGTAGAGCCTACTTGCAAGTCTCTCCGACCTTCACAAAAAAAGTTATTCAAGAATATCTCTTTCTCCTATGTGCTTTCATCCCTAACCCTAACCCTAACCCTTCCGAAAGTCGGAGAAGCTCAAGGATGGTACCGATCGATGCGCGCTACCCCATTTAGTGGGGGTAGAGCCTACTTGCAAGTCTCTCCGACCTTCACAAAAAAAGTTATTCAAGAATATCTCTTTCTCCTATGTGCTTTCATCCCTAACCCTAACCCTAACCCTTCCGAAAGTCGGAGAAGCTCAAGGATGGTACCGATCGATGCGCGCTACCCCATTTAGTGGGGGTAGAGCCTACTTGCAAGTCTCTCCGACCTTCAAAAAAAAGTTATTCAAGAATATCTCCTCAGATTTGGGGGAATTTCGTCGGTCGACCTCTTCCGAAGGTCGTACAAGCTCGGGGATGGTACCAATCGATCCGCAGGACCCAAATTAGTCCAGATGCAACCACTTTCCAAGTCTCTCCGACCTTCACAAAAAAAGTTATTCAAGAATATCTCTTTCTCCTATGTGCTTTCATCCCTAACCCTAACCCTAACCCTTCCGAAAGTCGGAGAAGCTCAAGGATGGTACCGATCGATGCGCGCTACCCAATTTAGTGGGGGTAAAGGCCTACTTGCAAGTCTCTCCGACCTTCACAAAAAAAGTTATTCAAGAATATCTCCTCAGATTTGGGGGAATTTCGTCGGTCGACCTCTTCCGAAGGTCGTACAAGCTCGGGGATGGTACCAATCGATCCGCAGGACCCAAATTAGTCCAGATGCAACCACTTTCCAAGTCTCTCCGACCTTCACAAAAAAAGTTATTCAAGAATATCTCTTTCTCCTATGTGCTTTCATCCCTAACCCTAACCCTAACCCTTCCGAAAGTCGGAGAAGCTCAAGGATAGTACTGATCGATGCGCGCTACCCCATTTAGTGGGGGTAGAGCCTACTTGCAAGTCTCTCCGACCTTCACAAAAAAAGTTATTCAAGAATATCTCTTTCTCCTATGTGCTTTCATCCCTAACCCTAACCCTAACCCTTCCGAAAGTCGGAGAAGCTCAAAGATGGTACCGATCGATGCGCGCTACCCCATTTAGTGGGGGTAGAGCCTACTTGCAAGTCTCTCCGACCTTCAAAAAAAAAGTTATTCAAGAATATCTCCTCAGATTTGGGGGAATTTCGTCGGTCGACCTCTTCCGAAGGTCGTACAAGCTCGGGGATGGTACCAATAGATCCGCAGGACCCAAATTAGTCCAGATGCAACCACTTTCCAAGTCTCTCCGACCTTCACAAAAAAAGTTATTCAAGAATATCTCTTTCTCCTATGTGCTTTCATCCCTAACCCTAACCCTAACCCTTCCGAAAGTCGGAGAAGCTCAAGGATGGTACAGATCGATGTGCGCTATCCCATTTAGTGGGGGTAGAGCCTACTTGCAAGTCTCTCCGACCTTCACAAAAAAAGTTATTCAAGAATATCTCTTTCTCCTATGTGCTTTCATCCCTAACACTAACCCTAACCCTTCCGAAAGTTGGAGAAGCTCAAGGATGGTACCAATCGATGCGCGCTACCCCATTTAGTGGGGGTAGAGCCTACTTGCAAGTCTCTCCGACCTTCACAAAAAAAGTTATTCAAGAATATCTCTTTCTCCTATGTGCTTTCATCCCTAACCCTAACCCTAACCCTTCCGAAAGTCGGAGAAGCTCAAGGATGGTACCGATCGATGCGCGCTACCCCATTTAGTGGGGGTAGAGCCTACTTGCAAGTCTCTCCGACCTTCAAAAAAAAGTTATTCAAGAATATCTCCTCAGATTTGGGGGAATTTTGTCGGTCGACCTCTTCCGAAGGTCGTACAAGCTCGGGGATGGTACCAATCGATCCGCAGGACCCAAATTAGTCCAGATGCAACCACTTTTCAAGTCTCTCCGACCTTCACAAAAAAAGTTATTCAAGAATATCTCTTTCTCCTATGTGCTTTCATCCCTAACCCTAACCCTAACCCTTCCGAAAGTCGGAGAAGCTCAAGGATGGTACCGATCGATGCGCGCTACCCCATTTAGTGGGGGTAGAGCCTACTTGCAAGTCTCTCCGACCTTCAAAAAAAAGTTATTCAAGAATATCTCCTCAGATTTGGGGGAATTTCGTCGGTCGACCTCTTCCGAAGGTCGTACAAGCTCGGGGATGGTACCAATCGATCCGCAGGACCCAAATTAGTCCAGATGCAACCACTTTCCAAGTCTCTCCGACCTTCACAAAAAAAGTTATTCAAGAATATCTCTTTCTCCTATGTGCTTTCATCCCTAACCCTAACCCTAACCCTTCCGAAAGTCGGAGAAGCTCAAGGATGGTACCGATCGATGCGCGCTACCCCATTTAGTGGGGGTAGAGCCTACTTGCAAGTCTCTCTGACCTTCACAAAAAAAGTTATTCAAGAATATCTCCTCAGATTTGGGGGAATTTCGTCGGTCGACCTCTTCCGAAGGTCGTACAAGCTCGGGGATGGTACCAATCGATCCGCAGGACCCAAATTAGTCCAGATGCAACCACTTTCCAAGTCTCTCCGACCTTCACAAAAAAAGTTATTCAAGAATATCTCTTTCTCCTATGTGCTTTCATCCCTAACCCTAACCCTAACCCTTCCGAAAGTCGGAGAAGCTCAAGGATGGTACCGATCGATGCGCGCTACCCCATTTAGTGGGGGTAGAGCCTACTTGCAAGTCTCTCCGACCTTCACAAAAAAAGTTATTCAAGAATATCTCTTTCTCCTACGTGCTTTCATCCCTAACCCTAACCCTAACCCTTCCGAAAGTCGGAGAAGCTCAAGGATGGTACCGATCGATGCGCGCTACCCCATTTAGTGGGGGTAGAGCCTACTTGCAAGTCTCTCCGACCTTCACAAAAAAAGTTATTCAAGAATATCTCCTCAGATTTGGGGGAATTTCGTCGGTCGACCTCTTCCGAAGGTCATACAAGCTCGGGGATGGTACCAATCGATCCGCAGGACCCAAATTAGTCCAGATGCAACCACTTTCCAAGTCTCTCCGACCTTCACAAAAAAAGTTATTCAAGAATATCTCTTTCTCCTATGTGCTTTCATCCCTAACCCTAACCCTAACCCTTCCGAAAGTCGGAGAAGCTCAAGGATGGTACCGATCGATGCGCGCTACCCCATTTAGTGGGGGTAGAGCCTACTTGCAAGTCTCTCCGACCTTCACAAAAAAAGTTATTCAAGAATATCTCTTTCTCCTATGTGCTTTCATCCCTAACCCTAACCCTAACCCTTCCGAAAGTCGGAGAAGCTCAAGGATGGTACCGATCGATGCGCGCTACCCCATTTAGTGGGGGTAGAGCCTACTTGCAAGTCTCTCCGACCTTCACAAAAAAAGTTATTCAAGAATATCTCTTTCTCCTATGTGCTTTCATCCCTAACCCTAACCCTAACCCTTCCGAAAGTCGGAGAAGCTCAAGGATGGTACCGATCGATGCGCGCTACCCCATTTAGTGGGGGTAGAGCCTACTTGCAAGTCTCTCCGACCTTCAAAAAAAAGTTATTCAAGAATATCTCCTCAGATTTGGGGGAATTTCGTCGGTCGACCTCTTCCGAAGGTCGTACAAGCTCGGGGATGGTACCAATCGATCCGCAGGACCCAAATTAGTCCAGATGCAACCACTTTCCAAGTCTCTCCGACCTTCACAAAAAAAGTTATTCAAGAATATCTCTTTCTCCTATGTGCTTTCATCCCTAACCCTAACCCTAACCCTTCCGAAAGTCGGAGAAGCTCAAGGATGGTACCGATCGATGCGCGCTACCCAATTTAGTGGGGGTAAAGGCCTACTTGCAAGTCTCTCCGACCTTCACAAAAAAAGTTATTCAAGAATATCTCCTCAGATTTGGGGGAATTTCGTCGGTCGACCTCTTCCGAAGGTCGTACAAGCTCGGGGATGGTACCAATCGATCCGCAGGACCCAAATTAGTCCAGATGCAACCACTTTCCAAGTCTCTCCGACCTTCACAAAAAAAGTTATTCAAGAATATCTCTTTCTCCTATGTGCTTTCATCCCTAACCCTAACCCTAACCCTTCCGAAAGTCGGAGAAGCTCAAGGATAGTACTGATCGATGCGCGCTACCCCATTTAGTGGGGGTAGAGCCTACTTGCAAGTCTCTCCGACCTTCACAAAAAAAGTTATTCAAGAATATCTCTTTCTCCTATGTGCTTTCATCCCTAACCCTAACCCTAACCCTTCCGAAAGTCGGAGAAGCTCAAAGATGGTACCGATCGATGCGCGCTACCCCATTTAGTGGGGGTAGAGCCTACTTGCAAGTCTCTCCGACCTTCAAAAAAAAAGTTATTCAAGAATATCTCCTCAGATTTGGGGGAATTTCGTCGGTCGACCTCTTCCGAAGGTCGTACAAGCTCGGGGATGGTACCAATCGATCCGCAGGACCCAAATTAGTCCAGATGCAACCACTTTCCAAGTCTCTCCGACCTTCACAAAAAAAGTTATTCAAGAATATCTCTTTCTCCTATGTGCTTTCATCCCTAACCCTAACCCTAACCCTTCCGAAAGTCGGAGAAGCTCAAGGATGGTACAGATCGATGTGCGCTATCCCATTTAGTGGGGGTAGAGCCTACTTGCAAGTCTCTCCGACCTTCACAAAAAAAGTTATTCAAGAATATCTCTTTCTCCTATGTGCTTTCATCCCTAACACTAACCCTAACCCTTCCGAAAGTTGGAGAAGCTCAAGGATGGTACCAATCGATGCGCGCTACCCCATTTAGTGGGGGTAGAGCCTACTTGCAAGTCTCTCCGACCTTCACAAAAAAAGTTATTCAAGAATATCTCTTTCTCCTATGTGCTTTCATCCCTAACCCTAACCCTAACCCTTCCGAAAGTCGGAGAAGCTCAAGGATGGTACCGATCGATGCGCGCTACCCCATTTAGTGGGGGTAGAGCCTACTTGCAAGTCTCTCCGACCTTCAAAAAAAAGTTATTCAAGAATATCTCCTCAGATTTGGGGGAATTTTGTCGGTCGACCTCTTCCGAAGGTCGTACAAGCTCGGGGATGGTACCAATCGATCCGCAGGACCCAAATTAGTCCAGATGCAACCACTTTTCAAGTCTCTCCGACCTTCACAAAAAAAGTTATTCAAGAATATCTCTTTCTCCTATGTGCTTTCATCCCTAACCCTAACCCTAACCCTTCCGAAAGTCGGAGAAGCTCAAGGATGGTACCGATCGATGCGCGCTACCCCATTTAGTGGGGGTAGAGCCTACTTGCAAGTCTCTCTGACCTTCACAAAAAAAGTTATTCAAGAATATCTCCTCAGATTTGGGGGAATTTCGTCGGTCGACCTCTTCCGAAGGTCGTACAAGCTCGGGGATGGTACCAATCGATCCGCAGGACCCAAATTAGTCCAGATGCAACCACTTTCCAAGTCTCTCCGACCTTCACAAAAAAAGTTATTCAAGAATATCTCTTTCTCCTATGTGCTTTCATCCCTAACCCTAACCCTAACCCTTCCGAAAGTCGGAGAAGCTCAAGGATGGTACCGATCGATGCGCGCTACCCCATTTAGTGGGGGTAGAGCCTACTTGCAAGTCTCTCCGACCTTCACAAAAAAAGTTATTCAAGAATATCTCTTTCTCCTATGTGCTTTCATCCCTAACCCTAACCCTAACCCTTCCGAAAGTCGGAGAAGCTCAAGGATGGTACCGATCGATGCGCGCTACCCCATTTAGTGGGGGTAGAGCCTACTTGCAAGTCTGTCCGACCTTCACAAAAAAAGTTATTCAAGAATATCTCCTCAGATTTGGGGGAATTTCGTCGGTCGACCTCTTCCGAAGATCATACAAGCTCGGGGATGGTACCAATCGATCCGCAGGACCCAAATTAGTCCAGATGCAACCACTTTCCAAGTCTCTCCGACCTTCACAAAAAAAGTTATTCAAGAATATCTCTTTCTCCTATGTGCTTTCATCCCTAACCCTAACCCTAACCCTTCCGAAAGTCGGAGAAGCTCAAGGATGGTACCGATCGATGCGCGCTACCCCATTTAGTGGGGGTAGAGCCTACTTGCAAGTCTCTCCGACCTTCACAAAAAAAGTTATTCAAGAATATCTCTTTCTCCTATGTGCTTTCATCCCTAACCCTAACCCTAACCCTTCCGAAAGTCGGAGAAGCTCAAGGATGGTACCGATCGATGCGCGCTACCCCATTTAGTGGGGGTAGAGCCTACTTGCAAGTCTCTCCGACCTTCACAAAAAAAGTTATTCAAGAATATCTCTTTCTCCTATGTGCTTTCATCCCTAACCCTAACCCTAACCCTTCCGAAAGTCGGAGAAGCTCAAGGATAGTACCGATCGATGCGCGCTACCCCATTTAGTGGGGGTAGAGCCTACTTGCAAGTCTCTCCGACCTTCAAAAAAAAGTTATTCAAGAATATCTCCTCAGATTTGGGGGAATTTCGTCGGTCGACCTCTTCCGAAGGTCGTACAAGCTCGGGGATGGTACCAATCGATCCGCAGGACCCAAATTAGTCCAGATGCAACCACTTTCCAAGTCTCTCCGACCTTCACAAAAAAAGTTATTCAAGAATATCTCTTTCTCCTATGTGCTTTCATCCCTAACCCTAACCCTAACCCTTCCGAAAGTCGGAGAAGCTCAAGGATGGTACCGATCGATGCGCGCTACCCAATTTAGTGGGGGTAAAGGCCTACTTGCAAGTCTCTCCGACCTTCACAAAAAAAGTTATTCAAGAATATCTCCTCAGATTTGGGGGAATTTCGTCGGTCGACCTCTTTCGAAGGTCGTACAAGCTCGGGGATGGTACCAATCGATCCGCAGGACCCAAATTAGTCCAGATGCAACCACTTTCCAAGTCTCTCCGACCTTCACAAAAAAAGTTATTCAAGAATATCTCTTTCTCCTATGTGCTTTCATCCCTAACCCTAACCCTAACCCTTCCGAAAGTCGGAGAAGCTCAAGGATGGTACTGATCGATGCGCGCTACCCCATTTAGTGGGGGTAGAGCCTACTTGCAAGTCTCTCCGACCTTCACAAAAAAAGTTATTCAAGAATATCTCTTTCTCCTATGTGCTTTCATCCCTAACCCTAACCCTAACCCTTCCGAAAGTCGGAGAAGCTCAAAGATGGTACCGATCGATGCGCGCTACCCCATTTAGTGGGGGTAGAGCCTACTTGCAAGTCTCTCCGACCTTCACAAAAAAAGTTATTCAAGAATATCTCCTCAGATTTGGGGGAATTTCGTCGGTCGACCTCTTCCGAAGGTCATACAAGCTCGGGGATGGTACCAATCGATCTGCAGGACCCAAATTAGTCCAGATGCAACCACTTTCCAAGTCTCTCCGACCTTCACAAAAAAAGTTATTCAAGAATATCTCTTTCTCCTATGTGCTTTCATCCCTAACCCTAACCCTAACCCTTCCGAAAGTCGGAGAAGCTCAAGGATGGTACCGATCGATGCGCGCTACCCCATTTAGTGGGGGTACAGCCTACTTGCAAGTCTCTCCGACCTTCACAAAAAAAGTTATTCAAGAATATCTCTTTCTCCTATGTGCTTTCATCCCTAACCCTAACCCTTCCGAAAGTCGGAGAAGCTCAAGGATGGTACCGATCGATGCGCGCTACCCCATTTAGTGGGGGTAGAGCCTACTTGCAAGTCTCTCCGACCTTCAAAAAAAAGTTATTCAAGAATATCTCCTCAGATTTGGGGGAATTTTGTCGGTCGACCTCTTCCGAAGGTCGTACAAGCTCGGGGATGGTACCAATCGATCCGCAGGACCCAAATTAGTCCAGATGCAACCACTTTTCAAGTCTCTCCGACCTTCACAAAAAAAGTTATTCAAGAATATCTCTTTCTCCTATGTGCTTTCATCCCTAACCCTAACCCTAACCCTTCCGAAAGTCGGAGAAGCTCAAGGATGGTACCGATCGATGCGCGCTACCCCATTTAGTGGGGGTAGAGCCTACTTGCAAGTCTCTCTGACCTTCACAAAAAAAGTTATTCAAGAATATCTCCTCAGATTTGGGGGAATTTCGTCGGTCGACCTCTTCCGAAGGTCGTACAAGCTCGGGGATGGTACCAATCGATCCGCAGGACCCAAATTAGTCCAGATGCAACCACTTTCCAAGTCTCTCCGACCTTCACAAAAAAAGTTATTCAAGAATATCTCTTTCTCCTATGTGCTTTCATCCCTAACCCTAACCCTAACCCTTCCGAAAGTCGGAGAAGCTCAAGGATGGTACCGATCGATGCGCGCTACCCCATTTAGTGGGGGTAGAGCCTACTTGCAAGTCTCTCCGACCTTCACAAAAAAAGTTATTCAAGAATATCTCTTTCTCCTATGTGCTTTCATCCCTAACCCTAACCCTAACCCTTCCGAAAGTCGGAGAAGCTCAAGGATGGTACCGATCGATGCGCGCTACCCCATTTAGTGGGGGTAGAGCCTACTTGCAAGTCTCTCCGACCTTCACAAAAAAAGTTATTCAAGAATATCTCCTCAGATTTGGGGGAATTTCGTCGGTCGACCTCTTCCGAAGATCATACAAGCTCGGGGATGGTACCAATCGATCCGCAGGACCCAAATTAGTCCAGATGCAACCACTTTCCAAGTCTCTCCGACCTTCACAAAAAAAGTTATTCAAGAATATCTCTTTCTCCTATGTGCTTTCATCCCTAACCCTAACCCTAACCCTTCCGAAAGTCGGAGAAGCTCAAGGATGGTTCCGATCGATGCGCGCTACCCCATTTAGTGGGGGTAGAGCCTACTTGCAAGTCTCTCCGACCTTCACAAAAAAAGTTATTCAAGAATATCTCTTTCTCCTATGTGCTTTCATCCCTAACCCTAACCCTAACCCTTCCGAAAGTCGGAGAAGCTCAAGGATGGTACCGATCGATGCGCGCTACCCCATTTAGTGGGGGTAGAGCCTACTTGCAAGTCTCTCCGACCTTCACAAAAAAAGTTATTCAAGAATATCTCTTTCTCCTATGTGCTTTCATCCCTAACCCTAACCCTAACCCTTCCGAAAGTCGGAGAAGCTCAAGGATAGTACCGATCGATGCGCGCTACCCCATTTAGTGGGGGTAGAGCCTACTTGCAAGTCTCTCCGACCTTCAAAAAAAAGTTATTCAAGAATATCTCCTCAGATTTGGGGGAATTTCGTCGGTCGACCTCTTCCGAAGGTCGTACAAGCTCGGGGATGGTACCAATCGATCCGCAGGACCCAAATTAGTCCAGATGCAACCACTTTCCAAGTCTCTCCGACCTTCACAAAAAAAGTTATTCAAGAATATCTCTTTCTCCTATGTGCTTTCATCCCTAACCCTAACCCTAACCCTTCCGAAAGTCGGAGAAGCTCAAGGATGGTACCGATCGATGCGCGCTACCCAATTTAGTGGGGGTAAAGGCCTACTTGCAAGTCTCTCCGACCTTCACAAAAAAAGTTATTCAAGAATATCTCCTCAGATTTGGGGGAATTTCGTCGGTCGACCTCTTTCGAAGGTCGTACAAGCTCGGGGATGGTACCAATCGATCCGCAGGACCCAAATTAGTCCAGATGCAACCACTTTCCAAGTCTCTCCGACCTTCACAAAAAAAGTTATTCAAGAATATCTCTTTCTCCTATGTGCTTTCATCCCTAACCCTAACCCTAACCCTTCCGAAAGTCGGAGAAGCTCAAGGATGGTACTGATCGATGCGCGCTACCCCATTTAGTGGGGGTAGAGCCTACTTGCAAGTCTCTCCGACCTTCACAAAAAAAGTTATTCAAGAATATCTCTTTCTCCTATGTGCTTTCATCCCTAACCCTAACCCTAACCCTTCCGAAAGTCGGAGAAGCTCAAAGATGGTACCGATCGATGCGCGCTACCCCATTTAGTGGGGGTAGAGCCTACTTGCAAGTCTCTCCGACCTTCACAAAAAAAGTTATTCAAGAATATCTCCTCAGATTTGGGGGAATTTCGTCGGTCGACCTCTTCCGAAGGTCATACAAGCTCGGGGATGGTACCAATCGATCTGCAGGACCCAAATTAGTCCAGATGCAACCACTTTCCAAGTCTCTCCGACCTTCACAAAAAAAGTTATTCAAGAATATCTCTTTCTCCTATGTGCTTTCATCCCTAACCCTAACCCTAACCCTTCCGAAAGTCGGAGAAGCTCAAGGATGGTACCGATCGATGCGCGCTACCCCATTTAGTGGGGGTACAGCCTACTTGCAAGTCTCTCCGACCTTCACAAAAAAAGTTATTCAAGAATATCTCTTTCTCCTATGTGCTTTCATCCCTAACCCTAACCCTTCCGAAAGTCGGAGAAGCTCAAGGATGGTACCGATCGATGCGCGCAACCCCATTTAGTGGGGGTAGAGCCTACTTGCAAGTCTCTCCGACCTTCAAAAAAAAAGTTATTCAAGAATATCTCCTCAGATTTGGGGGAATTTCGTCGGTCGACCTCTTCCGAAGGTCGTAAAAGCTCGGGGATGGTACCAATCGATCCGCAGGACCCAAATTAGTCCAGATGCAACCACTTTCCAAGTCTCTCCGACCTTCACAAAAAAAGTTATTCAAGAATATCTCTTTCTCCTATGTGCTTTCATCCCTAACCCTAACCCTAACCCTTCCGAAAGTCGGAGAAGCTCAAGGATGGTACCGATCGATGTGCGCTACCCCATTTAGTGGGGGTAGAGCCTACTTGCAAGTCTCTCCGACCTTCACAAAAAAAGTTATTCAAGAATATCTCTTTCTCCTATGTGCTTTCATCCCTAACCCTAACCCTAACCCTTCCGAAAGTCGGAGAAGCTCAAGGATGGTACCGATCGATGCGCGCTACCCCATTTAGTAGGGGTAAAGCCTACTTGCAAGTCTCTCCGACCTTCACAAAAAAAGTTATTCAAGAATATCTCTTTCTCCTATGTGCTTTCATCCCTAACCCTAACCCTAACCCTTCCGAAAGTCGGAGAAGCTCAAAGATGGTACCGATCGATGCGCGCTACCCCATTTAGTGGGGGTAGAGCCTACTTGCAAGTCTCTCCGACCTTCACAAAAAAAGTTATTCAAGAATATCTCCTCAGATTTGGGGGAATTTCGTCGGTCGACCTTTTCCGAAGGTCGTACAAGCTCGGGGATGGTACCAATCGATCCGCAGGACCCAAATTAGTCCAGATGCAACCACTTTCCAAGTCTCTCCGACCTTCACAAAAAAAGTTATTCAAGAATATCTCTTTCTCCTATGTGCTTTCATCCCTAACCCTAACCCTAACCCTTCCGAAAGTCGGAGAAGCTCAAGGATGGTACCGATCGATGCGCGCTACCCCATTTAGTAGGGGTAGAGCCTACTTGCAAGTCTCTCCGACCTTCACAAAAAAAGTTATTCAAGAATATCTCTTTCTCCTATGTGCTTTCATCCCTAACCCTAACCCTAACCCTTCCGAAAGTCGGAGAAGCTCAAGGATGGTACCGATCGATGCGCGTTACCCCATTTAGTGGGGGTAGAGCCTACTTGCAAGTCTCTCCGACCTTCACAAAAAAAGTTATTCAAGAATATCTCTTTCTCCTATGTGCTTTCAGCCCTAACCCTAACCCTTCCGAAAGTCGGAGAAGCTCAAGGATGGTACCGATCGATGCGCGCAACCCCATTTAGTGGGGGTAAAGCCTACTTGCAAGTCTCTCCGACCTTCAAAAAAAAAGTTATTCAAGAATATCTCCTCAGATTTGGGGGAATTTCGTCGGTCGACCTCTTCCGAAGGTCGTACAAGCTCGGGGATGGTACCAATCGATCCGCAGGACCCAAATTAGTCCAGATGCAACCACTTTCCAAGTCTCTCCGACCTTCACAAAAAAAGTTATTCAAGAATATCTCTTTCTCCTATGTGCTTTCATCCCTAACCCTAACCCTAACCCTTCCAAAAGTCGGAGAAGCTCAAGGATGGTACCGATCGATGTGCGCTACCCCATTTAGTGGGGGTAGAGCCTACTTGCAAGTCTCTCCGACCTTCACAAAAAAAGTTATTCAAGAATATCTCTTTCTCCTATGTGCTTTCATCCCTAACCCTAACCCTAACCCTTCCGAAAGTCGGAGAAGCTCAAGGATGGTACCGATCGATGCGCGCTACCCCATTTAGTGGGGGTAGAGCCTACTTGCAAGTCTCTCCGACCTTCACAAAAAAAGTTATTCAAGAATATCTCTTTCTCCTATGTGCTTTCATCCCTAACCCTAACCCTAACCCTTCCGAAAGTCGGAGAAGCTCAAAGATGGTACCGATCGATGCGCGCTACCCCATTTAGTGGGGGTAGAGCCTACTTGCAAGTCTCTCCGACCTTCACAAAAAAAGTTATTCAAGAATATCTCCTCAGATTTGGGGGAATTTCGTCGGTCGACCTCTTCCGAAGGTCGTACAAGCTCGGGGATGGTACCAATCGATCCGCAGGACCCAAATTAGTCCAGATGCAACCACTTTCCAAGTCTCTCCGACCTTCACAAAAAAAGTTATTCAAGAATATCTCTTTCTCCTATGTGCTTTCATCCCTAACCCTAACCCTAACCCTTCCAAAAGTCGGAGAAGCTCAAAGATGGTACCGATCGATGCGCGCTACCCCATTTAGTGGGGGTAGAGCCTACTTGCAAGTCTCTCCGACCTTCACAAAAAAAGTTATTCAAGAATATCTCTTTCTCCTATGTGCTTTCATCCCTAACCCTAACCCTAACCCTTCCGAAAGTCAGAGAAGCTCAAGGATGGTACCGATCGATGCGCGCTACCCCATTTAGTGGGGGTAGAGCCTACTTGCAAGTCTCTCCGACCTTCACAAAAAAAGTTATTCAAGAATATCTCTTTCTCCTATGTGCTTTCAGCCCTAACCCTAACCCTAACCCTTCCGAAAGTCGGAGAAGCTCAAGGATGGTACCGATCGATGCGCGCAACCCCATTTAGTGGGGGTAGAGCCTACTTGCAAGTCTCTCCGACCTTCAAAAAAAAAGTTATTCAAGAATATCTCCTCAGATTTGGGGGAATTTCGTCGGTCGACCTCTTCCGAAGGTCGTACAAGCTCGGGGATGGTACCAATCGATCTGCAGGACCCAAATTAGTCAAGATGCAACCACTTTCCAAGTCTCTCCGACCTTCACAAAAAAAGTTATTCAAGAATATCTCTTTCTCCTATGTGCTTTCATCCCTAACCCTAACCCTAACCCTTCCGAAAGTCGGAGAAGCTCAAGGATGGTACCGATCGATGTGCGCTACCCCATTTAGTGGGGGTAGAGCCTACTTGCAAGTCTCTCCGACCTTCACAAAAAAAGTTATTCAAGAATATCTCTTTCTCCTATGTGCTTTCATCCCTAACCCTAACCCTAACCCTTCCGAAAGTCGGAGAAGCTCAAGGATGGTACCGATCGATGCGCGCTACCCCATTTAGTGGGGGTAGAGCCTACTTGCAAGTCTCTCCGACCTTCACAAAAAAAGTTATTCAAGAATATCTCTTTCTCCTATGTGCTTTCATCCCTAACCCTAACCCTAACCCTTCCGAAAGTCGGAGAAGCTCATGGATGGTACCGATCGATGCGCGCAACCCCATTTAGTGGGGGTAGAGCCTACTTGCAAGTCTCTCCGACCTTCAAAAAAAAAGTTATTCAAGAATATCTCCTCAGATTTGGGGGAATTTCGTCGGTCGACCTCTTCCGAAGGTCGTACAAGCTCGGGGATGGTACCAATCGATCCGCAGGACCCAAATTAGTCCAGATGCAACCACTTTCCAAGTCTCTCCGACCTTCACAAAAAAAGTTATTCAAGAATATCTCTTTCTCCTATGTGCTTTCATCCCTAACCCTAACCCTAACCCTTCCGAAAGTCGGAGAAGCTCAAGGATGGTACCGATCGATGTGCGCTACCCCATTTAGTGGGGGTAGAGCCTACTTGCAAGTCTCTCCGACCTTCACAAAAAAAGTTATTCAAGAATATCTCTTTCTCCTATGTGCTTTCATCCCTAACCCTAACCCTAACCCTTCCGAAAGTCGGAGAAGCTCAAGGATGGTACCGATCGATGCGCGCTACCCCATTTAGTGGGGGTAGAGCCTACTTGCAAGTCTCTCCGACCTTCACAAAAAAAGTTATTCAAGAATATCTCTTTCTCCTATGTGCTTTCATCCCTAACCCTAACCCTAACCCTTCCGAAAGTCGGAGAAGCTCAAAGATGGTACCGATCGATGCGCGCTACCCCATTTAGTGGGGGTAGAGCCTACTTGCAAGTCTCTCCGACCTTCACAAAAAAAGTTATTCAAGAATATCTCCTCAGATTTGGGGGAATTTCGTCGGTCGACCTCTTCCGAAGGTCGTACAAGCTCGGGGATGGTACCAATCGATCCGCAGGACCCAAATTAGTCCAGATGCAACCACTTTCCAAGTCTCTCCGACCTTCACAAAAAAAGTTATTCAAGAATATCTCTTTCTCCTATGTGCTTTCATCCCTAACCCTAACCCTAACCCTTCCAAAAGTCGGAGAAGCTCAAGGATGGTACCGATCGATGCGCGCTACCCCATTTAGTGGGGGTAGAGCCTACTTGCAAGTCTCTCCGACCTTCACAAAAAAAGTTATTCAAGAATATCTCTTTCTCCTATGTGCTTTCATCCCTAACCCTAACCCTAACCCTTCCGAAAGTCAGAGAAGCTCAAGGATGGTACCGATCGATGCGCGCTACCCCATTTAGTGGGGGTAGAGCCTACTTGCAAGTCTCTCCGACCTTCACAAAAAAAGTTATTCAAGAATATCTCTTTCTCCTATGTGCTTTCATCCCTAACCCTAACCCTAACCCTTCCGAAAGTCGGAGAAGCTCAAGGATGGTACCGATCGATGCGCGCTACCCCATTTAGTGGGGGTAGAGCCTACTTGCAAGTCTCTCCGACCTTCAAAAAAAAGTTATTCAAGAATATCTCCTCAGATTTGGGGGAATTTCGTCGGTCGACCTCTTCCGAAGGTCGTACAAGCTCGGGGATGGTACCAATCGATCCGCAGGACCCAAATTAGTCCAGATGCAACCACTTTCCAAGTCTCTCCGACCTTCACAAAAAAAGTTATTCAAGAATATCTCTTTCTCCTATGTGCTTTCATCCCTAACCCTAACCCTAACCCTTCCGAAAGTCGGAGAAGCTCAAGGATGGTACCGATCGATGCGCGCTACCCCATTTAGTGGGGGTAGAGCCTACTTGCAAGTCTCTCCGACCTTCACAAAAAAAGTTATTCAAGAATATCTCCTCAGATTTGGGGGAATTTCGTCGGTCGACCTCTTCCGAAGGTCGTACAAGCTCGGGGATGGTACCAATCGATCCGCAGGACCCAAATTAGTCCAGATGCAACCACTTTCCAAGTCTCTCCGACCTTCACAAAAAAAGTTATTCAAGAATATCTCTTTCTCCTATGTGCTTTCATCCCTAACCCTAACCCTAACCCTTCCGAAAGTCGGAGAAGCTCAAGGATGGTACCGATCGATGCGCGCTACCCCATTTAGTGGGGGTAGAGCCTACTTGCAAGTCTCTCCGACCTTCACAAAAAAAGTTATTCAAGAATATCTCTTTCTCCTATGTGCTTTCATCCCTAACCCTAACCCTAACCCTTCCGAAAGTCGGAGAAGCTCAAAGATGGTACCGATCGATGCGCGCTACCCCATTTAGTGGGGGTAGAGCCTACTTGCAAGTCTCTCCGACCTTCACAAAAAAAGTTATTCAAGAATATCTCCTCAGATTTGGGGGAATTTCGTCGGTCGACCTCTTACGAAGGTCATACAAGCTCGGGGATGGTACCAATCGATCCGCAGGACCCAAATTAGTCCAGATGCAACCACTTTCCAAGTCTCTCCGACCTTCACAAAAAAAGTTATTCAAGAATATCTCTTTCTCCTATGTGCTTTCATCCCTAACCCTAACCCTAACCCTTCCGAAAGTCGGAGAAGCTCAAGGATGGTACCGATCGATGCGCGCTACCCCATTTAGTGGGGGTACAGCCTACTTGCAAGTCTCTCCGACCTTCACAAAAAAAGTTATTCAAGAATATCTCTTTCTCCTATGTGTTTTCATCCCTAACCCTAACCCTAACCCTTCCGAAAGTCGGAGAAGCTCAAGGATGGTACCGATCGATGCGCGCAACCCCATTTAGTGGGGGTAGAGCCTACTTGCAAGTCTCTCCGACCTTCAAAAAAAAAGTTATTCAAGAATATCTCCTCAGATTTGGGGGAATTTCGTCGGTCGACCTCTTCCAAAGGTCGTAAAAGCTCGGGGATGGTACCAATCGATCCGCAGGACCCAAATTAGTCCAGATGCAACCACTTTCCAAGTCTCTCCGACCTTCACAAAAAAAGTTATTCAAGAATATCTCTTTCTCCTATGTGCTTTCATCCCTAACCCTAACCCTAACCCTTCCGAAAGTCGGAGAAGCTCAAGGATGGTACTGATCGATGTGCGCTACCCCATTTAGTGGGGGTAGAGCCTACTTGCAAGTCTCTCCGACCTTCACAAAAAAAGTTATTCAAGAATATCTCTTTCTCCTATGTGCTTTCATCCCTAACCCTAACCCTAACCCTTCCGAAAGTCGGATAAGCTCAAGGATGGTACCGATCGATGCGCGCTACCCCATTTAGTGGGGGTAGAGCCTACTTGCAAGTCTCTCCGACCTTCACAAAAAAAGTTATTCAAGAATATCTCTTTCTCCTATGTGCTTTCATCCCTAACCCTAACCCTAACCCTTCCGAAAGTCGGAGAAGCTCAAAGATGGTACCGATCGATGCGCGCTACCCCATTTAGTGGGGGTAGAGCCTACTTGCAAGTCTCTCCGACCTTCACAAAAAAAGTTATTCAAGAATATCTCCTCAGATTTGGGGGAATTTCGTCGGTCGACCTTTTCCGAAGGTCGTACAAGCTCGGGGATGGTACCAATCGATCCGCAGGACCCAAATTAGTCCAGATGCAACCACTTTCCAAGTCTCTCCGACCTTCACAAAAAAAGTTATTCAAGAATATCTCTTTCTCCTATGTGCTTTCATCCCTAACCCTAACCCTAACCCTTCCGAAAGTCGGAGAAGCTCAAGGATGGTACCGATCGATGCGCGCTACCCCATTTAGTGGGGGTAGAGCCTACTTGCAAGTCTCTCCGACCTTCACAAAAAAAGTTATTCAAGAATATCTCTTTCTCCTATGTGCTTTCATCCCTAACCCTAACCCTAACCCTTCCAAAAGTCGGAGAAGCTCAAGGATGGTACCGATCGATGCGCGCTACCCCATTTAGTGGGGGTAGAGCCTACTTGCAAGTCTCTCCGACCTTCACAAAAAAAGTTATTCAAGAATATCTCTTTCTCCTATGTGCTTTCAGCCCTAACCCTAACCCTAACCCTTCCGAAAGTCGGACAAGCTCAAGGATGGTACCGATCGATGCGCGCAACCCCATTTAGTGGGGGTAGAGCCTACTTGCAAGTCTCTCCGACCTTCAAAAAAAAAGTTATTCAAGAATATCTCCTCAGATTTGGGGGAATTTCGTCGGTCGACCTCTTCCGAAGGTCGTACAAGCTCGGGGATGGTACCAATCGATCCGCAGGACCCAAATTAGTCCAGATGCAACCACTTTCCAAGTCTCTCCGACCTTCACAAAAAAAGTTATTCAAGAATATCTCTTTCTCCTATGTGCTTTCATCCCTAACCCTAACCCTAACCCTTCCGAAAGTCGGAGAAGCTCAAGGATGGTACCGATCGATGTGCGCTACCCCATTTAGTGGGGGTAGAGCCTACTTGCAAGTCTCTCCGACCTTCACAAAAAAAGTTATTCAAGAATATCTCTTTCTCCTATGTGCTTTCATCCCTAACCCTAACCCTAACCCTTCCGAAAGTCGGAGAAGCTCAAGGATGGTACCGATCGATGCGCGCTACCCCATTTAGTGGGGGTAGAGCCTACTTGCAAGTCTCTCCGACCTTCACAAAAAAAGTTATTCAAGAATATCTCTTTCTCCTATGTGCTTTCAGCCCTAACCCTAACCCTAACCCTTCCGAAAGTCGGACAAGCTCAAGGATGGTACCGATCGATGCGCGCAACCCCATTTAGTGGGGGTAGAGCCTACTTGCAAGTCTCTCCGACCTTCAAAAAAAAAGTTATTCAAGAATATCTCCTCAGATTTGGGGGAATTTCGTCGGTCGACCTCTTCCGAAGGTCGTACAAGCTCGGGGATGGTACCAATCGATCCGCAGGACCCAAATTAGTCCAGATGCAACCACTTTCCAAGTCTCTCCGACCTTCACAAAAAAAGTTATTCAAGAATATCTCTTTCTCCTATGTGCTTTCATCCCTAACCCTAACCCTAACCCTTCCGAAAGTCGGAGAAGCTCAAGGATGGTACCGATCGATGTGCGCTACCCCATTTAGTGGGGGTAGAGCCTACTTGCAAGTCTCTCCGACCTTCACAAAAAAAGTTATTCAAGAATATCTCTTTCTCCTATGTGCTTTCATCCCTAACCCTAACCCTAACCCTTCCGAAAGTCGGAGAAGCTCAAGGATGGTACCGATCGATGCGCGCTACCCCATTTAGTGGGGGTAGAGCCTACTTGCAAGTCTCTCCGACCTTCACAAAAAAAGTTATTCAAGAATATCTCTTTCTCCTATGTGCTTTCATCCCTAACCCTAACCCTTCCGAAAGTCGGAGAAGCTCAAAGATGGTACCGATCGATGCGCGCTACCCCATTTAGTGGGGGTAGAGCCTACTTGCAAGTCTCTCCGACCTTCACAAAAAAAGTTATTCAAGAATATCTCCTCAGATTTGGGGGAATTTCGTCGGTCGACCTCTTCCGAAGGTCGTACAAGCTCGGGGATGGTACCAATCGATCTGCAGGACCCAAATTAGTCCAGATGCAACCACTTTCCAAGTCTCTCCGACCTTCACAAAAAAAGTTATTCAAGAATATCTCTTTCTCCTATGTGCTTTCATCCCTAACCCTAACCCTAACCCTTCCGAAAGTCGGAGAAGCTCAAGGATGGTACCGATCGATGCGCGCAACCCCATTTAGTGGGGGTAGAGCCTACTTGCAAGTCTCTCCGACCTTCAAAAAAAAAGTTATTCAAGAATATCTCCTCAGATTTGGGGGAATTTCGTCGGTCGACCTCTTCCGAAGGTCGTAAAAGCTCGGGGATGGTACCAATCGATCCGCAGGACCCAAATTAGTCCAGATGCAACCACTTTCCAAGTCTCTCCGACCTTCACAAAAAAAGTTATTCAAGAATATCTCTTTCTCCTATGTGCTTTCATCCCTAACCCTAACCCTAACCCTTCCGAAAGTCGGAGAAGCTCAAGGATGGTACCGATCGATGCGCGCTACCCCATTTAGTGGGGGTACAGCCTACTTGCAAGTCTCTCCGACCTTCACAAAAAAAGTTATTCAAGAATATCTCTTTCTCCTATGTGCTTTCATCCCTAACCCTAACCCTAACCCTTCCGAAAGTCGGAGAAGCTCAAGGATGGTACCGATCGATGCGCGCAACCCCATTTAGTGGGGGTAGAGCCTACTTGCAAGTCTCTCCGACCTTCAAAAAAAAAGTTATTCAAGAATATCTCCTCAGATTTGGGGGAATTTCGTCGGTCGACCTCTTCCGAAGGTCGTAAAAGCTCGGGGATGGTACCAATCGATCCGCAGGACCCAAATTAGTCCAGATGCAACCACTTTCCAAGTCTCTCCGACCTTCACAAAAAAAGTTATTCAAGAATATCTCTTTCTCCTATGTGCTTTCATCCCTAACCCTAACCCTAACCCTTCCGAAAGTCGGAGAAGCTCAAGGATGGTACCGATCGATGTGCGCTACCCCATTTAGTGGGGGTAGAGCCTACTTGCAAGTCTCTCCGACCTTCACAAAAAAAGTTATTCAAGAATATCTCTTTCTCCTATGTGCTTTCATCCCTAACCCTAACCCTAACCCTTCCGAAAGTCGGATAAGCTCAAGGATGGTACCGATCGATGCGCGCTACCCCATTTAGTGGGGGTAGAGCCTACTTGCAAGTCTCTCCGACCTTCACAAAAAAAGTTATTCAAGAATATCTCTTTCTCCTATGTGCTTTCATCCCTAACCCTAACCCTAACCCTTCCGAAAGTCGGAGAAGCTCAAAGATGGTACCGATCGATGCGCGCTACCCCATTTAGTGGGGGTAGAGCCTACTTGCAAGTCTCTCCGACCTTCACAAAAAAAGTTATTCAAGAATATCTCCTCAGATTTGGGGGAATTTCGTCGGTCGACCTCTTCCGAAGGTCGTACAAGCTCGGGGATGGTACCAATCGATCCGCAGGACCCAAATTAGTCCAGATGCAACCACTTTCCAAGTCTCTCCGACCTTCACAAAAAAAGTTATTCAAGAATATCTCTTTCTCCTATGTGCTTTCATCCCTAACCCTAACCCTAACCCTTCCAAAAGTCGGAGAAGCTCAAGGATGGTACCGATCGATGCGCGCTACCCCATTTAGTGGGGGTAGAGCCTACTTGCAAGTCTCTCCGACCTTCACAAAAAAAGTTATTCAAGAATATCTCTTTCTCCTATGTGCTTTCATCCCTAACCCTAACCCTAACCCTTCCGAAAGTCAGAGAAGCTCAAGGATGGTACCGATCGATGCGCGCTACCCCATTTAGTGGGGGTAGAGCCTACTTGCAAGTCTCTCCGACCTTCACAAAAAAAGTTATTCAAGAATATCTCTTTCTCCTATGTGCTTTCATCCCTAACCCTAACCCTAACCCTTCCGAAAGTCGGAGAAGCTCAAGGATGGTACCGATCGATGCGCGCTACCCCATTTAGTGGGGGTAGAGCCTACTTGCAAGTCTCTCCGACCTTCAAAAAAAAGTTATTCAAGAATATCTCCTCAGATTTGGGGGAATTTCGTCGGTCGACCTCTTCCGAAGGTCGTACAAGCTCGGGGATGGTACCAATCGATCCGCAGGACCCAAATTAGTCCAGATGCAACCACTTTCCAAGTCTCTCCGACCTTCACAAAAAAGGTTATTCAAGAATATCTCTTTCTCCTATGTGCTTTCATCCCTAACCCTAACCCTAACCCTTCCGAAAGTCGGAGAAGCTCAAGGATGGTACCGATCGATGCGCGCTACCCCATTTAGTGGGGGTAGAGCCTACTTGCAAGTCTCTCCGACCTTCACAAAAAAAGTTATTCAAGAATATCTCCTCAGATTTGGGGGAATTTCGTCGGTCGACCTCTTCCGAAGGTCGTACAAGCTCGGGGATGGTACCAATCGATCCGCAGGACCCAAATTAGTCCAGATGCAACCACTTTCCAAGTCTCTCCGACCTTCACAAAAAAGGTTATTCAAGAATATCTCTTTCTCCTATGTGCTTTCATCCCTAACCCTAACCCTAACCCTTCCGAAAGTCGGAGAAGCTCAAAGATGGTACCGATCGATGCGCGCTACCCCATTTAGTGGGGGTAGAGCCTACTTGCAAGTCTCTCCGACCTTCACAAAAAAAGTTATTCAAGAATATCTCTTTCTCCTATGTGCTTTCATCCCTAACCCTAACCCTAACCCTTCCGAAAGTCGGAGAAGCTCAAAGATGGTACCGATCGATGCGCGCTACCCCATTTAGTGGGGGTAGAGCCTACTTGCAAGTCTCTCCGACCTTCACAAAAAAAGTTATTCAAGAATATCTCCTCAGATTTGGGGGAATTTCGTCGGTCGACCTCTTACGAAGGTCATACAAGCTCGGGGATGGTACCAATCGATCCGCAGGACCCAAATTAGTCCAGATGCAACCACTTTCCAAGTCTCTCCGACCTTCACAAAAAAAGTTATTCAAGAATATCTCTTTCTCCTATGTGCTTTCATCCCTAACCCTAACCCTAACCCTTCCGAAAGTCGGAGAAGCTCAAGGATGGTACCGATCGATGCGCGCTACCCCATTTAGTGGGGGTACAGCCTACTTGCAAGTCTCTCCGACCTTCACAAAAAAAGTTATTCAAGAATATCTCTTTCTCCTATGTGCTTTCATCCCTAACCCTAACCCTAACCCTTCCGAAAGTCGGAGAAGCTCAAGGATGGTACCGATCGATGCGCGCAACCCCATTTAGTGGGGGTAGAGCCTACTTGCAAGTCTCTCCGACCTTCAAAAAAAAAGTTATTCAAGAATATCTCCTCAGATTTGGGGGAATTTCGTCGGTCGACCTCTTCCGAAGGTCGTAAAAGCTCGGGGATGGTACCAATCGATCCGCAGGACCCAAATTAGTCCAGATGCAACCACTTTCCAAGTCTCTCCGACCTTCACAAAAAAAGTTATTCAAGAATATCTCTTTCTCCTATGTGCTTTCATCCCTAACCCTAACCCTAACCCTTCCGAAAGTCGGAGAAGCTCAAGGATGGTACCGATCGATGTGCGCTACCCCATTTAGTGGGGGTAGAGCCTACTTGCAAGTCTCTCCGACCTTCACAAAAAAAGTTATTCAAGAATATCTCTTTCTCCTATGTGCTTTCATCCCTAACCCTAACCCTAACCCTTCCGAAAGTCGGATAAGCTCAAGGATGGTACCGATCGATGCGCGCTACCCCATTTAGTGGGGGTAGAGCCTACTTGCAAGTCTCTCCGACCTTCACAAAAAAAGTTATTCAAGAATATCTCTTTCTCCTATGTGCTTTCATCCCTAACCCTAACCCTAACCCTTCCGAAAGTCGGAGAAGCTCAAAGATGGTACCGATCGATGCGCGCTACCCCATTTAGTGGGGGTAGAGCCTACTTGCAAGTCTCTCCGACCTTCACAAAAAAAGTTATTCAAGAATATCTCCTCAGATTTGGGGGAATTTCGTCGGTCGACCTTTTCCGAAGGTCGTACAAGCTCGGGGATGGTACCAATCGATCCGCAGGACCCAAATTAGTCCAGATGCAACCACTTTCCAAGTCTCTCCGACCTTCACAAAAAAAGTTATTCAAGAATATCTCTTTCTCCTATGTGCTTTCATCCCTAACCCTAACCCTAACCCTTCCGAAAGTCGGAGAAGCTCAAGGATGGTACCGATCGATGCGCGCTACCCCATTTAGTGGGGGTAGAGCCTACTTGCAAGTCTCTCCGACCTTCACAAAAAAAGTTATTCAAGAATATCTCTTTCTCCTATGTGCTTTCATCCCTAACCCTAACCCTAACCCTTCCAAAAGTCGGAGAAGCTCAAGGATGGTACCGATCGATGCGCGCTACCCCATTTAGTGGGGGTAGAGCCTACTTGCAAGTCTCTCCGACCTTCACAAAAAAAGTTATTCAAGAATATCTCTTTCTCCTATGTGCTTTCAGCCCTAACCCTAACCCTAACCCTTCCGAAAGTCGGACAAGCTCAAGGATGGTACCGATCGATGCGCGCAACCCCATTTAGTGGGGGTAGAGCCTACTTGCAAGTCTCTCCGACCTTCAAAAAAAAGTTATTCAAGAATATCTCCTCAGATTTGGGGGAATTTCGTCGGTCGACCTCTTCCGAAGGTCGTACAAGCTCGGGGATGGTACCAATCGATCCGCAGGACCCAAATTAGTCCAGATGCAACCACTTTCCAAGTCTCTCCGACCTTCACAAAAAAAGTTATTCAAGAATATCTCTTTCTCCTATGTGCTTTCATCCCTAACCCTAACCCTAACCCTTCCGAAAGTCGGAGAAGCTCAAGGATGGTACCGATCGATGTGCGCTACCCCATTTAGTGGGGGTAGAGCCTACTTGCAAGTCTCTCCGACCTTCACAAAAAAAGTTATTCAAGAATATCTCTTTCTCCTATGTGCTTTCATCCCTAACCCTAACCCTAACCCTTCCGAAAGTCAGAGAAGCTCAAGGATGGTACCGATCGATGCGCGCTACCCCATTTAGTGGGGGTAGAGCCTACTTGCAAGTCTCTCCGACCTTCACAAAAAAAGTTATTCAAGAATATCTCTTTCTCCTATGTGCTTTCAGCCCTAACCCTAACCCTAACCCTTCCGAAAGTCGGACAAGCTCAAGGATGGTACCGATCGATGCGCGCAACCCCATTTAGTGGGGGTAGAGCCTACTTGCAAGTCTCTCCGACCTTCAAAAAAAAAGTTATTCAAGAATATCTCCTCAGATTTGGGGGAATTTCGTCGGTCGACCTCTTCCGAAGGTCGTACAAGCTCGGGGATGGTACCAATCGATCCGCAGGACCCAAATTAGTCCAGATGCAACCACTTTCCAAGTCTCTCCGACCTTCACAAAAAAAGTTATTCAAGAATATCTCTTTCTCCTATGTGCTTTCATCCCTAACCCTAACCCTAACCCTTCCGAAAGTCGGAGAAGCTCAAGGATGGTACCGATCGATGCGCGCTACCCCATTTAGTGGGGGTAGAGCCTACTTGCAAGTCTCTCCGACCTTCACAAAAAAAGTTATTCAAGAATATCTCCTCAGATTTGGGGGAATTTCGTCGGTCGACCTCTTCCGAAGGTCGTACAAGCTCGGGGATGGTACCAATCGATCCGCAGGACCCAAATTAGTCCAGATGCAACCACTTTCCAAGTCTCTCCGACCTTCACAAAAAAAGTTATTCAAGAATATCTCTTTCTCCTATGTGCTTTCATCCCTAACCCTAACCCTAACCCTTCCGAAAGTCGGAGAAGCTCAAGGATGGTACCGATCGATGCGCGCTACCCCATTTAGTGGGGGTAGAGCCTACTTGCAAGTCTCTCCGACCTTCACAAAAAAAGTTATTCAAGAATATCTCTTTCTCCTATGTGCTTTCATCCCTAACCCTAACCCTAACCCTTCCGAAAGTCGGAGAAGCTCAAAGATGGTACCGATCGATGCGCGCTACCCCATTTAGTGGGGGTAGAGCCTACTTGCAAGTCTCTCCGACCTTCACAAAAAAAGTTATTCAAGAATATCTCCTCAGATTTGGGGGAATTTCGTCGGTCGACCTCTTACGAAGGTCATACAAGCTCGGGGATGGTACCAATCGATCCGCAGGACCCAAATTAGTCCAGATGCAACCACTTTCCAAGTCTCTCCGACCTTCACAAAAAAAGTTATTCAAGAATATCTCTTTCTCCTATGTGCTTTCATCCCTAACCCTAACCCTAACCCTTCCGAAAGTCGGAGAAGCTCAAGGATGGTACCGATCGATGCGCGCTACCCCATTTAGTGGGGGTACAGCCTACTTGCAAGTCTCTCCGACCTTCACAAAAAAAGTTATTCAAGAATATCTCTTTCTCCTATGTGCTTTCATCCCTAACCCTAACCCTAACCCTTCCGAAAGTCGGAGAAGCTCAAGGATGGTACCGATCGATGCGCGCTACCCCATTTAGTGGGGGTAGAGCCTACTTGCAAGTCTCTCCGACCTTCACAAAAAAAGTTATTCAAGAATATCTCTTTCTCCTATGTGCTTTCATCCCTAACCCTAACCCTAACCCTTCCGAAAGTCGGAGAAGCTCAAAGATGGTACCGATCGATGCGCGCTACCCCATTTAGTGGGGGTAGAGCCTACTTGCAAGTCTCTCCGACCTTCACAAAAAAAGTTATTCAAGAATATCTCCTCAGATTTGGGGGAATTTCGTCGGTCGACCTCTTACGAAGGTCATACAAGCTCGGGGATGGTACCAATCGATCCGCAGGACCCAAATTAGTCCAGATGCAACCACTTTCCAAGTCTCTCCGACCTTCACAAAAAAAGTTATTCAAGAATATCTCTTTCTCCTATGTGCTTTCATCCCTAACCCTAACCCTAACCCTTCCGAAAGTCGGAGAAGCTCAAGGATGGTACCGATCGATGCGCGCTACCCCATTTAGTGGGGGTACAGCCTACTTGCAAGTCTCTCCGACCTTCACAAAAAAAGTTATTCAAGAATATCTCTTTCTCCTATGTGCTTTCATCCCTAACCCTAACCCTAACCCTTCCGAAAGTCGGAGAAGCTCAAGGATGGTACCGATCGATGCGCGCTACCCCATTTAGTGGGGGTAGAGCCTACTTGCAAGTCTCTCCGACCTTCACAAAAAAAGTTATTCAAGAATATCTCTTTCTCCTATGTGCTTTCATCCCTAACCCTAACCCTAACCCTTCCGAAAGTCGGAGAAGCTCAAAGATGGTACCGATCGATGCGCGCTACCCCATTTAGTGGGGGTAGAGCCTACTTGCAAGTCTCTCCGACCTTCACAAAAAAAGTTATTCAAGAATATCTCCTCAGATTTGGGGGAATTTCGTCGGTCGACCTCTTACGAAGGTCATACAAGCTCGGGGATGGTACCAATCGATCCGCAGGACCCAAATTAGTCCAGATGCAACCACTTTCCAAGTCTCTCCGACCTTCACAAAAAAAGTTATTCAAGAATATCTCTTTCTCCTATGTGCTTTCATCCCTAACCCTAACCCTAACCCTTCCGAAAGTCGGAGAAGCTCAAGGATGGTACCGATCGATGCGCGCTACCCCATTTAGTGGGGGTACAGCCTACTTGCAAGTCTCTCCGACCTTCACAAAAAAAGTTATTCAAGAATATCTCTTTCTCCTATGTGCTTTCATCCCTAACCCTAACCCTAACCCTTCCGAAAGTCGGAGAAGCTCAAGGATGGTACCGATCGATGCGCGCAACCCCATTTAGTGGGGGTAGAGCCTACTTGCAAGTCTCTCCGACCTTCAAAAAAAAAGTTATTCAAGAATATCTCCTCAGATTTGGGGGAATTTCGTCGGTCGACCTCTTCCGAAGGTCGTAAAAGCTCGGGGATGGTACCAATCGATCCGCAGGACCCAAATTAGTCCAGATGCAACCACTTTCCAAGTCTCTCCGACCTTCACAAAAAAAGTTATTCAAGAATATCTCTTTCTCCTATGTGCTTTCATCCCTAACCCTAACCCTAACCCTTCCGAAAGTCGGAGAAGCTCAAGGATGGTACCGATCGATGTGCGCTACCCCATTTAGTGGGGGTAGAGCCTACTTGCAAGTCTCTCCGACCTTCACAAAAAAAGTTATTCAAGAATATCTCTTTCTCCTATGTGCTTTCATCCCTAACCCTAACCCTAACCCTTCCGAAAGTCGGATAAGCTCAAGGATGGTACCGATCGATGCGCGCTACCCCATTTAGTGGGGGTAGAGCCTACTTGCAAGTCTCTCCGACCTTCACAAAAAAAGTTATTCAAGAATATCTCTTTCTCCTATGTGCTTTCATCCCTAACCCTAACCCTAACCCTTCCGAAAGTCGGAGAAGCTCAAAGATGGTACCGATCGATGCGCGCTACCCCATTTAGTGGGGGTAGAGCCTACTTGCAAGTCTCTCCGACCTTCACAAAAAAAGTTATTCAAGAATATCTCCTCAGATTTGGGGGAATTTCGTCGGTCGACCTCTTACGAAGGTCATACAAGCTCGGGGATGGTACCAATCGATCCGCAGGACCCAAATTAGTCCAGATGCAACCACTTTCCAAGTCTCTCCGACCTTCACAAAAAAAGTTATTCAAGAATAGCTCTTTCTCCTATGTGCTTTCATCCCTAACCCTAACCCTAACCCTTCCGAAAGTCGGAGAAGCTCAAGGATGGTACCGATCGATGCGCGCTACCCCATTTAGTGGGGGTACAGCCTACTTGCAAGTCTCTCCGACCTTCACAAAAAAAGTTATTCAAGAATATCTCTTTCTCCTATGTGCTTTCATCCCTAACCCTAACCCTAACCCTTCCGAAAGTCGGAGAAGCTCAAGGATGGTACCGATCGATGCGCGCAACCCCATTTAGTGGGGGTAGAGCCTACTTGCAAGTCTCTCCGACCTTCAAAAAAAAAGTTATTCAAGAATATCTCCTCAGATTTGGGGGAATTTCGTCGGTCGACCTCTTCCGAAGGTCGTAAAAGCTCGGGGATGGTACCAATCGATCCGCAGGACCCAAATTAGTCCAGATGCAACCACTTTCCAAGTCTCTCCGACCTTCACAAAAAAAGTTATTCAAGAATATCTCTTTCTCCTATGTGCTTTCATCCCTAACCCTAACCCTAACCCTTCCGAAAGTCGGAGAAGCTCAAGGATGGTACCGATCGATGTGCGCTACCCCATTTAGTGGGGGTAGAGCCTACTTGCAAGTCTCTCCGACCTTCACAAAAAAAGTTATTCAAGAATATCTCTTTCTCCTATGTGCTTTCATCCCTAACCCTAACCCTAACCCTTCCGAAAGTCGGATAAGCTCAAGGATGGTACCGATCGATGCGCGCTACCCCATTTAGTGGGGGTAGAGCCTACTTGCAAGTCTCTCCGACCTTCACAAAAAAAGTTATTCAAGAATATCTCTTTCTCCTATGTGCTTTCATCCCTAACCCTAACCCTAACCCTTCCGAAAGTCGGAGAAGCTCAAAGATGGTACCGATCGATGCGCGCTACCCCATTTAGTGGGGGTAGAGCCTACTTGCAAGTCTCTCCGACCTTCACAAAAAAAGTTATTCAAGAATATCTCCTCAGATTTGGGGGAATTTCGTCGGTCGACCTTTTCCGAAGGTCGTACAAGCTCGGGGATGGTACCAATCGATCCGCAGGACCCAAATTAGTCCAGATGCAACCACTTTCCAAGTCTCTCCGACCTTCACAAAAAAAGTTATTCAAGAATATCTCTTTCTCCTATGTGCTTTCATCCCTAACCCTAACCCTAACCCTTCCGAAAGTCGGAGAAGCTCAAGGATGGTACCGATCGATGCGCGCTACCCCATTTAGTGGGGGTAGAGCCTACTTGCAAGTCTCTCCGACCTTCACAAAAAAAGTTATTCAAGAATATCTCTTTCTCCTATGTGCTTTCATCCCTAACCCTAACCCTAACCCTTCCAAAAGTCGGAGAAGCTCAAGGATGGTACCGATCGATGCGCGCTACCCCATTTAGTGGGGGTAGAGCCTACTTGCAAGTCTCTCCGACCTTCACAAAAAAAGTTATTCAAGAATATCTCTTTCTCCTATGTGCTTTCAGCCCTAACCCTAACCCTAACCCTTCCGAAAGTCGGACAAGCTCAAGGATGGTACCGATCGATGCGCGCAACCCCATTTAGTGGGGGTAGAGCCTACTTGCAAGTCTCTCCGACCTTCAAAAAAAAGTTATTCAAGAATATCTCCTCAGATTTGGGGGAATTTCGTCGGTCGACCTCTTCCGAAGGTCGTACAAGCTCGGGGATGGTACCAATCGATCCGCAGGACCCAAATTAGTCCAGATGCAACCACTTTCCAAGTCTCTCCGACCTTCACAAAAAAAGTTATTCAAGAATATCTCTTTCTCCTATGTGCTTTCATCCCTAACCCTAACCCTAACCCTTCCGAAAGTCGGAGAAGCTCAAGGATGGTACCGATCGATGTGCGCTACCCCATTTAGTGGGGGTAGAGCCTACTTGCAAGTCTCTCCGACCTTCACAAAAAAAGTTATTCAAGAATATCTCTTTCTCCTATGTGCTTTCATCCCTAACCCTAACCCTAACCCTTCCGAAAGTCGGAGAAGCTCAAGGATGGTACCGATCGATGCGCGCTACCCCATTTAGTGGGGGTAGAGCCTACTTGCAAGTCTCTCCGACCTTCACAAAAAAAGTTATTCAAGAATATCTCTTTCTCCTATGTGCTTTCAGCCCTAACCCTAACCCTAACCCTTCCGAAAGTCGGACAAGCTCAAGGATGGTACCGATCGATGCGCGCAACCCCATTTAGTGGGGGTAGAGCCTACTTGCAAGTCTCTCCGACCTTCAAAAAAAAAGTTATTCAAGAATATCTCCTCAGATTTGGGGGAATTTCGTCGGTCGACCTCTTCCGAAGGTCGTACAAGCTCGGGGATGGTACCAATCGATCCGCAGGACCCAAATTAGTCCAGATGCAACCACTTTCCAAGTCTCTCCGACCTTCACAAAAAAAGTTATTCAAGAATATCTCTTTCTCCTATGTGCTTTCATCCCTAACCCTAACCCTAACCCTTCCGAAAGTCGGAGAAGCTCAAGGATGGTACCGATCGATGTGCGCTACCCCATTTAGTGGGGGTAGAGCCTACTTGCAAGTCTCTCCGACCTTCACAAAAAAAGTTATTCAAGAATATCTCTTTCTCCTATGTGCTTTCATCCCTAACCCTAACCCTAACCCTTCCGAAAGTCGGAGAAGCTCAAGGATGGTACCGATCGATGCGCGCTACCCCATTTAGTGGGGGTAGAGCCTACTTGCAAGTCTCTCCGACCTTCACAAAAAAAGTTATTCAAGAATATCTCTTTCTCCTATGTGCTTTCATCCCTAACCCTAACCCTAACCCTTCCGAAAGTCGGAGAAGCTCAAAGATGGTACCGATCGATGCGCGCTACCCCATTTAGTGGGGGTAGAGCCTACTTGCAAGTCTCTCCGACCTTCACAAAAAAAGTTATTCAAGAATATCTCTTTCTCCTATGTGCTTTCAGCCCTAACCCTAACCCTAACCCTTCCGAAAGTCGGACAAGCTCAAGGATGGTACCGATCGATGCGCGCAACCCCATTTAGTGGGGGTAGAGCCTACTTGCAAGTCTCTCCGACCTTCAAAAAAAAAGTTATTCAAGAATATCTCCTCAGATTTGGGGGAATTTCGTCGGTCGACCTCTTCCGAAGGTCGTACAAGCTCGGGGATGGTACCAATCGATCCGCAGGACCCAAATTAGTCCAGATGCAACCACTTTCCAAGTCTCTCCGACCTTCACAAAAAAAGTTATTCAAGAATATCTCTTTCTCCTATGTGCTTTCATCCCTAACCCTAACCCTAACCCTTCCGAAAGTCGGAGAAGCTCAAGGATGGTACCGATCGATGTGCGCTACCCCATTTAGTGGGGGTAGAGCCTACTTGCAAGTCTCTCCGACCTTCACAAAAAAAGTTATTCAAGAATATCTCTTTCTCCTATGTGCTTTCATCCCTAACCCTAACCCTAACCCTTCCGAAAGTCGGAGAAGCTCAAGGATGGTACCGATCGATGCGCGCTACCCCATTTAGTGGGGGTAGAGCCTACTTGCAAGTCTCTCCGACCTTCACAAAAAAAGTTATTCAAGAATATCTCTTTCTCCTATGTGCTTTCATCCCTAACCCTAACCCTAACCCTTCCGAAAGTCGGAGAAGCTCAAAGATGGTACCGATCGATGCGCGCTACCCCATTTAGTGGGGGTAGAGCCTACTTGCAAGTCTCTCCGACCTTCACAAAAAAAGTTATTCAAGAATATCTCCTCAGATTTGGGGGAATTTCGTCGGTCGACCTCTTCCGAAGGTCGTACAAGCTCGGGGATGGTACCAATCGATCTGCAGGACCCAAATTAGTCCAGATGCAACCACTTTCCAAGTCTCTCCGACCTTCACAAAAAAAGTTATTCAAGAATATCTCTTTCTCCTATGTGCTTTCATCCCTAACCCTAACCCTAACCCTTCCGAAAGTCGGAGAAGCTCAAGGATGGTACCGATCGATGCGCGCAACCCCATTTAGTGGGGGTAGAGCCTACTTGCAAGTCTCTCCGACCTTCAAAAAAAAAGTTATTCAAGAATATCTCCTCAGATTTGGGGGAATTTCGTCGGTCGACCTCTTCCGAAGGTCGTAAAAGCTCGGGGATGGTACCAATCGATCCGCAGGACCCAAATTAGTCCAGATGCAACCACTTTCCAAGTCTCTCCGACCTTCACAAAAAAAGTTATTCAAGAATATCTCTTTCTCCTATGTGCTTTCATCCCTAACCCTAACCCTAACCCTTCCGAAAGTCGGAGAAGCTCAAGGATGGTACCGATCGATGTGCGCTACCCCATTTAGTGGGGGTAGAGCCTACTTGCAAGTCTCTCCGACCTTCACAAAAAAAGTTATTCAAGAATATCTCTTTCTCCTATGTGCTTTCATCCCTAACCCTAACCCTAACCCTTCCGAAAGTCGGATAAGCTCAAGGATGGTACCGATCGATGCGCGCTACCCCATTTAGTGGGGGTAGAGCCTACTTGCAAGTCTCTCCGACCTTCACAAAAAAAGTTATTCAAGAATATCTCTTTCTCCTATGTGCTTTCATCCCTAACCCTAACCCTAACCCTTCCGAAAGTCGGAGAAGCTCAAAGATGGTACCGATCGATGCGCGCTACCCCATTTAGTGGGGGTAGAGCCTACTTGCAAGTCTCTCCGACCTTCACAAAAAAAGTTATTCAAGAATATCTCCTCAGATTTGGGGGAATTTCGTCGGTCGACCTTTTCCGAAGGTCGTACAAGCTCGGGGATGGTACCAATCGATCCGCAGGACCCAAATTAGTCCAGATGCAACCACTTTCCAAGTCTCTCCGACCTTCACAAAAAAAGTTATTCAAGAATATCTCTTTCTCCTATGTGCTTTCATCCCTAACCCTAACCCTAACCCTTCCGAAAGTCGGAGAAGCTCAAGGATGGTACCGATCGATGCGCGCTACCCCATTTAGTGGGGGTAGAGCCTACTTGCAAGTCTCTCCGACCTTCACAAAAAAAGTTATTCAAGAATATCTCTTTCTCCTATGTGCTTTCATCCCTAACCCTAACCCTAACCCTTCCAAAAGTCGGAGAAGCTCAAAGATGGTACCGATCGATGCGCGCTACCCCATTTAGTGGGGGTAGAGCCTACTTGCAAGTCTCTCCGACCTTCACAAAAAAAGTTATTCAAGAATATCTCTTTCTCCTATGTGCTTTCAGCCCTAACCCTAACCCTAACCCTTCCGAAAGTCGGAGAAGCTCAAGGATGGTACCGATCGATGCGCGCAACCCCATTTAGTGGGGGTAAAGCCTACTTGCAAGTCTCTCCGACCTTCAAAAAAAAAGTTATTCAAGAATATCTCCTCAGATTTGGGGGAATTTCGTCGGTCGACCTCTTCCGAAGGTCGTACAAGCTCGGGGATGGTACCAATCGATCCGCAGGACCCAAATTAGTCCAGATGCAACCACTTTCCAAGTCTCTCCGACCTTCACAAAAAAAGTTATTCAAGAATATCTCTTTCTCCTATGTGCTTTCATCCCTAACCCTAACCCTAACCCTTCCGAAAGTCGGAGAAGCTCAAGGATGGTACCGATCGATGTGCGCTACCCCATTTAGTGGGGGTAGAGCCTACTTGCAAGTCTCTCCGACCTTCACAAAAAAAGTTATTCAAGAATATCTCTTTCTCCTATGTGCTTTCATCCCTAACCCTAACCCTAACCCTTCCGAAAGTCGGAGAAGCTCAAGGATGGTACCGATCGATGCGCGCTACCCCATTTAGTGGGGGTAGAGCCTACTTGCAAGTCTCTCCGACCTTCACAAAAAAAGTTATTCAAGAATATCTCCTCAGATTTGGGGGAATTTCGTCGGTCGACCTCTTACGAAGGTCATACAAGCTCGGGGATGGTACCAATCGATCCGCAGGACCCAAATTAGTCCAGATGCAACCACTTTCCAAGTCTCTCCGACCTTCACAAAAAAAGTTATTCAAGAATATCTCTTTCTCCTATGTGCTTTCATCCCTAACCCTAACCCTAACCCTTCCGAAAGTCGGAGAAGCTCAAGGATGGTACCGATCGATGCGCGCTACCCCATTTAGTGGGGGTACAGCCTACTTGCAAGTCTCTCCGACCTTCACAAAAAAAGTTATTCAAGAATATCTCTTTCTCCTATGTGCTTTCATCCCTAACCCTAACCCTAACCCTTCCGAAAGTCGGAGAAGCTCAAGGATGGTACCGATCGATGCGCGCAACCCCATTTAGTGGGGGTAGAGCCTACTTGCAAGTCTCTCCGACCTTCAAAAAAAAAGTTATTCAAGAATATCTCCTCAGATTTGGGGGAATTTCGTCGGTCGACCTCTTCCGAAGGTCGTAAAAGCTCGGGGATGGTACCAATCGATCCGCAGGACCCAAATTAGTCCAGATGCAACCACTTTCCAAGTCTCTCCGACCTTCACAAAAAAAGTTATTCAAGAATATCTCTTTCTCCTATGTGCTTTCATCCCTAACCCTAACCCTAACCCTTCCGAAAGTCGGAGAAGCTCAAGGATGGTACCGATCGATGTGCGCTACCCCATTTAGTGGGGGTAGAGCCTACTTGCAAGTCTCTCCGACCTTCACAAAAAAAGTTATTCAAGAATATCTCTTTCTCCTATGTGCTTTCATCCCTAACCCTAACCCTAACCCTTCCGAAAGTCGGATAAGCTCAAGGATGGTACCGATCGATGCGCGCTACCCCATTTAGTGGGGGTAGAGCCTACTTGCAAGTCTCTCCGACCTTCACAAAAAAAGTTATTCAAGAATATCTCTTTCTCCTATGTGCTTTCATCCCTAACCCTAACCCTAACCCTTCCGAAAGTCGGAGAAGCTCAAAGATGGTACCGATCGATGCGCGCTACCCCATTTAGTGGGGGTAGAGCCTACTTGCAAGTCTCTCCGACCTTCACAAAAAAAGTTATTCAAGAATATCTCCTCAGATTTGGGGGAATTTCGTCGGTCGACCTTTTCCGAAGGTCGTACAAGCTCGGGGATGGTACCAATCGATCCGCAGGACCCAAATTAGTCCAGATGCAACCACTTTCCAAGTCTCTCCGACCTTCACAAAAAAAGTTATTCAAGAATATCTCTTTCTCCTATGTGCTTTCATCCCTAACCCTAACCCTAACCCTTCCGAAAGTCGGAGAAGCTCAAGGATGGTACCGATCGATGCGCGCTACCCCATTTAGTGGGGGTAGAGCCTACTTGCAAGTCTCTCCGACCTTCACAAAAAAAGTTATTCAAGAATATCTCTTTCTCCTATGTGCTTTCATCCCTAACCCTAACCCTAACCCTTCCAAAAGTCGGAGAAGCTCAAGGATGGTACCGATCGATGCGCGCTACCCCATTTAGTGGGGGTAGAGCCTACTTGCAAGTCTCTCCGACCTTCACAAAAAAAGTTATTCAAGAATATCTCTTTCTCCTATGTGCTTTCAGCCCTAACCCTAACCCTAACCCTTCCGAAAGTCGGACAAGCTCAAGGATGGTACCGATCGATGCGCGCAACCCCATTTAGTGGGGGTAGAGCCTACTTGCAAGTCTCTCCGACCTTCACAAAAAAAGTTATTCAAGAATATCTCTTTCTCCTATGTGCTTTCATCCCTAACCCTAACCCTAACCCTTCCGAAAGTCGGAGAAGCTCAAGGATGGTACCGATCGATGCGCGCTACCCCATTTAGTGGGGGTAGAGCCTACTTGCAAGTCTCTCCGACCTTCACAAAAAAAGTTATTCAAGAATATCTCTTTCTCCTATGTGCTTTCATCCCTAACCCTAACCCTAACCCTTCCGAAAGTCGGAGAAGCTCAAAGATGGTACAGATCGATGCGCGCTACCCCATTTAGTGGGGGTAGAGCCTACTTGCAAGTCTCTCCGACCTTCACAAAAAAAGTTATTCAAGAATATCTCCTCAGATTTGGGGGAATTTCGTCGGTCGACCTTTTCCGAAGGTCGTACAAGCTCGGGGATGGTACCAATCGATCCGCAGGACCCAAATTAGTCCAGATGCAACCACTTTCCAAGTCTCTCCGACCTTCACAAAAAAAGTTATTCAAGAATATCTCTTTCTCCTATGTGCTTTCATCCCTAACCCTAACCCTAACCCTTCCGAAAGTCGGAGAAGCTCAAGGATGGTACCGATCGATGCGCGCTACCCCATTTAGTGGGGGTAGAGCCTACTTGCAAGTCTCTCCGACCTTCACAAAAAAAGTTATTCAAGAATATCTCTTTCTCCTATGTGCTTTCATCCCTAACCCTAACCCTAACCCTTCCAAAAGTCGGAGAAGCTCAAGGATGGTACCGATCGATGCGCGCTACCCCATTTAGTGGGGGTAGAGCCTACTTGCAAGTCTCTCCGACCTTCACAAAAAAAGTTATTCAAGAATATCTCTTTCTCCTATGTGCTTTCAGCCCTAACCCTAACCCAACCCTTCCGAAAGTCGGACAAGCTCAAGGATGGTACCGATCGATGCGCGCAACCCCATTTAGTGGGGGTAGAGCCTACTTGCAAGTCTCTCCGACCTTCACAAAAAAAGTTATTCAAGAATATCTCTTTCTCCTATGTGCTTTCATCCCTAACCCTAACCCTAACCCTTCCGAAAGTCGGAGAAGCTCAAGGATGGTACCGATCGATGCGCGCTCCCCCATTTAGTGGGGGTAGAGCCTACTTGCAAGTCTCTCCGACCTTCAAAAAAAAAGTTATTCAAGAATATCTCCTCAGATTTGGGGGAATTTCGTCGGTCGACCTCTTCCGAAGGTCGTACAAGCTCGGGGATGGTACCAATCGATCCGCAGGACCCAAATTAGTCCAGATGCAACCACTTTCCAAGTCTCTCCGACCTTCACAAAAAAAGTTATTCAAGAATATCTCTTTCTCCTATGTGCTTTCATCCCTAACCCTAACCCTAACCCTTCCGAAAGTCGGAGAAGCTCAAGGATGGTACCGATCGATGTGCGCTACCCCATTTAGTGGGGGTAGAGCCTACTTGCAAGTCTCTCCGACCTTCACAAAAAAAGTTATTCAAGAATATCTCTTTCTCCTATGTGCTTTCATCCCTAACCCTAACCCTAACCCTTCCGAAAGTCGGAGAAGCTCAAGGATGGTACCGATCGATGCGCGCTACCCCATTTAGTGGGGGTAGAGCCTACTTGCAAGTCTCTCCGACCTTCACAAAAAAAGTTATTCAAGAATATCTCTTTCTCCTATGTGCTTTCATCCCTAACCCTAACCCTAACCCTTCCGAAAGTCGGAGAAGCTCAAAGATGGTACCGATCGATGCGCGCTACCCCATTTAGTGGGGGTAGAGCCTACTTGCAAGTCTCTCCGACCTTCACAAAAAAAGTTATTCAAGAATATCTCCTCAGATTTGGGGGAATTTCGTCGGTCGACCTCTTCCGAAGGTCGTACAAGCTCGGGGATGGTACCAATCGATCTGCAGGACCCAAATTAGTCCAGATGCAACCACTTTCCAAGTCTCTCCGACCTTCACAAAAAAAGTTATTCAAGAATATCTCTTTCTCCTATGTGCTTTCATCCCTAACCCTAACCCTAACCCTTCCGAAAGTCGGAGAAGCTCAAGGATGGTACCGATCGATGCGCGCAACCCCATTTAGTGGGGGTAGAGCCTACTTGCAAGTCTCTCCGACCTTCAAAAAAAAAGTTATTCAAGAATATCTCCTCAGATTTGGGGGAATTTCGTCGGTCGACCTCTTCCGAAGGTCGTAAAAGCTCGGGGATGGTACCAATCGATCCGCAGGACCCAAATTAGTCCAGATGCAACCACTTTCCAAGTCTCTCCGACCTTCACAAAAAAAGTTATTCAAGAATATCTCTTTCTCCTATGTGCTTTCATCCCTAACCCTAACCCTAACCCTTCCGAAAGTCGGAGAAGCTCAAGGATGGTACCGATCGATGCGCGCTACCCCATTTAGTGGGGGTAGAGCCTACTTGCAAGTCTCTCCGACCTTCACAAAAAAAGTTATTCAAGAATATCTCTTTCTCCTATGTGCTTTCATCCCTAACCCTAACCCTAACCCTTCCAAAAGTCGGAGAAGCTCAAGGATGGTACCGATCGATGCGCGCTACCCCATTTAGTGGGGGTAGAGCCTACTTGCAAGTCTCTCCGACCTTCACAAAAAAAGTTATTCAAGAATATCTCTTTCTCCTATGTGCTTTCAGCCCTAACCCTAACCCTAACCCTTCCGAAAGTCGGACAAGCTCAAGGATGGTACCGATCGATGCGCGCAACCCCATTTAGTGGGGGTAGAGCCTACTTGCAAGTCTCTCCGACCTTCACAAAAAAAGTTATTCAAGAATATCTCTTTCTCCTATGTGCTTTCATCCCTAACCCTAACCCTAACCCTTCCGAAAGTCGGAGAAGCTCAAGGATGGTACCGATCGATGCGCGCTACCCCATTTAGTGGGGGTAGAGCCTACTTGCAAGTCTCTCCGACCTTCAAAAAAAAAGTTATTCAAGAATATCTCCTCAGATTTGGGGGAATTTCGTCGGTCGACCTCTTCCGAAGGTCGTACAAGCTCGGGGATGGTACCAATCGATCCGCAGGACCCAAATTAGTCCAGATGCAACCACTTTCCAAGTCTCTCCGACCTTCACAAAAAAAGTTATTCAAGAATATCTCTTTCTCCTATGTGCTTTCATCCCTAACCCTAACCCTAACCCTTCCGAAAGTCGGAGAAGCTCAAGGATGGTACCGATCGATGTGCGCTACCCCATTTAGTGGGGGTAGAGCCTACTTGCAAGTCTCTCCGACCTTCACAAAAAAAGTTATTCAAGAATATCTCTTTCTCCTATGTGCTTTCATCCCTAACCCTAACCCTAACCCTTCCGAAAGTCGGAGAAGCTCAAGGATGGTACCGATCGATGCGCGCTACCCCATTTAGTGGGGGTAGAGCCTACTTGCAAGTCTCTCCGACCTTCACAAAAAAAGTTATTCAAGAATATCTCTTTCTCCTATGTGCTTTCATCCCTAACCCTAACCCTAACCCTTCCGAAAGTCGGAGAAGCTCAAAGATGGTACCGATCGATGCGCGCTACCCCATTTAGTGGGGGTAGAGCCTACTTGCAAGTCTCTCCGACCTTCACAAAAAAAGTTATTCAAGAATATCTCCTCAGATTTGGGGGAATTTCGTCGGTCGACCTCTTCCGAAGGTCGTACAAGCTCGGGGATGGTACCAATCGATCTGCAGGACCCAAATTAGTCCAGATGCAACCACTTTCCAAGTCTCTCCGACCTTCACAAAAAAAGTTATTCAAGAATATCTCTTTCTCCTATGTGCTTTCATCCCTAACCCTAACCCTAACCCTTCCGAAAGTCGGAGAAGCTCAAGGATGGTACCGATCGATGCGCGCAACCCCATTTAGTGGGGGTAGAGCCTACTTGCAAGTCTCTCCGACCTTCAAAAAAAAAGTTATTCAAGAATATCTCCTCAGATTTGGGGGAATTTCGTCGGTCGACCTCTTCCGAAGGTCGTAAAAGCTCGGGGATGGTACCAATCGATCTGCAGGACCCAAATTAGTCCAGATGCAACCACTTTCCAAGTCTCTCCGACCTTCACAAAAAAAGTTATTCAAGAATATCTCTTTCTCCTATGTGCTTTCATCCCTAACCCTAACCCTAACCCTTCCGAAAGTCGGAGAAGCTCAAGGATGGTACCGATCGATGTGCGCTACCCCATTTAGTGGGGGTAGAGCCTACTTGCAAGTCTCTCCGACCTTCACAAAAAAAGTTATTCAAGAATATCTCTTTCTCCTATGTGCTTTCATCCCTAACCCTAACCCTAACCCTTCCGAAAGTCGGATAAGCTCAAGGATGGTACCGATCGATGCGCGCTACCCCATTTAGTGGGGGTAGAGCCTACTTGCAAGTCTCTCCGACCTTCACAAAAAAAGTTATTCAAGAATATCTCTTTCTCCTATGTGCTTTCATCCCTAACCCTAACCCTAACCCTTCCGAAAGTCGGAGAAGCTCAAAGATGGTACCGATCGATGCGCGCTACCCCATTTAGTGGGGGTAGAGCCTACTTGCAAGTCTCTCCGACCTTCACAAAAAAAGTTATTCAAGAATATCTCCTCAGATTTGGGGGAATTTCGTCGGTCGACCTTTTCCGAAGGTCGTACAAGCTCGGGGATGGTACCAATCGATCCGCAGGACCCAAATTAGTCCAGATGCAACCACTTTCCAAGTCTCTCCGACCTTCACAAAAAAAGTTATTCAAGAATATCTCTTTCTCCTATGTGCTTTCATCCCTAACCCTAACCCTAACCCTTCCGAAAGTCGGAGAAGCTCAAGGATGGTACCGATCGATGCGCGCTACCCCATTTAGTGGGGGTAGAGCCTACTTGCAAGTCTCTCCGACCTTCACAAAAAAAGTTATTCAAGAATATCTCTTTCTCCTATGTGCTTTCATCCCTAACCCTAACCCTAACCCTTCCAAAAGTCGGAGAAGCTCAAAGATGGTACCGATCGATGCGCGCTACCCCATTTAGTGGGGGTAGAGCCTACTTGCAAGTCTCTCCGACCTTCACAAAAAAAGTTATTCAAGAATATCTCTTTCTCCTATGTGCTTTCAGCCCTAACCCTAACCCTAACCCTTCCGAAAGTCGGAGAAGCTCAAGGATGGTACCGATCGATGCGCGCAACCCCATTTAGTGGGGGTAGAGCCTACTTGCAAGTCTCTCCGACCTTCAAAAAAAAAGTTATTCAAGAATATCTCCTCAGATTTGGGGGAATTTCGTCGGTCGACCTCTTCCGAAGGTCGTAAAAGCTCGGGGATGGTACCAATCGATCCGCAGGACCCAAATTAGTCCAGATGCAACCACTTTCCAAGTCTCTCCGACCTTCACAAAAAAAGTTATTCAAGAATATCTCTTTCTCCTATGTGCTTTCATCCCTAACCCTAACCCTAACCCTTCCGAAAGTCGGAGAAGCTCAAGGATGGTACCGATCGATGCGCGCAACCCCATTTAGTGGGGGTAGAGCCTACTTGCAAGTCTCTCCGACCTTCAAAAAAAAAGTTATTCAAGAATATCTCCTCAGATTTGGGGGAATTTCGTCGGTCGACCTCTTCCGAAGGTCGTAAAAGCTCGGGGATGGTACCAATCGATCCGCAGGACCCAAATTAGTCCAGATGCAACCACTTTCCAAGTCTCTCCGACCTTCACAAAAAAAGTTATTCAAGAATATCTCTTTCTCCTATGTGCTTTCATCCCTAACCCTAACCCTAACCCTTCCGAAAGTCGGAGAAGCTCAAGGATGGTACCGATCGATGCGCGCTACCCCATTTAGTGGGGGTAGAGCCTACTTGCAAGTCTCTCCGACCTTCACAAAAAAAGTTATTCAAGAATATCTCTTTCTCCTATGTGCTTTCATCCCTAACCCTAACCCTAACCCTTCCAAAAGTCGGAGAAGCTCAAGGATGGTACCGATCGATGCGCGCTACCCCATTTAGTGGGGGTAGAGCCTACTTGCAAGTCTCTCCGACCTTCACAAAAAAAGTTATTCAAGAATATCTCTTTCTCCTATGTGCTTTCAGCCCTAACCCTAACCCTAACCCTTCCGAAAGTCGGACAAGCTCAAGGATGGTACCGATCGATGCGCGCAACCCCATTTAGTGGGGGTAGAGCCTACTTGCAAGTCTCTCCGACCTTCACAAAAAAAGTTATTCAAGAATATCTCTTTCTCCTATGTGCTTTCATCCCTAACCCTAACCCTAACCCTTCCGAAAGTCGGAGAAGCTCAAGGATGGTACCGATCGATGCGCGCTACCCCATTTAGTGGGGGTAGAGCCTACTTGCAAGTCTCTCCGACCTTCAAAAAAAAAGTTATTCAAGAATATCTCCTCAGATTTGGGGGAATTTCGTCGGTCGACCTCTTCCGAAGGTCGTACAAGCTCGGGGATGGTACCAATCGATCCGCAGGACCCAAATTAGTCCAGATGCAACCACTTTCCAAGTCTCTCCGACCTTCACAAAAAAAGTTATTCAAGAATATCTCTTTCTCCTATGTGCTTTCATCCCTAACCCTAACCCTAACCCTTCCGAAAGTCGGAGAAGCTCAAGGATGGTACCGATCGATGTGCGCTACCCCATTTAGTGGGGGTAGAGCCTACTTGCAAGTCTCTCCGACCTTCACAAAAAAAGTTATTCAAGAATATCTCTTTCTCCTATGTGCTTTCATCCCTAACCCTACCCTAACCCTTCCGAAAGTCGGAGAAGCTCAAGGATGGTACCGATCGATGCGCGCTACCCCATTTAGTGGGGGTAGAGCCTACTTGCAAGTCTCTCCGACCTTCACAAAAAAAGTTATTCAAGAATATCTCTTTCTCCTATGTGCTTTCATCCCTAACCCTAACCCTAACCCTTCCGAAAGTCGGAGAAGCTCAAAGATGGTACCGATCGATGCGCGCTACCCCATTTAGTGGGGGTAGAGCCTACTTGCAAGTCTCTCCGACCTTCACAAAAAAAGTTATTCAAGAATATCTCCTCAGATTTGGGGGAATTTCGTCGGTCGACCTCTTCCGAAGGTCGTACAAGCTCGGGGATGGTACCAATCGATCTGCAGGACCCAAATTAGTCCAGATGCAACCACTTTCCAAGTCTCTCCGACCTTCACAAAAAAAGTTATTCAAGAATATCTCTTTCTCCTATGTGCTTTCATCCCTAACCCTAACCCTAACCCTTCCGAAAGTCGGAGAAGCTCAAGGATGGTACCGATCGATGCGCGCAACCCCATTTAGTGGGGGTAGAGCCTACTTGCAAGTCTCTCCGACCTTCAAAAAAAAAGTTATTCAAGAATATCTCCTCAGATTTGGGGGAATTTCGTCGGTCGACCTCTTCCGAAGGTCGTAAAAGCTCGGGGATGGTACCAATCGATCTGCAGGACCCAAATTAGTCCAGATGCAACCACTTTCCAAGTCTCTCCGACCTTCACAAAAAAAGTTATTCAAGAATATCTCTTTCTCCTATGTGCTTTCATCCCTAACCCTAACCCTAACCCTTCCGAAAGTCGGAGAAGCTCAAGGATGGTACCGATCGATGTGCGCTACCCCATTTAGTGGGGGTAGAGCCTACTTGCAAGTCTCTCCGACCTTCACAAAAAAAGTTATTCAAGAATATCTCTTTCTCCTATGTGCTTTCATCCCTAACCCTAACCCTAACCCTTCCGAAAGTCGGATAAGCTCAAGGATGGTACCGATCGATGCGCGCTACCCCATTTAGTGGGGGTAGAGCCTACTTGCAAGTCTCTCCGACCTTCACAAAAAAAGTTATTCAAGAATATCTCTTTCTCCTATGTGCTTTCATCCCTAACCCTAACCCTAACCCTTCCGAAAGTCGGAGAAGCTCAAAGATGGTACCGATCGATGCGCGCTACCCCATTTAGTGGGGGTAGAGCCTACTTGCAAGTCTCTCCGACCTTCACAAAAAAAGTTATTCAAGAATATCTCCTCAGATTTGGGGGAATTTCGTCGGTCGACCTTTTCCGAAGGTCGTACAAGCTCGGGGATGGTACCAATCGATCCGCAGGACCCAAATTAGTCCAGATGCAACCACTTTCCAAGTCTCTCCGACCTTCACAAAAAAAGTTATTCAAGAATATCTCTTTCTCCTATGTGCTTTCATCCCTAACCCTAACCCTAACCCTTCCGAAAGTCGGAGAAGCTCAAGGATGGTACCGATCGATGCGCGCTACCCCATTTAGTGGGGGTAGAGCCTACTTGCAAGTCTCTCCGACCTTCACAAAAAAAGTTATTCAAGAATATCTCTTTCTCCTATGTGCTTTCATCCCTAACCCTAACCCTAACCCTTCCAAAAGTCGGAGAAGCTCAAAGATGGTACCGATCGATGCGCGCTACCCCATTTAGTGGGGGTAGAGCCTACTTGCAAGTCTCTCCGACCTTCACAAAAAAAGTTATTCAAGAATATCTCTTTCTCCTATGTGCTTTCAGCCCTAACCCTAACCCTAACCCTTCCGAAAGTCGGAGAAGCTCAAGGATGGTACCGATCGATGCGCGCAACCCCATTTAGTGGGGGTAGAGCCTACTTGCAAGTCTCTCCGACCTTCAAAAAAAAAGTTATTCAAGAATATCTCCTCAGATTTGGGGGAATTTCGTCGGTCGACCTCTTCCGAAGGTCGTACAAGCTCGGGGATGGTACCAATCGATCCGCAGGACCCAAATTAGTCCAGATGCAACCACTTTCCAAGTCTCTCCGACCTTCACAAAAAAAGTTATTCAAGAATATCTCTTTCTCCTATGTGCTTTCATCCCTAACCCTAACCCTAACCCTTCCGAAAGTCGGAGAAGCTCAAGGATGGTACCGATCGATGTGCGCTACCCCATTTAGTGGGGGTAGAGCCTACTTGCAAGTCTCTCCGACCTTCACAAAAAAAGTTATTCAAGAATATCTCTTTCTCCTATGTGCTTTCATCCCTAACCCTAACCCTAACCCTTCCGAAAGTCGGAGAAGCTCAAGGATGGTACCGATCGATGCGCGCTACCCCATTTAGTGGGGGTAGAGCCTACTTGCAAGTCTCTCCGACCTTCACAAAAAAAGTTATTCAAGAATATCTCTTTCTCCTATGTGCTTTCATCCCTAACCCTAACCCTAACCCTTCCGAAAGTCGGAGAAGCTCAAAGATGGTACCGATCGATGCGCGCTACCCCATTTAGTGGGGGTAGAGCCTACTTGCAAGTCTCTCCGACCTTCACAAAAAAAGTTATTCAAGAATATCTCCTCAGATTTGGGGGAATTTCGTCGGTCGACCTCTTCCGAAGGTCGTACAAGCTCGGGGATGGTACCAATCGATCTGCAGGACCCAAATTAGTCCAGATGCAACCACTTTCCAAGTCTCTCCGACCTTCACAAAAAAAGTTATTCAAGAATATCTCTTTCTCCTATGTGCTTTCATCCCTAACCCTAACCCTAACCCTTCCAAAAGTCGGAGAAGCTCAAGGATGGTACCGATCGATGCGCGCTACCCCATTTAGTGGGGGTAGAGCCTACTTGCAAGTCTCTCCGACCTTCACAAAAAAAGTTATTCAAGAATATCTCTTTCTCCTATGTGCTTTCATCCCTAACCCTAACCCTAACCCTTCCGAAAGTCAGAGAAGCTCAATGATGGTACCGATCGATGCGCGCTACCCCATTTAGTGGGGGTAAAGCCTACTTGCAAGTCTCTCCGACCTTCACAAAAAAAGTTATTCAAGAATATCTCTTTCTCCTATGTGCTTTCAGCCCTAACCCTAACCCTAACCCTTCCGAAAGTCGGAGAAGCTCAAGGATGGTACCGATCGATGCGCGCAACCCCATTTAGTGGGAGTAGAGCCTACTTGCAAGTCTCTCCGACCTTCAAAAAAAAAGTTATTCAAGAATATCTCCTCAGATTTGGGGGAATTTCGTCGGTCGACCTCTTCCGAAGGTCGTACAAGCTCGGGGATGGTACCAATCGATCCGCAGGACCCAAATTAGTCAAGATGCAACCACTTTCCAAGTCTCTCCGACCTTCACAAAAAAAGTTATTCAAGAATATCTCTTTCTCCTATGTGCTTTCATCCCTAACCCTAACCCTAACCCTTCCGAAAGTCGGAGAAGCTCAAGGATGGTACCGATCGATGTGCGCTACCCCATTTAGTGGGGGTAGAGCCTACTTGCAAGTCTCTCCGACCTTCACAAAAAAAGTTATTCAAGAATATCTCTTTCTCCTATGTGCTTTCATCCCTAACCCTAACCCTAACCCTTCCGAAAGTCGGAGAAGCTCAAGGATGGTACCGATCGATGCGCGTTACCCCATTTAGTGGGGGTAGAGCCTACTTGCAAGTCTCTCCGACCTTCAAAAAAAAAGTTATTCAAGAATATCTCCTCAGATTTGGGGGAATTTCGTCGGTCGACCTCTTCCGAAGGTCGTACAAGCTCGGGGATGGTACCAATCGATCCGCAGGACCCAAATTAGTCAAGATGCAACCACTTTCCAAGTCTCTCCGACCTTCACAAAAAAAGTTATTCAAGAATATCTCTTTCTCCTATGTGCTTTCATCCCTAACCCTAACCCTAACCCTTCCGAAAGTCGGAGAAGCTCAAGGATGGTACCGATCGATGTGCGCTACCCCATTTAGTGGGGGTAGAGCCTACTTGCAAGTCTCTCCGACCTTCACAAAAAAAGTTATTCAAGAATATCTCTTTCTCCTATGTGCTTTCATCCCTAACCCTAACCCTAACCCTTCCGAAAGTCGGAGAAGCTCAAGGATGGTACCGATCGATGCGCGTTACCCCATTTAGTGGGGGTAGAGCCTACTTGCAAGTCTCTCCGACCTTCACAAAAAAAGTTATTCAAGAATATCTCTTTCTCCTATGTGCTTTCATCCCTAACCCTAACCCTAACCCTTCCGAAAGTCGGAGAAGCTCAAGGATGGTACCGATCGATGCGCGCAACCCCATTTAGTGGGGGTAGAGCCTACTTGCAAGTCTCTCCGACCTTCAAAAAAAAAGTTATTCAAGAATATCTCCTCAGATTTGGGGGAATTTCGTCGGTCGACCTCTTCCGAAGGTCGTACAAGCTCGGGGATGGTACCAATCGATCCGCAGGACCCAAATTAGTCCAGATGCAACCACTTTCCAAGTCTCTCCGACCTTCACAAAAAAAGTTATTCAAGAATATCTCTTTCTCCTATGTGCTTTCATCCCTAACCCTAACCCTAACCCTTCCGAAAGTCGGAGAAGCTCAAGGATGGTACCGATCGATGTGCGCTACCCCATTTAGTGGGGGTAGAGCCTACTTGCAAGTCTCTCCGACCTTCACAAAAAAAGTTATTCAAGAATATCTCTTTCTCCTATGTGCTTTCATCCCTAACCCTAACCCTAACCCTTCCGAAAGTCGGAGAAGCTCAAGGATGGTACCGATCGATGCGCGTTACCCCATTTAGTGGGGGTAGAGCCTACTTGCAAGTCTCTCCGACCTTCACAAAAAAAGTTATTCAAGAATATCTCTTTCTCCTATGTGCTTTCATCCCTAACCCTAACCCTAACCCTTCCGAAAGTCGGAGAAGCTCAAAGATGGTACCGATCGATGCGCGCTACCCCATTTAGTGGGGGTAGAGCCTACTTGCAAGTCTCTCCGACCTTCACAAAAAAAGTTATTCAAGAATATCTCCTCAGATTTGGGGGAATTTCGTCGGTCGACCTCTTCCGAAGGTCGTACAAGCTCGGGGATGGTACCAATCGATCCGCAGGACCCAAATTAGTCCAGATGCAACCACTTTCCAAGTCTCTCCGACCTTCACAAAAAAAGTTATTCAAGAATATCTCTTTCTCCTATGTGCTTTCATCCCTAACCCTAACCCTAACCCTTCCAAAAGTCGGAGAAGCTCAAGGATGGTACCGATCGATGCGCGCTACCCCATTTAGTGGGGGTAGAGCCTACTTGCAAGTCTCTCCGACCTTCACAAAAAAAGTTATTCAAGAATATCTCTTTCTCCTATGTGCTTTCATCCCTAACCCTAACCCTAACCCTTCCGAAAGTCAGAGAAGCTCAAGGATGGTACCGATCGATGCGCGCTACCCCATTTAGTGGGGGTAGAGCCTACTTGCAAGTCTCTCCGACCTTCACAAAAAAAGTTATTCAAGAATATCTCTTTCTCCTATGTGCTTTCATCCCTAACCCTAACCCTAACCCTTCCGAAAGTCGGAGAAGCTCAAGGATGGTACCGATCGATGCGCGTTACCCCATTTAGTGGGGGTAGAGCCTACTTGCAAGTCTCTCCGACCTTCACAAAAAAAGTTATTCAAGAATATCTCTTTCTCCTATGTGCTTTCATCCCTAACCCTAACCCTAACCCTTCCGAAAGTCGGAGAAGCTCAAGGATGGTACCGATCGATGCGCGCAACCCCATTTAGTGGGGGTAGAGCCTACTTGCAAGTCTCTCCGACCTTCAAAAAAAAAGTTATTCAAGAATATCTCCTCAGATTTGGGGGAATTTCGTCGGTCGACCTCTTCCGAAGGTCGTACAAGCTCGGGGATGGTACCAATCGATCCGCAGGACCCAAATTAGTCCAGATGCAACCACTTTCCAAGTCTCTCCGACCTTCACAAAAAAAGTTATTCAAGAATATCTCTTTCTCCTATGTGCTTTCATCCCTAACCCTAACCCTAACCCTTCCGAAAGTCGGAGAAGCTCAAGGATGGTACCGATCGATGTGCGCTACCCCATTTAGTGGGGGTAGAGCCTACTTGCAAGTCTCTCCGACCTTCACAAAAAAAGTTATTCAAGAATATCTCTTTCTCCTATGTGCTTTCATCCCTAACCCTAACCCTAACCCTTCCGAAAGTCGGAGAAGCTCAAGGATGGTACCGATCGATGCGCGTTACCCCATTTAGTGGGGGTAGAGCCTACTTGCAAGTCTCTCCGACCTTCACAAAAAAAGTTATTCAAGAATATCTCTTTCTCCTATGTGCTTTCATCCCTAACCCTAACCCTAACCCTTCCGAAAGTCGGAGAAGCTCAAGGATGGTACCGATCGATGCGCGCTACCCCATTTAGTGGGGGTAGAGCCTACTTGCAAGTCTCTCCGACCTTCACAAAAAAAGTTATTCAAGAATATCTCCTCAGATTTGGGGGAATTTCGTCGGTCGACCTCTTACGAAGGTCATACAAGCTCGGGGATGGTACCAATCGATCCGCAGGACCCAAATTAGTCCAGATGCAACCACTTTCCAAGTCTCTCCGACCTTCACAAAAAAAGTTATTCAAGAATATCTCTTTCTCCTATGTGCTTTCATCCCTAACCCTAACCCTAACCCTTCCGAAAGTCGGAGAAGCTCAAGGATGGTACCGATCGATGCGCGCTACCCCATTTAGTGGGGGTACAGCCTACTTGCAAGTCTCTCCGACCTTCACAAAAAAAGTTATTCAAGAATATCTCTTTCTCCTATGTGCTTTCATCCCTAACCCTAACCCTAACCCTTCCGAAAGTCGGAGAAGCTCAAGGATGGTACCGATCGATGCGCGCAACCCCATTTAGTGGGGGTAGAGCCTACTTGCAAGTCTCTCCGACCTTCAAAAAAAAAGTTATTCAAGAATATCTCCTCAGATTTGGGGGAATTTCGTCGGTCGACCTCTTCCGAAGGTCGTAAAAGCTCGGGGATGGTACCAATCGATCCGCAGGACCCAAATTAGTCCAGATGCAACCACTTTCCAAGTCTCTCCGACCTTCACAAAAAAAGTTATTCAAGAATATCTCTTTCTCCTATGTGCTTTCATCCCTAACCCTAACCCTAACCCTTCCGAAAGTCGGAGAAGCTCAAGGATGGTACCGATCGATGTGCGCTACCCCATTTAGTGGGGGTAGAGCCTACTTGCAAGTCTCTCCGACCTTCACAAAAAAAGTTATTCAAGAATATCTCTTTCTCCTATGTGCTTTCATCCCTAACCCTAACCCTAACCCTTCCGAAAGTCGGATAAGCTCAAGGATGGTACCGATCGATGCGCGCTACCCCATTTAGTGGGGGTAGAGCCTACTTGCAAGTCTCTCCGACCTTCACAAAAAAAGTTATTCAAGAATATCTCTTTCTCCTATGTGCTTTCATCCCTAACCCTAACCCTAACCCTTCCGAAAGTCGGAGAAGCTCAAAGATGGTACCGATCGATGCGCGCTACCCCATTTAGTGGGGGTAGAGCCTACTTGCAAGTCTCTCCGACCTTCACAAAAAAAGTTATTCAAGAATATCTCCTCAGATTTGGGGGAATTTCGTCGGTCGACCTTTTCCGAAGGTCGTACAAGCTCGGGGATGGTACCAATCGATCCGCAGGACCCAAATTAGTCCAGATGCAACCACTTTCCAAGTCTCTCCGACCTTCACAAAAAAAGTTATTCAAGAATATCTCTTTCTCCTATGTGCTTTCATCCCTAACCCTAACCCTAACCCTTCCGAAAGTCGGAGAAGCTCAAGGATGGTACCGATCGATGCGCGCTACCCCATTTAGTGGGGGTAGAGCCTACTTGCAAGTCTCTCCGACCTTCACAAAAAAAGTTATTCAAGAATATCTCTTTCTCCTATGTGCTTTCATCCCTAACCCTAACCCTAACCCTTCCAAAAGTCGGAGAAGCTCAAGGATGGTACCGATCGATGCGCGCTACCCCATTTAGTGGGGGTAGAGCCTACTTGCAAGTCTCTCCGACCTTCACAAAAAAAGTTATTCAAGAATATCTCTTTCTCCTATGTGCTTTCAGCCCTAACCCTAACCCTAACCCTTCCGAAAGTCGGACAAGCTCAAGGATGGTACCGATCGATGCGCGCAACCCCATTTAGTGGGGGTAGAGCCTACTTGCAAGTCTCTCCGACCTTCACAAAAAAAGTTATTCAAGAATATCTCTTTCTCCTATGTGCTTTCATCCCTAACCCTAACCCTAACCCTTCCGAAAGTCGGAGAAGCTCAAGGATGGTACCGATCGATGCGCGCTACCCCATTTAGTGGGGGTAGAGCCTACTTGCAAGTCTCTCCGACCTTCACAAAAAAAGTTATTCAAGAATATCTCTTTCTCCTATGTGCTTTCATCCCTAACCCTAACCCTAACCCTTCCGAAAGTCGGAGAAGCTCAAAGATGGTACAGATCGATGCGCGCTACCCCATTTAGTGGGGGTAGAGCCTACTTGCAAGTCTCTCCGACCTTCACAAAAAAAGTTATTCAAGAATATCTCCTCAGATTTGGGGGAATTTCGTCGGTCGACCTTTTCCGAAGGTCGTACAAGCTCGGGGATGGTACCAATCGATCCGCAGGACCCAAATTAGTCCAGATGCAACCACTTTCCAAGTCTCTCCGACCTTCACAAAAAAAGTTATTCAAGAATATCTCTTTCTCCTATGTGCTTTCATCCCTAACCCTAACCCTAACCCTTCCGAAAGTCGGAGAAGCTCAAGGATGGTACCGATCGATGCGCGCTACCCCATTTAGTGGGGGTAGAGCCTACTTGCAAGTCTCTCCGACCTTCACAAAAAAAGTTATTCAAGAATATCTCTTTCTCCTATGTGCTTTCATCCCTAACCCTAACCCTAACCCTTCCAAAAGTCGGAGAAGCTCAAGGATGGTACCGATCGATGCGCGCTACCCCATTTAGTGGGGGTAGAGCCTACTTGCAAGTCTCTCCGACCTTCACAAAAAAAGTTATTCAAGAATATCTCTTTCTCCTATGTGCTTTCAGCCCTAACCCTAACCCTAACCCTTCCGAAAGTCGGACAAGCTCAAGGATGGTACCGATCGATGCGCGCAACCCCATTTAGTGGGGGTAGAGCCTACTTGCAAGTCTCTCCGACCTTCACAAAAAAAGTTATTCAAGAATATCTCTTTCTCCTATGTGCTTTCATCCCTAACCCTAACCCTAACCCTTCCGAAAGTCGGAGAAGCTCAAGGATGGTACCGATCGATGCGCGCTACCCCATTTAGTGGGGGTAGAGCCTACTTGCAAGTCTCTCCGACCTTCACAAAAAAAGTTATTCAAGAATATCTCTTTCTCCTATGTGCTTTCATCCCTAACCCTAACCCTAACCCTTCCAAAAGTCGGAGAAGCTCAAGGATGGTACCGATCGATGCGCGCTACCCCATTTAGTGGGGGTAGAGCCTACTTGCAAGTCTCTCCGACCTTCACAAAAAAAGTTATTCAAGAATATCTCTTTCTCCTATGTGCTTTCAGCCCTAACCCTAACCCTAACCCTTCCGAAAGTCGGACAAGCTCAAGGATGGTACCGATCGATGCGCGCAACCCCATTTAGTGGGGGTAGAGCCTACTTGCAAGTCTCTCCGACCTTCACAAAAAAAGTTATTCAAGAATATCTCTTTCTCCTATGTGCTTTCATCCCTAACCCTAACCCTAACCCTTCCAAAAGTCGGAGAAGCTCAAGGATGGTACCGATCGATGCGCGCTACCCCATTTAGTGGGGGTAGAGCCTACTTGCAAGTCTCTCCGACCTTCACAAAAAAAGTTATTCAAGAATATCTCTTTCTCCTATGTGCTTTCAGCCCTAACCCTAACCCTAACCCTTCCGAAAGTCGGACAAGCTCAAGGATGGTACCGATCGATGCGCGCAACCCCATTTAGTGGGGGTAGAGCCTACTTGCAAGTCTCTCCGACCTTCACAAAAAAAGTTATTCAAGAATATCTCTTTCTCCTATGTGCTTTCATCCCTAACCCTAACCCTAACCCTTCCGAAAGTCGGAGAAGCTCAAGGATGGTACCGATCGATGCGCGCTACCCCATTTAGTGGGGGTAGAGCCTACTTGCAAGTCTCTCCGACCTTCAAAAAAAAAGTTATTCAAGAATATCTCCTCAGATTTGGGGGAATTTCGTCGGTCGACCTCTTCCGAAGGTCGTACAAGCTCGGGGATGGTACCAATCGATCCGCAGGACCCAAATTAGTCCAGATGCAACCACTTTCCAAGTCTCTCCGACCTTCACAAAAAAAGTTATTCAAGAATATCTCTTTCTCCTATGTGCTTTCATCCCTAACCCTAACCCTAACCCTTCCGAAAGTCGGAGAAGCTCAAGGATGGTACCGATCGATGTGCGCTACCCCATTTAGTGGGGGTAGAGCCTACTTGCAAGTCTCTCCGACCTTCACAAAAAAAGTTATTCAAGAATATCTCTTTCTCCTATGTGCTTTCATCCCTAACCCTAACCCTAACCCTTCCGAAAGTCGGAGAAGCTCAAGGATGGTACCGATCGATGCGCGCTACCCCATTTAGTGGGGGTAGAGCCTACTTGCAAGTCTCTCCGACCTTCACAAAAAAAGTTATTCAAGAATATCTCTTTCTCCTATGTGCTTTCATCCCTAACCCTAACCCTAACCCTTCCGAAAGTCGGAGAAGCTCAAAGATGGTACCGATCGATGCGCGCTACCCCATTTAGTGGGGGTAGAGCCTACTTGCAAGTCTCTCCGACCTTCACAAAAAAAGTTATTCAAGAATATCTCCTCAGATTTGGGGGAATTTCGTCGGTCGACCTCTTCCGAAGGTCGTACAAGCTCGGGGATGGTACCAATCGATCTGCAGGACCCAAATTAGTCCAGATGCAACCACTTTCCAAGTCTCTCCGACCTTCACAAAAAAAGTTATTCAAGAATATCTCTTTCTCCTATGTGCTTTCATCCCTAACCCTAACCCTAACCCTTCCGAAAGTCGGAGAAGCTCAAGGATGGTACCGATCGATGCGCGCAACCCCATTTAGTGGGGGTAGAGCCTACTTGCAAGTCTCTCCGACCTTCAAAAAAAAAGTTATTCAAGAATATCTCCTCAGATTTGGGGGAATTTCGTCGGTCGACCTCTTCCGAAGGTCGTAAAAGCTCGGGGATGGTACCAATCGATCCGCAGGACCCAAATTAGTCCAGATGCAACCACTTTCCAAGTCTCTCCGACCTTCACAAAAAAAGTTATTCAAGAATATCTCTTTCTCCTATGTGCTTTCATCCCTAACCCTAACCCTAACCCTTCCGAAAGTCGGAGAAGCTCAAGGATGGTACCGATCGATGCGCGCTACCCCATTTAGTGGGGGTAGAGCCTACTTGCAAGTCTCTCCGACCTTCACAAAAAAAGTTATTCAAGAATATCTCTTTCTCCTATGTGCTTTCATCCCTAACCCTAACCCTAACCCTTCCAAAAGTCGGAGAAGCTCAAGGATGGTACCGATCGATGCGCGCTACCCCATTTAGTGGGGGTAGAGCCTACTTGCAAGTCTCTCCGACCTTCACAAAAAAAGTTATTCAAGAATATCTCTTTCTCCTATGTGCTTTCAGCCCTAACCCTAACCCTAACCCTTCCGAAAGTCGGACAAGCTCAAGGATGGTACCGATCGATGCGCGCAACCCCATTTAGTGGGGGTAGAGCCTACTTGCAAGTCTCTCCGACCTTCACAAAAAAAGTTATTCAAGAATATCTCTTTCTCCTATGTGCTTTCATCCCTAACCCTAACCCTAACCCTTCCGAAAGTCGGAGAAGCTCAAGGATGGTACCGATCGATGCGCGCTACCCCATTTAGTGGGGGTAGAGCCTACTTGCAAGTCTCTCCGACCTTCAAAAAAAAAGTTATTCAAGAATATCTCCTCAGATTTGGGGGAATTTCGTCGGTCGACCTCTTCCGAAGGTCGTACAAGCTCGGGGATGGTACCAATCGATCCGCAGGACCCAAATTAGTCCAGATGCAACCACTTTCCAAGTCTCTCCGACCTTCACAAAAAAAGTTATTCAAGAATATCTCTTTCTCCTATGTGCTTTCATCCCTAACCCTAACCCTAACCCTTCCGAAAGTCGGAGAAGCTCAAGGATGGTACCGATCGATGTGCGCTACCCCATTTAGTGGGGGTAGAGCCTACTTGCAAGTCTCTCCGACCTTCACAAAAAAAGTTATTCAAGAATATCTCTTTCTCCTATGTGCTTTCATCCCTAACCCTAACCCTAACCCTTCCGAAAGTCGGAGAAGCTCAAGGATGGTACCGATCGATGCGCGCTACCCCATTTAGTGGGGGTAGAGCCTACTTGCAAGTCTCTCCGACCTTCACAAAAAAAGTTATTCAAGAATATCTCTTTCTCCTATGTGCTTTCATCCCTAACCCTAACCCTAACCCTTCCGAAAGTCGGAGAAGCTCAAAGATGGTACCGATCGATGCGCGCTACCCCATTTAGTGGGGGTAGAGCCTACTTGCAAGTCTCTCCGACCTTCACAAAAAAAGTTATTCAAGAATATCTCCTCAGATTTGGGGGAATTTCGTCGGTCGACCTCTTCCGAAGGTCGTACAAGCTCGGGGATGGTACCAATCGATCTGCAGGACCCAAATTAGTCCAGATGCAACCACTTTCCAAGTCTCTCCGACCTTCACAAAAAAAGTTATTCAAGAATATCTCTTTCTCCTATGTGCTTTCATCCCTAACCCTAACCCTAACCCTTCCGAAAGTCGGAGAAGCTCAAGGATGGTACCGATCGATGCGCGCAACCCCATTTAGTGGGGGTAGAGCCTACTTGCAAGTCTCTCCGACCTTCAAAAAAAAAGTTATTCAAGAATATCTCCTCAGATTTGGGGGAATTTCGTCGGTCGACCTCTTCCGAAGGTCGTAAAAGCTCGGGGATGGTACCAATCGATCTGCAGGACCCAAATTAGTCCAGATGCAACCACTTTCCAAGTCTCTCCGACCTTCACAAAAAAAGTTATTCAAGAATATCTCTTTCTCCTATGTGCTTTCATCCCTAACCCTAACCCTAACCCTTCCGAAAGTCGGAGAAGCTCAAGGATGGTACCGATCGATGTGCGCTACCCCATTTAGTGGGGGTAGAGCCTACTTGCAAGTCTCTCCGACCTTCACAAAAAAAGTTATTCAAGAATATCTCTTTCTCCTATGTGCTTTCATCCCTAACCCTAACCCTAACCCTTCCGAAAGTCGGATAAGCTCAAGGATGGTACCGATCGATGCGCGCTACCCCATTTAGTGGGGGTAGAGCCTACTTGCAAGTCTCTCCGACCTTCACAAAAAAAGTTATTCAAGAATATCTCTTTCTCCTATGTGCTTTCATCCCTAACCCTAACCCTAACCCTTCCGAAAGTCGGAGAAGCTCAAAGATGGTACCGATCGATGCGCGCTACCCCATTTAGTGGGGGTAGAGCCTACTTGCAAGTCTCTCCGACCTTCACAAAAAAAGTTATTCAAGAATATCTCCTCAGATTTGGGGGAATTTCGTCGGTCGACCTTTTCCGAAGGTCGTACAAGCTCGGGGATGGTACCAATCGATCCGCAGGACCCAAATTAGTCCAGATGCAACCACTTTCCAAGTCTCTCCGACCTTCACAAAAAAAGTTATTCAAGAATATCTCTTTCTCCTATGTGCTTTCATCCCTAACCCTAACCCTAACCCTTCCGAAAGTCGGAGAAGCTCAAGGATGGTACCGATCGATGCGCGCTACCCCATTTAGTGGGGGTAGAGCCTACTTGCAAGTCTCTCCGACCTTCACAAAAAAAGTTATTCAAGAATATCTCTTTCTCCTATGTGCTTTCATCCCTAACCCTAACCCTAACCCTTCCAAAAGTCGGAGAAGCTCAAAGATGGTACCGATCGATGCGCGCTACCCCATTTAGTGGGGGTAGAGCCTACTTGCAAGTCTCTCCGACCTTCACAAAAAAAGTTATTCAAGAATATCTCTTTCTCCTATGTGCTTTCAGCCCTAACCCTAACCCTAACCCTTCCGAAAGTCGGAGAAGCTCAAGGATGGTACCGATCGATGCGCGCAACCCCATTTAGTGGGGGTAGAGCCTACTTGCAAGTCTCTCCGACCTTCAAAAAAAAAGTTATTCAAGAATATCTCCTCAGATTTGGGGGAATTTCGTCGGTCGACCTCTTCCGAAGGTCGTACAAGCTCGGGGATGGTACCAATCGATCCGCAGGACCCAAATTAGTCCAGATGCAACCACTTTCCAAGTCTCTCCGACCTTCACAAAAAAAGTTATTCAAGAATATCTCTTTCTCCTATGTGCTTTCATCCCTAACCCTAACCCTAACCCTTCCGAAAGTCGGAGAAGCTCAAGGATGGTACCGATCGATGTGCGCTACCCCATTTAGTGGGGGTAGAGCCTACTTGCAAGTCTCTCCGACCTTCACAAAAAAAGTTATTCAAGAATATCTCTTTCTCCTATGTGCTTTCATCCCTAACCCTAACCCTAACCCTTCCGAAAGTCGGAGAAGCTCAAGGATGGTACCGATCGATGCGCGCTACCCCATTTAGTGGGGGTAGAGCCTACTTGCAAGTCTCTCCGACCTTCACAAAAAAAGTTATTCAAGAATATCTCTTTCTCCTATGTGCTTTCATCCCTAACCCTAACCCTAACCCTTCCGAAAGTCGGAGAAGCTCAAAGATGGTACCGATCGATGCGCGCTACCCCATTTAGTGGGGGTAGAGCCTACTTGCAAGTCTCTCCGACCTTCACAAAAAAAGTTATTCAAGAATATCTCCTCAGATTTGGGGGAATTTCGTCGGTCGACCTCTTCCGAAGGTCGTACAAGCTCGGGGATGGTACCAATCGATCTGCAGGACCCAAATTAGTCCAGATGCAACCACTTTCCAAGTCTCTCCGACCTTCACAAAAAAAGTTATTCAAGAATATCTCTTTCTCCTATGTGCTTTCATCCCTAACCCTAACCCTAACCCTTCCAAAAGTCGGAGAAGCTCAAGGATGGTACCGATCGATGCGCGCTACCCCATTTAGTGGGGGTAGAGCCTACTTGCAAGTCTCTCCGACCTTCACAAAAAAAGTTATTCAAGAATATCTCTTTCTCCTATGTGCTTTCATCCCTAACCCTAACCCTAACCCTTCCGAAAGTCAGAGAAGCTCAATGATGGTACCGATCGATGCGCGCTACCCCATTTAGTGGGGGTAAAGCCTACTTGCAAGTCTCTCCGACCTTCACAAAAAAAGTTATTCAAGAATATCTCTTTCTCCTATGTGCTTTCAGCCCTAACCCTAACCCTAACCCTTCCGAAAGTCGGAGAAGCTCAAGGATGGTACCGATCGATGCGCGCAACCCCATTTAGTGGGAGTAGAGCCTACTTGCAAGTCTCTCCGACCTTCAAAAAAAAAGTTATTCAAGAATATCTCCTCAGATTTGGGGGAATTTCGTCGGTCGACCTCTTCCGAAGGTCGTACAAGCTCGGGGATGGTACCAATCGATCCGCAGGACCCAAATTAGTCAAGATGCAACCACTTTCCAAGTCTCTCCGACCTTCACAAAAAAAGTTATTCAAGAATATCTCTTTCTCCTATGTGCTTTCATCCCTAACCCTAACCCTAACCCTTCCGAAAGTCGGAGAAGCTCAAGGATGGTACCGATCGATGTGCGCTACCCCATTTAGTGGGGGTAGAGCCTACTTGCAAGTCTCTCCGACCTTCACAAAAAAAGTTATTCAAGAATATCTCTTTCTCCTATGTGCTTTCATCCCTAACCCTAACCCTAACCCTTCCGAAAGTCGGAGAAGCTCAAGGATGGTACCGATCGATGCGCGTTACCCCATTTAGTGGGGGTAGAGCCTACTTGCAAGTCTCTCCGACCTTCAAAAAAAAAGTTATTCAAGAATATCTCCTCAGATTTGGGGGAATTTCGTCGGTCGACCTCTTCCGAAGGTCGTACAAGCTCGGGGATGGTACCAATCGATCCGCAGGACCCAAATTAGTCAAGATGCAACCACTTTCCAAGTCTCTCCGACCTTCACAAAAAAAGTTATTCAAGAATATCTCTTTCTCCTATGTGCTTTCATCCCTAACCCTAACCCTAACCCTTCCGAAAGTCGGAGAAGCTCAAGGATGGTACCGATCGATGTGCGCTACCCCATTTAGTGGGGGTAGAGCCTACTTGCAAGTCTCTCCGACCTTCACAAAAAAAGTTATTCAAGAATATCTCTTTCTCCTATGTGCTTTCATCCCTAACCCTAACCCTAACCCTTCCAAAAGTCGGAGAAGCTCAAGGATGGTACCGATCGATGCGCGCTACCCCATTTAGTGGGGGTAGAGCCTACTTGCAAGTCTCTCCGACCTTCACAAAAAAAGTTATTCAAGAATATCTCTTTCTCCTATGTGCTTTCATCCCTAACCCTAACCCTAACCCTTCCGAAAGTCAGAGAAGCTCAATGATGGTACCGATCGATGCGCGCTACCCCATTTAGTGGGGGTAAAGCCTACTTGCAAGTCTCTCCGACCTTCACAAAAAAAGTTATTCAAGAATATCTCTTTCTCCTATGTGCTTTCAGCCCTAACCCTAACCCTAACCCTTCCGAAAGTCGGAGAAGCTCAAGGATGGTACCGATCGATGCGCGCAACCCCATTTAGTGGGAGTAGAGCCTACTTGCAAGTCTCTCCGACCTTCAAAAAAAAAGTTATTCAAGAATATCTCCTCAGATTTGGGGGAATTTCGTCGGTCGACCTCTTCCGAAGGTCGTACAAGCTCGGGGATGGTACCAATCGATCCGCAGGACCCAAATTAGTCAAGATGCAACCACTTTCCAAGTCTCTCCGACCTTCACAAAAAAAGTTATTCAAGAATATCTCTTTCTCCTATGTGCTTTCATCCCTAACCCTAACCCTAACCCTTCCGAAAGTCGGAGAAGCTCAAGGATGGTACCGATCGATGTGCGCTACCCCATTTAGTGGGGGTAGAGCCTACTTGCAAGTCTCTCCGACCTTCACAAAAAAAGTTATTCAAGAATATCTCTTTCTCCTATGTGCTTTCATCCCTAACCCTAACCCTAACCCTTCCGAAAGTCGGAGAAGCTCAAGGATGGTACCGATCGATGCGCGTTACCCCATTTAGTGGGGGTAGAGCCTACTTGCAAGTCTCTCCGACCTTCAAAAAAAAAGTTATTCAAGAATATCTCCTCAGATTTGGGGGAATTTCGTCGGTCGACCTCTTCCGAAGGTCGTACAAGCTCGGGGATGGTACCAATCGATCCGCAGGACCCAAATTAGTCAAGATGCAACCACTTTCCAAGTCTCTCCGACCTTCACAAAAAAAGTTATTCAAGAATATCTCTTTCTCCTATGTGCTTTCATCCCTAACCCTAACCCTAACCCTTCCGAAAGTCGGAGAAGCTCAAGGATGGTACCGATCGATGTGCGCTACCCCATTTAGTGGGGGTAGAGCCTACTTGCAAGTCTCTCCGACCTTCACAAAAAAAGTTATTCAAGAATATCTCTTTCTCCTATGTGCTTTCATCCCTAACCCTAACCCTAACCCTTCCGAAAGTCGGAGAAGCTCAAGGATGGTACCGATCGATGCGCGTTACCCCATTTAGTGGGGGTAGAGCCTACTTGCAAGTCTCTCCGACCTTCACAAAAAAAGTTATTCAAGAATATCTCTTTCTCCTATGTGCTTTCATCCCTAACCCTAACCCTAACCCTTCCGAAAGTCGGAGAAGCTCAAGGATGGTACCGATCGATGCGCGCAACCCCATTTAGTGGGGGTAGAGCCTACTTGCAAGTCTCTCCGACCTTCAAAAAAAAAGTTATTCAAGAATATCTCCTCAGATTTGGGGGAATTTCGTCGGTCGACCTCTTCCGAAGGTCGTACAAGCTCGGGGATGGTACCAATCGATCCGCAGGACCCAAATTAGTCCAGATGCAACCACTTTCCAAGTCTCTCCGACCTTCACAAAAAAAGTTATTCAAGAATATCTCTTTCTCCTATGTGCTTTCATCCCTAACCCTAACCCTAACCCTTCCGAAAGTCGGAGAAGCTCAAGGATGGTACCGATCGATGTGCGCTACCCCATTTAGTGGGGGTAGAGCCTACTTGCAAGTCTCTCCGACCTTCACAAAAAAAGTTATTCAAGAATATCTCTTTCTCCTATGTGCTTTCATCCCTAACCCTAACCCTAACCCTTCCGAAAGTCGGAGAAGCTCAAGGATGGTACCGATCGATGCGCGTTACCCCATTTAGTGGGGGTAGAGCCTACTTGCAAGTCTCTCCGACCTTCACAAAAAAAGTTATTCAAGAATATCTCTTTCTCCTATGTGCTTTCATCCCTAACCCTAACCCTAACCCTTCCGAAAGTCGGAGAAGCTCAAAGATGGTACCGATCGATGCGCGCTACCCCATTTAGTGGGGGTAGAGCCTACTTGCAAGTCTCTCCGACCTTCACAAAAAAAGTTATTCAAGAATATCTCCTCAGATTTGGGGGAATTTCGTCGGTCGACCTCTTCCGAAGGTCGTACAAGCTCGGGGATGGTACCAATCGATCCGCAGGACCCAAATTAGTCCAGATGCAACCACTTTCCAAGTCTCTCCGACCTTCACAAAAAAAGTTATTCAAGAATATCTCTTTCTCCTATGTGCTTTCATCCCTAACCCTAACCCTAACCCTTCCAAAAGTCGGAGAAGCTCAAGGATGGTACCGATCGATGCGCGCTACCCCATTTAGTGGGGGTAGAGCCTACTTGCAAGTCTCTCCGACCTTCACAAAAAAAGTTATTCAAGAATATCTCTTTCTCCTATGTGCTTTCATCCCTAACCCTAACCCTAACCCTTCCGAAAGTCAGAGAAGCTCAAGGATGGTACCGATCGATGCGCGCTACCCCATTTAGTGGGGGTAGAGCCTACTTGCAAGTCTCTCCGACCTTCACAAAAAAAGTTATTCAAGAATATCTCTTTCTCCTATGTGCTTTCATCCCTAACCCTAACCCTAACCCTTCCGAAAGTCGGAGAAGCTCAAGGATGGTACCGATCGATGCGCGTTACCCCATTTAGTGGGGGTAGAGCCTACTTGCAAGTCTCTCCGACCTTCACAAAAAAAGTTATTCAAGAATATCTCTTTCTCCTATGTGCTTTCATCCCTAACCCTAACCCTAACCCTTCCGAAAGTCGGAGAAGCTCAAGGATGGTACCGATCGATGCGCGCAACCCCATTTAGTGGGGGTAGAGCCTACTTGCAAGTCTCTCCGACCTTCAAAAAAAAAGTTATTCAAGAATATCTCCTCAGATTTGGGGGAATTTCGTCGGTCGACCTCTTCCGAAGGTCGTACAAGCTCGGGGATGGTACCAATCGATCCGCAGGACCCAAATTAGTCCAGATGCAACCACTTTCCAAGTCTCTCCGACCTTCACAAAAAAAGTTATTCAAGAATATCTCTTTCTCCTATGTGCTTTCATCCCTAACCCTAACCCTAACCCTTCCGAAAGTCGGAGAAGCTCAAGGATGGTACCGATCGATGTGCGCTACCCCATTTAGTGGGGGTAGAGCCTACTTGCAAGTCTCTCCGACCTTCACAAAAAAAGTTATTCAAGAATATCTCTTTCTCCTATGTGCTTTCATCCCTAACCCTAACCCTAACCCTTCCGAAAGTCGGAGAAGCTCAAGGATGGTACCGATCGATGCGCGTTACCCCATTTAGTGGGGGTAGAGCCTACTTGCAAGTCTCTCCGACCTTCACAAAAAAAGTTATTCAAGAATATCTCTTTCTCCTATGTGCTTTCATCCCTAACCCTAACCCTAACCCTTCCGAAAGTCGGAGAAGCTCAAAGATGGTACCGATCGATGCGCGCTACCCCATTTAGTGGGGGTAGAGCCTACTTGCAAGTCTCTCCGACCTTCACAAAAAAAGTTATTCAAGAATATCTCCTCAGATTTGGGGGAATTTCGTCGGTCGACCTCTTCCGAAGGTCGTACAAGCTCGGGGATGGTACCAATCGATCCGCAGGACCCAAATTAGTCCAGATGCAACCACTTTCCAAGTCTCTCCGACCTTCACAAAAAAAGTTATTCAAGAATATCTCTTTCTCCTATGTGCTTTCATCCCTAACCCTAACCCTAACCCTTCCAAAAGTCGGAGAAGCTCAAGGATGGTACCGATCGATGCGCGCTACCCCATTTAGTGGGGGTAGAGCCTACTTGCAAGTCTCTCCGACCTTCACAAAAAAAGTTATTCAAGAATATCTCTTTCTCCTATGTGCTTTCATCCCTAACCCTAACCCTAACCCTTCCGAAAGTCAGAGAAGCTCAAGGATGGTACCGATCGATGCGCGCTACCCCATTTAGTGGGGGTAGAGCCTACTTGCAAGTCTCTCCGACCTTCACAAAAAAAGTTATTCAAGAATATCTCTTTCTCCTATGTGCTTTCATCCCTAACCCTAACCCTAACCCTTCCGAAAGTCGGAGAAGCTCAAGGATGGTACCGATCGATGCGCGTTACCCCATTTAGTGGGGGTAGAGCCTACTTGCAAGTCTCTCCGACCTTCACAAAAAAAGTTATTCAAGAATATCTCTTTCTCCTATGTGCTTTCATCCCTAACCCTAACCCTAACCCTTCCGAAAGTCGGAGAAGCTCAAGGATGGTACCGATCGATGCGCGCAACCCCATTTAGTGGGGGTAGAGCCTACTTGCAAGTCTCTCCGACCTTCAAAAAAAAAGTTATTCAAGAATATCTCCTCAGATTTGGGGGAATTTCGTCGGTCGACCTCTTCCGAAGGTCGTACAAGCTCGGGGATGGTACCAATCGATCCGCAGGACCCAAATTAGTCCAGATGCAACCACTTTCCAAGTCTCTCCGACCTTCACAAAAAAAGTTATTCAAGAATATCTCTTTCTCCTATGTGCTTTCATCCCTAACCCTAACCCTAACCCTTCCGAAAGTCGGAGAAGCTCAAGGATGGTACCGATCGATGTGCGCTACCCCATTTAGTGGGGGTAGAGCCTACTTGCAAGTCTCTCCGACCTTCACAAAAAAAGTTATTCAAGAATATCTCTTTCTCCTATGTGCTTTCATCCCTAACCCTAACCCTAACCCTTCCGAAAGTCGGAGAAGCTCAAGGATGGTACCGATCGATGCGCGTTACCCCATTTAGTGGGGGTAGAGCCTACTTGCAAGTCTCTCCGACCTTCACAAAAAAAGTTATTCAAGAATATCTCTTTCTCCTATGTGCTTTCATCCCTAACCCTAACCCTAACCCTTCCGAAAGTCGGAGAAGCTCAAAGATGGTACCGATCGATGCGCGCTACCCCATTTAGTGGGGGTAGAGCCTACTTGCAAGTCTCTCCGACCTTCACAAAAAAAGTTATTCAAGAATATCTCCTCAGATTTGGGGGAATTTCGTCGGTCGACCTCTTCCGAAGGTCGTACAAGCTCGGGGATGGTACCAATCGATCCGCAGGACCCAAATTAGTCCAGATGCAACCACTTTCCAAGTCTCTCCGACCTTCACAAAAAAAGTTATTCAAGAATATCTCTTTCTCCTATGTGCTTTCATCCCTAACCCTAACCCTAACCCTTCCAAAAGTCGGAGAAGCTCAAGGATGGTACCGATCGATGCGCGCTACCCCATTTAGTGGGGGTAGAGCCTACTTGCAAGTCTCTCCGACCTTCACAAAAAAAGTTATTCAAGAATATCTCTTTCTCCTATGTGCTTTCATCCCTAACCCTAACCCTAACCCTTCCGAAAGTCAGAGAAGCTCAAGGATGGTACCGATCGATGCGCGCTACCCCATTTAGTGGGGGTAGAGCCTACTTGCAAGTCTCTCCGACCTTCACAAAAAAAGTTATTCAAGAATATCTCTTTCTCCTATGTGCTTTCATCCCTAACCCTAACCCTAACCCTTCCGAAAGTCGGAGAAGCTCAAGGATGGTACCGATCGATGCGCGCTACCCCATTTAGTGGGGGTAGAGCCTACTTGCAAGTCTCTCCGACCTTCAAAAAAAAGTTATTCAAGAATATCTCCTCAGATTTGGGGGAATTTCGTCAGTCGACCTCTTCCGAAGGTCGTACAAGCTCGGGGATGGTACCAATCGATCCGCAGGACCCAAATTAGTCCAGATGCAACCACTTTCCAAGTCTCTCCGACCTTCACAAAAAAAGTTATTCAAGAATATCTCTTTCTCCTATGTGCTTTCATCCCTAACCCTAACCCTAACCCTTCCGAAAGTCGGAGAAGCTCAAGGATGGTACTGATCGATGCGCGTTACCCCATTTAGTGGGGGTAGAGCCTACTTGCAAGTCTCTCCGACCTTCACAAAAAAAGTTATTCAAGAATATCTCTTTCTCCTATGTGCTTTCATCCCTAACCCTAACCCTAACCCTTCCGAAAGTCGGAGAAGCTCAAAGATGGTACCGATCGATGCGCGCTACCCCATTTAGTGGGGGTAGAGCCTACTTGCAAGTCTCTCCGACCTTCACAAAAAAAGTTATTCAAGAATATCTCCTCAGATTTGGGGGAATTTCGTCGGTCGACCTCTTCCGAAGGTCGTACAAGCTCGGGGATGGTACCAATCGATCCGCAGGACCCAAATTAGTCCAGATGCAACCACTTTCCAAGTCTCTCCGACCTTCACAAAAAAAGTTATTCAAGAATATCTCTTTCTCCTATGTGCTTTCATCCCTAACCCTAACCCTAACCCTTCCAAAAGTCGGAGAAGCTCAAGGATGGTACCGATCGATGCGCGCTACCCCATTTAGTGGGGGTAGAGCCTACTTGCAAGTCTCTCCGACCTTCACAAAAAAAGTTATTCAAGAATATCTCTTTCTCCTATGTGCTTTCATCCCTAACCCTAACCCTAACCCTTCCGAAAGTCAGAGAAGCTCAAGGATGGTACCGATCGATGCGCGCTACCCCATTTAGTGGGGGTAGAGCCTACTTGCAAGTCTCTCCGACCTTCACAAAAAAAGTTATTCAAGAATATCTCTTTCTCCTATGTGCTTTCAGCCCTAACCCTAACCCTAACCCTTCCGAAAGTCGGAGAAGCTCAAGGATGGTACCGATCGATGTGCGCAACCCCATTTAGTGGGGGTAGAGCCTACTTGCAAGTCTCTCCGACCTTCAAAAAAAAAGTTATTCAAGAATATCTCCTCAGATTTGGGGGAATTTCGTCGGTCGACCTCTTCCGAAGGTCGTACAAGCTCGGGGATGGTACCAATCGATCCGCAGGACCCAAATTAGTCAAGATGCAACCACTTTCCAAGTCTCTCCGACCTTCACAAAAAAAGTTATTCAAGAATATCTCTTTCTCCTATGTGCTTTCATCCCTAACCCTAACCCTAACCCTTCCGAAAGTCGGAGAAGCTCAAGGATGGTACCGATCGATGTGCGCTACCCCATTTAGTGGGGGTAGAGCCTACTTGCAAGTCTCTCCGACCTTCACAAAAAAAGTTATTCAAGAATATCTCTTTCTCCTATGTGCTTTCATCCCTAACCCTAACCCTAACCCTTCCGAAAGTCGGAGAAGCTCAAGGATGGTACCGATCGATGCGCGCTACCCCATTTAGTGGGGGTAGAGCCTACTTGCAAGTCTCTCCGACCTTCACAAAAAAAGTTATTCAAGAATATCTCTTTCTCCTATGTGCTTTCATCCCTAACCCTAACCCTAACCCTTCCGAAAGTCGGAGAAGCTCAAGGATGGTACCGATCGATGCGCGCTACCCCATTTAGTGGGGGTAGAGCCTACTTGCAAGTCTCTCCGACCTTCACAAAAAAAGTTATTCAAGAATATCTCTTTCTCCTATGTGCTTTCATCCCTAACCCTAACCCTAACCCTTCCGAAAGTCGGAGAAGCTCAAGGATGGTACCGATCGATGCGCGCTACCCCATTTAGTGGGGGTAGAGCCTACTTGCAAGTCTCTCCGACCTTCAAAAAAAAGTTATTCAAGAATATCTCCTCAGATTTGGGGGAATTTCGTCGGTCGACCTCTTCCGAAGGTCGTACAAGCTCGGGGATGGTACCAATCGATCCGCAGGACCCAAATTAGTCCAGATGCAACCACTTTCCAAGTCTCTCCGACCTTCACAAAAAAAGTTATTCAAGAATATCTCTTTCTCCTATGTGCTTTCATCCCTAACCCTAACCCTAACCCTTCCGAAAGTCGGAGAAGCTCAAAGATGGTACTGATCGATGCGCGCTACCCCATTTAGTGGGGGTAGAGCCTACTTGCAAGTCTCTCCGACCTTCACAAAAAAAGTTATTTAAGAATATCTCTTTCTCCTATGTGCTTTCATCCCTAACCCTAACCCTAACCCTTCCGAAAGTCGGAGAAGCTCAAAGATGGTACCGATCGATGCGCGCTACCCCATTTAGTGGGGGTAGAGCCTACTTGCAAGTCTCTCCGACCTTCACAAAAAAAGTTATTCAAGAATATCTCCTCAGATTTGGGGGAATTTCGTCGGTCGACCTCTTCCGAAGGTCGTACAAGCTCGGGGATGGTACCAATCGATCCGCAGGACCCAAATTAGTCCAGATGCAACCACTTTCCAAGTCTCTCCGACCTTCACAAAAAAAGTTATTCAAGAATATCTCTTTCTCCTATGTGCTTTCATCCCTAACCCTAACCCTAACCCTTCCAAAAGTCGGAGAAGCTCAAGGATGGTACCGATCGATGCGCGCTACCCCATTTAGTGGGGGTAGAGCCTACTTGCAAGTCTCTCCGACCTTCACAAAAAAAGTTATTCAAGAATATCTCTTTCTCCTATGTGCTTTCAGCCCTAACCCTAACCCTAACCCTTCCGAAAGTCGGAGAAGCTCAAGGATGGTACCGATCGATGTGCGCAACCCCATTTAGTGGGGGTAGAGCCTACTTGCAAGTCTCTCCGACCTTCAAAAAAAAAGTTATTCAAGAATATCTCCTCAGATTTGGGGGAATTTCGTCGGTCGACCTCTTCCGAAGGTCGTACAAGCTCGGGGATGGTACCAATCGATCCGCAGGACCCAAATTAGTCAAAATGCAACCACTTTCCAAGTCTCTCCGACCTTCACAAAAAAAGTTATTCAAGAATATCTCTTTCTCCTATGTGCTTTCATCCCTAACCCTAACCCTAACCCTTCCGAAAGTCGGAGAAGCTCAAGGATGGTACCGATCGATGTGCGCTACCCCATTTAGTGGGGGTAGAGCCTACTTGCAAGTCTCTCCGACCTTCACAAAAAAAGTTATTCAAGAATATCTCTTTCTCCTATGTGCTTTCATCCCTAACCCTAACCCTAACCCTTCCGAAAGTCGGAGAGGCTCAAGGATGGTACCGATCGATGCGCGCTACCCCATTTAGTGGGGGTAGAGCCTACTTGCAAGTCTCTCCGACCTTCACAAAAAAAGTTATTCAAGAATATCTCTTTCTCCTATGTGCTTTCATCCCTAACCCTAACCCTAACCCTTCCGAAAGTCGGAGAAGCTCAAGGATAGTACTGATCGATGCGCGCTACCCCATTTAGTGGGGGTAGAGCCTACTTGCAAGTCTCTCCGACCTTCAAAAAAAAGTTATTCAAGAATATCTCCTCAGATTTGGGGGAATTTCGTCGGTCGACCTCTTCCGAAGGTCGTACAAGCTCGGGGATGGTACCAATCGATCCGCAGGACCCAAATTAGTCCAGATGCAACCACTTTCCAAGTCTCTCCGACCTTCACAAAAAAAGTTATTCAAGAATATCTCTTTCTCCTATGTGCTTTCAGCCCTAACCCTAACCCTAACCCTTCCGAAAGTCGGAGAAGCTCAAGGATGGTACCGATCGATGTGCGCAACCCCATTTAGTGGGGGTAGAGCCTACTTGCAAGTCTCTCCGACCTTCAAAAAAAAAGTTATTCAAGAATATCTCCTCAGATTTGGGGGAATTTCGTCGGTCGACCTCTTCCGAAGGTCGTACAAGCTCGGGGATGGTACCAATCGATCCGCAGGACCCAAATTAGTCAAAATGCAACCACTTTCCAAGTCTCTCCGACCTTCACAAAAAAAGTTATTCAAGAATATCTCTTTCTCCTATGTGCTTTCATCCCTAACCCTAACCCTAACCCTTCCGAAAGTCGGAGAAGCTCAAGGATGGTACCGATCGATGTGCGCTACCCCATTTAGTGGGGGTAGAGCCTACTTGCAAGTCTCTCCGACCTTCACAAAAAAAGTTATTCAAGAATATCTCTTTCTCCTATGTGCTTTCATCCCTAACCCTAACCCTAACCCTTCCGAAAGTCGGAGAAGCTCAAGGATGGTACCGATCGATGCGCGCTACCCCATTTAGTGGGGGTAGAGCCTACTTGCAAGTCTCTCCGACCTTCACAAAAAAAGTTATTCAAGAATATCTCTTTCTCCTATGTGCTTTCATCCCTAACCCTAACCCTAACCCTTCCGAAAGTCGGAGAAGCTCAAGGATAGTACTGATCGATGCGCGCTACCCCATTTAGTGGGGGTAGAGCCTACTTGCAAGTCTCTCCGACCTTCAAAAAAAAGTTATTCAAGAATATCTCCTCAGATTTGGGGGAATTTCGTCGGTCGACCTCTTCCGAAGGTCGTACAAGCTCGGGGATGGTACCAATCGATCCGCAGGACCCAAATTAGTCCAGATGCAACCACTTTCCAAGTCTCTCCGACCTTCACAAAAAAAGTTATTCAAGAATATCTCTTTCTCCTATGTGCTTTCATCCCTAACCCTAACCCTAACCCTTCCGAAAGTCGGAGAAGCTCAAAGATGGTACTGATCGATGCGCGCTACCCCATTTAGTGGGGGTAGAGCCTACTTGCAAGTCTCTCCGACCTTCACAAAAAAAGTTATTCAAGAATATCTCTTTCTCCTATGTGCTTTCATCCCTAACCCTAACCCTAACCCTTCCGAAAGTCGGAGAAGCTCAAGGATGGTACTGATCGATGCGCGCTACCCCATTTAGTGGGGGTAGAGCCTACTTGCAAGTCTCTCCGACCTTCACAAAAAAAGTTATTCAAGAATATCTCTTTCTCCTATGTGCTTTCATCCCTAACCCTAACCCTAACCCTTCCGAAAGTCGGAGAAGCTCAAAGATGGTACTGATCGATGCGCGCTACCCCATTTAGTGGGGGTAGAGCCTACTTGCAAGTCTCTCCGACCTTCACAAAAAAAGTTATTTAAGAATATCTCTTTCTCCTATGTGCTTTCATCCCTAACCCTAACCCTAACCCTTCCGAAAGTCGGAGAAGCTCAAAGATGGTACCGATCGATGCGCGCTACCCCATTTAGTGGGGGTAGAGCCTACTTGCAAGTCTCTCCGACCTTCACAAAAAAAGTTATTCAAGAATATCTCCTCAGATTTGGGGGAATTTCGTCGGTCGACCTCTTCCGAAGGTCGTACAAGCTCGGGGATGGTACCAATCGATCCGCAGGACCCAAATTAGTCCAGATGCAACCACTTTCCAAGTCTCTCCGACCTTCACAAAAAAAGTTATTCAAGAATATCTCTTTCTCCTATGTGCTTTCATCCCTAACCCTAACCCTAACCCTTCCAAAAGTCGGAGAAGCTCAAGGATGGTACCGATCGATGCGCGCTACCCCATTTAGTGGGGGTAGAGCCTACTTGCAAGTCTCTCCGACCTTCACAAAAAAAGTTATTCAAGAATATCTCTTTCTCCTATGTGCTTTCAGCCCTAACCCTAACCCTAACCCTTCCGAAAGTCGGAGAAGCTCAAGGATGGTACCGATCGATGTGCGCAACCCCATTTAGTGGGGGTAGAGCCTACTTGCAAGTCTCTCCGACCTTCAAAAAAAAAGTTATTCAAGAATATCTCCTCAGATTTGGGGGAATTTCGTCGGTCGACCTCTTCCGAAGGTCGTACAAGCTCGGGGATGGTACCAATCGATCCGCAGGACCCAAATTAGTCAAAATGCAACCACTTTCCAAGTCTCTCCGACCTTCACAAAAAAAGTTATTCAAGAATATCTCTTTCTCCTATGTGCTTTCATCCCTAACCCTAACCCTAACCCTTCCGAAAGTCGGAGAAGCTCAAGGATGGTACCGATCGATGTGCGCTACCCCATTTAGTGGGGGTAGAGCCTACTTGCAAGTCTCTCCGACCTTCACAAAAAAAGTTATTCAAGAATATCTCTTTCTCCTATGTGCTTTCATCCCTAACCCTAACCCTAACCCTTCCGAAAGTCGGAGAGGCTCAAGGATGGTACCGATCGATGCGCGCTACCCCATTTAGTGGGGGTAGAGCCTACTTGCAAGTCTCTCCGACCTTCACAAAAAAAGTTATTCAAGAATATCTCTTTCTCCTATGTGCTTTCATCCCTAACCCTAACCCTAACCCTTCCGAAAGTCGGAGAAGCTCAAGGATAGTACTGATCGATGCGCGCTACCCCATTTAGTGGGGGTAGAGCCTACTTGCAAGTCTCTCCGACCTTCAAAAAAAAGTTATTCAAGAATATCTCCTCAGATTTGGGGGAATTTCGTCGGTCGACCTCTTCCGAAGGTCGTACAAGCTCGGGGATGGTACCAATCGATCCGCAGGACCCAAATTAGTCCAGATGCAACCACTTTCCAAGTCTCTCCGACCTTCACAAAAAAAGTTATTCAAGAATATCTCTTTCTCCTATGTGCTTTCAGCCCTAACCCTAACCCTAACCCTTCCGAAAGTCGGAGAAGCTCAAGGATGGTACCGATCGATGTGCGCAACCCCATTTAGTGGGGGTAGAGCCTACTTGCAAGTCTCTCCGACCTTCAAAAAAAAAGTTATTCAAGAATATCTCCTCAGATTTGGGGGAATTTCGTCGGTCGACCTCTTCCGAAGGTCGTACAAGCTCGGGGATGGTACCAATCGATCCGCAGGACCCAAATTAGTCAAAATGCAACCACTTTCCAAGTCTCTCCGACCTTCACAAAAAAAGTTATTCAAGAATATCTCTTTCTCCTATGTGCTTTCATCCCTAACCCTAACCCTAACCCTTCCGAAAGTCGGAGAAGCTCAAGGATGGTACCGATCGATGTGCGCTACCCCATTTAGTGGGGGTAGAGCCTACTTGCAAGTCTCTCCGACCTTCACAAAAAAAGTTATTCAAGAATATCTCTTTCTCCTATGTGCTTTCATCCCTAACCCTAACCCTAACCCTTCCGAAAGTCGGAGAAGCTCAAGGATGGTACCGATCGATGCGCGCTACCCCATTTAGTGGGGGTAGAGCCTACTTGCAAGTCTCTCCGACCTTCACAAAAAAAGTTATTCAAGAATATCTCTTTCTCCTATGTGCTTTCATCCCTAACCCTAACCCTAACCCTTCCGAAAGTCGGAGAAGCTCAAGGATAGTACTGATCGATGCGCGCTACCCCATTTAGTGGGGGTAGAGCCTACTTGCAAGTCTCTCCGACCTTCAAAAAAAAGTTATTCAAGAATATCTCCTCAGATTTGGGGGAATTTCGTCGGTCGACCTCTTCCGAAGGTCGTACAAGCTCGGGGATGGTACCAATCGATCCGCAGGACCCAAATTAGTCCAGATGCAACCACTTTCCAAGTCTCTCCGACCTTCACAAAAAAAGTTATTCAAGAATATCTCTTTCTCCTATGTGCTTTCATCCCTAACCCTAACCCTAACCCTTCCGAAAGTCGGAGAAGCTCAAAGATGGTACTGATCGATGCGCGCTACCCCATTTAGTGGGGGTAGAGCCTACTTGCAAGTCTCTCCGACCTTCACAAAAAAAGTTATTCAAGAATATCTCTTTCTCCTATGTGCTTTCATCCCTAACCCTAACCCTAACCCTTCCGAAAGTCGGAGAAGCTCAAGGATGGTACTGATCGATGCGCGCTACCCCATTTAGTGGGGGTAGAGCCTACTTGCAAGTCTCTCCGACCTTCACAAAAAAAGTTATTCAAGAATATCTCTTTCTCCTATGTGCTTTCATCCCTAACCCTAACCCTAACCCTTCCGAAAGTCGGAGAAGCTCAAGGATGGTACCGATCGATGCGCGCTACCCCATTTAGTGGGGGTAGAGCCTACTTGCAAGTCTCTCCGACCTTCACAAAAAAAGTTATTCAAGAATATCTCCTCAGATTTGGGGGAATTTCGTCGGTCGACCTCTTCCGAAGGTCGTACAAGCTCGGGGATGGTACCAATCGATCCGCAGGACCCAAATTAGTCCAGATGCAACCACTTTCCAAGTCTCTCCGACCTTCACAAAAAAAGTTATTCAAGAATATCTCTTTCTCCTATGTGCTTTCATCCCTAACCCTAACCCTAACCCTTAAGAAAGTCGGAGAAGCTCAAGGATGGTACCGATCGATGCGCGCTACCCCATTTAGTGGGGGTAGAGCCTACTTGCAAGTCTCTCCGACCTTCACAAAAAAAGTTATTCAAGAATATCTCTTTCTCCTATGTGCTTTCATCCCTAACCCTAACCCTAACCCTTCCGAAAGTCGGAGAAGCTCAAGGATGGTACCGATCGATGCGCGCAACCCCATTTAGTGGGGGTAGAGCCTACTTGCAAGTCTCTCCGACCTTCAAAAAAAAAGTTATTCAAGAATATCTCCTCAGATTTGGGGGAATTTCGTCGGTCGACCTCTTCCGAAGGTCGTACAAGCTCGGGGATGGTACCAATCGATCCGCAGGACCCAAATTAGTCCAGATGCAACCACTTTCCAAGTCTCTCCGACCTTCACAAAAAAAGTTATTCAAGAATATCTCTTTCTCCTATGTGCTTTCATCCCTAACCCTAACCCTAACCCTTCCGAAAGTCGGAGAAGCTCAAGGATGGTACCGATCGATGCGCGCAACCCCATTTAGTGGGGGTAGAGCCTACTTGCAAGTCTCTCCGACCTTCAAAAAAAAAGTTACTCAAGAATATCTCCTCAGATTTGGGGGAATTTCGTCGGTCGACCTCTTCCGAAGGTCGTACAAGCTCGGGGATGGTACCAATCGATCCGCAGGACCCAAATTAGTCCAGATGCAACCACTTTCCAAGTCTCTCCGACCTTCACAAAAAAAGTTATTCAAGAATATCTCTTTCTCCTATGTGCTTTCATCCCTAACCCTAACCCTAACCCTTCCGAAAGTCGGAGAAGCTCAAGGATGGTACCGATCGATGTGCGCTACCCCATTTAGTGGGGGTAGAGCCTACTTGCAAGTCTCTCCGACCTTCACAAAAAAAGTTATTCAAGAATATCTCTTTCTCCTATGTGCTTTCATCCCTAACACTAACCCTAACCCTTCCGAAAGTCGGAGAAGCTCAAGGATGGTACCAATCGATGCGCGCTACCCCATTTAGTGGGGGTAGAGCCTACTTGCAAGTCTCTCCGACCTTCACAAAAAAAGTTATTCAAGAATATCTCTTTCTCCTATGTGCTTTCATCCCTAACCCTAACCCTAACCCTTCCGAAAGTCGGAGAAGCTCAAGGATGGTACCGATCGATGCGCGCTACCCCATTTAGTGGGGGTAGAGCCTACTTGCAAGTCTCTCCGACCTTCAAAAAAAAGTTATTCAAGAATATCTCCTCAGATTTGGGGGAATTTCGTCGGTCGACCTCTTCCGAAGGTCGTACAAGCTCGGGGATGGTACCAATCGATCCGCAGGACCCAAATTAGTCCAGATGCAACCACTTTCCAAGTCTCTCCGACCTTCACAAAAAAAGTTATTCAAGAATATCTCTTTCTCCTATGTGCTTTCATCCCTAACCCTAACCCTAACCCTTCAGAAAGTCGGAGAAGCTCAAGGATGGTACCGATCGATGCGCGCTACCCCATTTAGTGGGGGTAGAGCCTACTTGCAAGTCTCTCCGACCTTCACAAAAAAAGTTATTCAAGAATATCTCTTTCTCCTATGTGCTTTCATCCCTAACCCTAACCCTAACCCTTCCGAAAGTCGGAGAAGCTCAAGGATGGTACCGATCGATGCGCGCAACCCCATTTAGTGGGGGTAGAGCCTACTTGCAAGTCTCTCCGACCTTCAAAAAAAAAGTTATTCAAGAATATCTCCTCAGATTTGGGGGAATTTCGTCGGTCGACCTCTTCCGAAGGTCGTACAAGCTCGGGGATGGTACCAATCGATCCGCAGGACCCAAATTAGTCCAGATGCAACCACTTTCCAAGTCTCTCCGACCTTCACAAAAAAAGTTATTCAAGAATATCTCTTTCTCCTATGTGCTTTCATCCCTAACCCTAACCCTAACCCTTCCGAAAGTCGGAGAAGCTCAAGGATGGTACAGATCGATGTGCGCTACCCCATTTAGTGGGGGTAGAGCCTACTTGCAAGTCTCTCCGACCTTCACAAAAAAAGTTATTCAAGAATATCTCTTTCTCCTATGTGCTTTCATCCCTAACACTAACCCTAACCCTTCCGAAAGTCGGAGAAGCTCAAGGATGGTACCAATCGATGCGCGCTACCCCATTTAGTGGGGGTAGAGCCTACTTGCAAGTCTCTCCGACCTTCACAAAAAAAGTTATTCAAGAATATCTCTTTCTCCTATGTGCTTTCATCCCTAACCCTAACCCTAACCCTTCCGAAAGTCGGAGAAGCTCAAGGATGGTACCGATCGATGCGCGCTACCCCATTTAGTGGGGGTAGAGCCTACTTGCAAGTCTCTCCGACCTTCAAAAAAAAGTTATTCAAGAATATCTCCTCAGATTTGGGGGAATTTTGTCGGTCGACCTCTTCCGAAGGTCGTACAAGCTCGGGGATGGTACCAATCGATCCGCAGGACCCAAATTAGTCCAGATGCAACCACTTTCCAAGTCTCTCCGACCTTCACAAAAAAAGTTATTCAAGAATATCTCTTTCTCCTATGTGCTTTCATCCCTAACCCTAACCCTAACCCTTCCGAAAGTCGGAGAAGCTCAAGGATGGTACCGATCGATGCGCGCTACCCCATTTAGTGGGGGTAGAGCCTACTTGCAAGTCTCTCCGACCTTCACAAAAAAAGTTATTCAAGAATATCTCCTCAGATTTGGGGGAATTTCGTCGGTCGACCTCTTCCGAAGGTCGTACAAGCTCGGGGATGGTACCAATCGATCCGCAGGACCCAAATTAGTCCAGATGCAACCACTTTCCAAGTCTCTCCGACCTTCACAAAAAAAGTTATTCAAGAATATCTCTTTCTCCTATGTGCTTTCATCCCTAACCCTAACCCTAACCCTTCCGAAAGTCGGAGAAGCTCAAGGATGGTACCGATCGATGCGCGCTACCCCATTTAGTGGGGGTAGAGCCTACTTGCAAGTCTCTCCGACCTTCACAAAAAAAGTTATTCAAGAATATCTCTTTCTCCTATGTGCTTTCATCCCTAACCCTAACCCTAACCCTTCCGAAAGTCGGAGAAGCTCAAGGATGGTACCGATCGATGCGCGCTACCCCATTTAGTGGGGGTAGAGCCTACTTGCAAGTCTCTCCGACCTTCACAAAAAAAGTTATTCAAGAATATCTCCTCAGATTTGGGGGAATTTCGTCGGTCGACCTCTTCCGAAGGTCATACAAGCTCGGGGATGGTACCAATCGATCCGCAGGACCCAAATTAGTCCAGATGCAACCACTTTCCAAGTCTCTCCGACCTTCACAAAAAAAGTTATTCAAGAATATCTCTTTCTCCTATGTGCTTTCATCCCTAACCCTAACCCTAACCCTTCCGAAAGTCGGAGAAGCTCAAGGATGGTACCGATCGATGCGCGCTACCCCATTTAGTGGGGGTAGAGCCTACTTGCAAGTCTCTCCGACCTTCACAAAAAAAGTTATTCAAGAATATCTCTTTCTCCTATGTGCTTTCATCCCTAACCCTAACCCTAACCCTTCCGAAAGTCGGAGAAGCTCAAGGATGGTACCGATCGATGCGCGCTACCCCATTTAGTGGGGGTAGAGCCTACTTGCAAGTCTCTCCGACCTTCACAAAAAAAGTTATTCAAGAATATCTCTTTCTCCTATGTGCTTTCATCCCTAACCCTAACCCTAACCCTTCCGAAAGTCAAAGAAGCTCAAGGATGGTACCGATCGATGCGCGCTACCCCATTTAGTGGGGGTAGAGCCTACTTGCAAGTCTCTCCGACCTTCAAAAAAAAGTTATTCAAGAATATCTCCTCAGATTTGGGGGAATTTCGTCGGTCGACCTCTTCCGAAGGTCGTACAAGCTCGGGGATGGTACCAATCGATCCGCAGGACCCAAATTAGTCCAGATGCAACCACTTTCCAAGTCTCTCCGACCTTCACAAAAAAAGTTATTCAAGAATATCTCTTTCTCCTATGTGCTTTCATCCCTAACCCTAACCCTAACCCTTCCGAAAGTCGGAGAAGCTCAAGGATGGTACCGATCGATGCGCGCTACCCAATTTAGTGGGGGTAAAGGCATACTTGCAAGTCTCTCCGACCTTCACAAAAAAAGTTATTCAAGAATATCTCCTCAGATTTGGGGGAATTTCGTCGGTCGACCTCTTTCGAAGGTCGTACAAGCTCGGGGATGGTACCAATCGATCCGCAGGACCCAAATTAGTCCAGATGCAACCACTTTCCAAGTCTCTCCGACCTTCACAAAAAAAGTTATTCAAGAATATCTCTTTCTCCTATGTGCTTTCATCCCTAACCCTAACCCTAACCCTTCCGAAAGTCGGAGAAGCTCAAGGATGGTACTGATCGATGCGCGCTACCCCATTTAGTGGGGGTAGAGCCTACTTGCAAGTCTCTCCGACCTTCACAAAAAAAGTTATTCAAGAATATCTCTTTCTCCTATGTGCTTTCATCCCTAACCCTAACCCTAACCCTTCCGAAAGTCGGAGAAGCTCAAAGATGGTACCGATCGATGCGCGCTACCCCATTTAGTGGGGGTAGAGCCTACTTGCAAGTCTCTCCGACCTTCACAAAAAAAGTTATTCAAGAATATCTCCTCAGATTTGGGGGAATTTCGTCGGTCGACCTCTTCCAAAGGTCATACAAGCTCGGGGATGGTACCAATCGATCTGCAGGACCCAAATTAGTCCAGATGCAACCACTTTCCAAGTCTCTCCGACCTTCACAAAAAAAGTTATTCAAGAATATCTCTTTCTCCTATGTGCTTTCATCCCTAACCCTAACCCTAACCCTTCCGAAAGTCGGAGAAGCTCAAGGATGGTACCGATCGATGCGCGCTACCCCATTTAGTGGGGGTACAGCCTACTTGCAAGTCTCTCCGACCTTCACAAAAAAAGTTATTCAAGAATATCTCTTTCTCCTATGTGCTTTCATCCCTAACCCTAACCCTTCCGAAAGTCGGAGAAGCTCAAGGATGGTACCGATCGATGCGCGCAACCCCATTTAGTGGGGGTAAAGCCTACTTGCAAGTCTCTCCGACCTTCAAAAAAAAAGTTATTCAAGAATATCTCCTCAGATTTGGGGGAATTTCGTCGGTCGACCTCTTCCGAAGGTCGTAAAAGCTCGGGGATGGTACCAATCGATCCGCAGGACCCAAATTAGTCCAGATGCAACCACTTTCCAAGTCTCTCCGACCTTCACAAAAAAAGTTATTCAAGAATATCTCTTTCTCCTATGTGCTTTCATCCCTAACCCTAACCCTAACCCTTCCGAAAGTCGGAGAAGCTCAAGGATGGTACCGATCGATGTGCGCTACCCCATTTAGTGGGGGTAGAGCCTACTTGCAAGTCTCTCCGACCTTCACAAAAAAAGTTATTCAAGAATATCTCTTTCTCCTATGTGCTTTCATCCCTAACCCTAACCCTAACCCTTCCGAAAGTCGGAGAAGCTCAAGGATGGTACCGATCGATGCGCGCTACCCCATTTAGTGGGGGTAAAGCCTACTTGCAAGTCTCTCCGACCTTCACAAAAAAAGTTATTCAAGAATATCTCTTTCTCCTATGTGCTTTCATCCCTAACCCTAACCCTAACCCTAACCCTTCCGAAAGTCGGAGAAGCTCAAAGATGGTACCGATCGATGCGCGCTACCCCATTTAGTGGGGGTAGAGCCTACTTGCAAGTCTCTCCGACCTTCACAAAAAAAGTTATTCAAGAATATCTCCTCAGATTTGGGGGAATTTCGTCGGTCGACCTTTTTCGAAGGTCGTACAAGCTCGGGGATGGTACCAATCGATCCGCAGGACCCAAATTAGTCCAGATGCAACCACTTTCCAAGTCTCTCCGACCTTCACAAAAAAAGTTATTCAAGAATATCTCTTTCTCCTATGTGCTTTCATCCCTAACCCTAACCCTAACCCTTCCGAAAGTCGGAGAAGCTCAAGGATGGTACCGATCGATGCGCGCTACCCCATTTAGTGGGGGTAGAGCCTACTTGCAAGTCTCTCCGACCTTCACAAAAAAAGTTATTCAAGAATATCTCTTTCTCCTATGTGCTTTCATCCCTAACCCTAACCCTAACCCTTCCGAAAGTCGGAGAAGCTCAAGGATGGTACCGATCGATGCGCGTTACCCCATTTAGTGGGGGTAGAGCCTACTTGCAAGTCTCTCCGACCTTCACAAAAAAAGTTATTCAAGAATATCTCTTTCTCCTATGTGCTTTCAGCCCTAACCCTAACCCTTCCGAAAGTCGGAGAAGCTCAAGGATGGTACCGATCGATGCGCGCAACCCCATTTAGTGGGGGTAGAGCCTACTTGCAAGTCTCTCCGACCTTCAAAAAAAAAGTTATTCAAGAATATCTCCTCAGATTTGGGGGAATTTCGTCGGTCGACCTCTTCCGAAGGTCGTACAAGCTCGGGGATGGTACCAATCGATCTGCAGGACCCAAATTAGTCCAGATGCAACCACTTTCCAAGTCTCTCCGACCTTCACAAAAAAAGTTATTCAAGAATATCTCTTTCTCCTATGTGCTTTCATCCCTAACCCTAACCCTAACCCTTCCAAAAGTCGGAGAAGCTCAAGGATGGTACCGATCGATGTGCGCTACCCCATTTAGTGGGGGTAGAGCCTACTTGCAAGTCTCTCCGACCTTCACAAAAAAAGTTATTCAAGAATATCTCTTTCTCCTATGTGCTTTCATCCCTAACCCTAACCCTAACCCTTCCGAAAGTCGGAGAAGCTCAAGGATGGTACCGATCGATGCGCGCTACCCCATTTAGTGGGGGTAGAGCCTACTTGCAAGTCTCTCCGACCTTCACAAAAAACGTTATTCAAGAATATCTCTTTCTCCTATGTGCTTTCATCCCTAACCCTAACCCTAACCCTTCCGAAAGTCGGAGAAGCTCAAAGATGGTACCGATCGATGCGCGCTACCCCATTTAGTGGGGGTAGAGCCTACTTGCAAGTCTCTCAGACCTTCACAAAAAAAGTTATTCAAGAATATCTCCTCAGATTTGGGGGAATTTCGTCGGTCGACCTCTTCCGAAGGTCGTACAAGCTCGGGGATGGTACCAATCGATCCGCAGGACCCAAATTAGTCCAGATGCAACCACTTTCCAAGTCTCTCCGACCTTCACAAAAAAAGTTATTCAAGAATATCTCTTTCTCCTATGTGCTTTCATCCCTAACCCTAACCCTAACCCTTCCAAAAGTCGGAGAAGCTCAAAGATGGTACCGATCGATGCGCGCTACCCCATTTAGTGGGGGTAGAGCCTACTTGCAAGTCTCTCCGACCTTCACAAAAAAAGTTATTCAAGAATATCTCTTTCTCCTATGTGCTTTCATCCCTAACCCTAACCCTAACCCTTCCGAAAGTCAGAGAAGCTCAAGGATGGTACCGATCGATGCGCGCTACCCCATTTAGTGGGGGTAGAGCCTACTTGCAAGTCTCTCCGACCTTCACAAAAAAAGTTATTCAAGAATATCTCTTTCTCCTATGTGCTTTCAGCCCTAACCCTAACCCTTCCGAAAGTCGGAGAAGCTCAAGGATGGTACCGATCGATGCGCGCAACCCCATTTAGTGGGGGTAGAGCCTACTTGCAAGTCTCTCCGACCTTCAAAAAAAAAGTTATTCAAGAATATCTCCTCAGATTTGGGGGAATTTCGTCGGTCGACCTCTTCCGAAGGTCGTACAAGCTCGGGGATGGTACCAATCGATCCGCAGGACCCAAATTAGTCAAGATGCAACCACTTTCCAAGTCTCTCCGACCTTCACAAAAAAAGTTATTCAAGAATATCTCTTTCTCCTATGTGCTTTCATCCCTAACCCTAACCCTAACCCTTCCGAAAGTCGGAGAAGCTCAAGGATGGTACCGATCGATGTGCGCTACCCCATTTAGTGGGGGTAGAGCCTACTTGCAAGTCTCTCCGACCTTCACAAAAAAAGTTATTCAAGAATATCTCTTTCTCCTATGTGCTTTCAGCCCTAACCCTAACCCTTCCGAAAGTCGGAGAAGCTCAAGGATGGTACCGATCGATGCGCGCAACCCCATTTAGTGGGGGTAGAGCCTACTTGCAAGTCTCTCCGACCTTCAAAAAAAAAGTTATTCAAGAATATCTCCTCAGATTTGGGGGAATTTCGTCGGTCGACCTCTTCCGAAGGTCGTACAAGCTCGGGGATGGTACCAATCGATCCGCAGGACCCAAATTAGTCAAGATGCAACCACTTTCCAAGTCTCTCCGACCTTCACAAAAAAAGTTATTCAAGAATATCTCTTTCTCCTATGTGCTTTCATCCCTAACCCTAACCCTAACCCTTCCGAAAGTCGGAGAAGCTCAAGGATGGTACCGATCGATGTGCGCTACCCCATTTAGTGGGGGTAGAGCCTACTTGCAAGTCTCTCCGACCTTCACAAAAAAAGTTATTCAAGAATATCTCTTTCTCCTATGTGCTTTCATCCCTAACCCTAACCCTTCCGAAAGTCGGAGAAGCTCAAGGATGGTACCGATCGATGCGCGCTACCCCATTTAGTGGGGGTAGAGCCTACTTGCAAGTCTCTCCGACCTTCACAAAAAAAGTTATTCAAGAATATCTCTTTCTCCTATGTGCTTTCATCCCTAACCCTAACCCTAACCCTTCCGAAAGTCGGAGAAGCTCAAGGATGGTACCGATCGATGCGCGCAACCCCATTTAGTGGGGGTAGAGCCTACTTGCAAGTCTCTCCGACCTTCAAAAAAAAGTTATTCAAGAATATCTCCTCAGATTTGGGGGAATTTCGTCGGTCGACCTCTTCCGAAGGTCGTACAAGCTCGGGGATGGTACCAATCGATCCGCAGGACCCAAATTAGTCCAGATGCAACCACTTTCCAAGTCTCTCCGACCTTCACAAAAAAAGTTATTCAAGAATATCTCTTTCTCCTATGTGCTTTCATCCCTAACCCTAACCCTAACCCTTCCGAAAGTCGGAGAAGCTCAAGGATGGTACCGATCGATGTGCGCTACCCCATTTAGTGGGGGTAGAGCCTACTTGCAAGTCTCTCCGACCTTCACAAAAAAAGTTATTCAAGAATATCTCTTTCTCCTATGTGCTTTCATCCCTAACCCTAACCCTAACCCTTCCGAAAGTCGGAGAAGCTCAAGGATGGTACCGATCGATGCGCGCTACCCCATTTAGTGGGGGTAGAGCCTACTTGCAAGTCTCTCCGACCTTCACAAAAAAAGTTATTCAAGAATATCTCTTTCTCCTATGTGCTTTCATCCCTAACCCTAACCCTAACCCTTCCGAAAGTCGGAGAAGCTCAAAGATGGTACCGATCGATGCGCGCTACCCCATTTAGTGGGGGTAGAGCCTACTTGCAAGTCTCTCCGACCTTCACAAAAAAAGTTATTCAAGAATATCTCCTCAGATTTGGGGGAATTTCGTCGGTCGACCTCTTCCGAAGGTCGTACAAGCTCGGGGATGGTACCAATCGATCCGCAGGACCCAAATTAGTCCAGATGCAACCACTTTCCAAGTCTCTCCGACCTTCACAAAAAAAGTTATTCAAGAATATCTCTTTCTCCTATGTGCTTTCATCCCTAACCCTAACCCTAACCCTTCCAAAAGTCGGAGAAGCTCAAGGATGGTACCGATCGATGCGCGCTACCCCATTTAGTGGGGGTAGAGCCTACTTGCAAGTCTCTCCGACCTTCACAAAAAAAGTTATTCAAGAATATCTCCTCAGATTTGGGGGAATTTCGTCGGTCGACCTCTTCCGAAGGTCGTACAAGCTCGGGGATGGTACCAATCGATCCGCAGGACCCAAATTAGTCCAGATGCAACCACTTTCCAAGTCTCTCCGACCTTCACAAAAAAAGTTATTCAAGAATATCTCTTTCTCCTATGTGCTTTCAGCCCTAACCCTAACCCTTCCGAAAGTCGGAGAAGCTCAAGGATGGTACCGATCGATGCGCGCAACCCCATTTAGTGGGGGTAGAGCCTACTTGCAAGTCTCTCCGACCTTCAAAAAAAAAGTTATTCAAGAATATCTCCTCAGATTTGGGGGAATTTCGTCGGTCGACCTCTTCCGAAGGTCGTACAAGCTCGGGGATGGTACCAATCGATCCGCAGGACCCAAATTAGTCAAGATGCAACCACTTTCCAAGTCTCTCCGACCTTCACAAAAAAAGTTATTCAAGAATATCTCTTTCTCCTATGTGCTTTCATCCCTAACCCTAACCCTAACCCTTCCGAAAGTCGGAGAAGCTCAAGGATGGTACCGATCGATGTGCGCTACCCCATTTAGTGGGGGTAGAGCCTACTTGCAAGTCTCTCCGACCTTCACAAAAAAAGTTATTCAAGAATATCTCTTTCTCCTATGTGCTTTCATCCCTAACCCTAACCCTTCCGAAAGTCGGAGAAGCTCAAGGATGGTACCGATCGATGCGCGCTACCCCATTTAGTGGGGGTAGAGCCTACTTGCAAGTCTCTCCGACCTTCACAAAAAAAGTTATTCAAGAATATCTCTTTCTCCTATGTGCTTTCATCCCTAACCCTAACCCTAACCCTTCCGAAAGTCGGAGAAGCTCAAGGATGGTACCGATCGATGCGCGCAACCCCATTTAGTGGGGGTAGAGCCTACTTGCAAGTCTCTCCGACCTTCAAAAAAAAGTTATTCAAGAATATCTCCTCAGATTTGGGGGAATTTCGTCGGTCGACCTCTTCCGAAGGTCGTACAAGCTCGGGGATGGTACCAATCGATCCGCAGGACCCAAATTAGTCCAGATGCAACCACTTTCCAAGTCTCTCCGACCTTCACAAAAAAAGTTATTCAAGAATATCTCTTTCTCCTATGTGCTTTCATCCCTAACCCTAACCCTAACCCTTCCGAAAGTCGGAGAAGCTCAAGGATGGTACCGATCGATGTGCGCTACCCCATTTAGTGGGGGTAGAGCCTACTTGCAAGTCTCTCCGACCTTCACAAAAAAAGTTATTCAAGAATATCTCTTTCTCCTATGTGCTTTCATCCCTAACCCTAACCCTAACCCTTCCGAAAGTCGGAGAAGCTCAAGGATGGTACCGATCGATGCGCGCTACCCCATTTAGTGGGGGTAGAGCCTACTTGCAAGTCTCTCCGACCTTCACAAAAAAAGTTATTCAAGAATATCTCTTTCTCCTATGTGCTTTCATCCCTAACCCTAACCCTAACCCTTCCGAAAGTCGGAGAAGCTCAAAGATGGTACCGATCGATGCGCGCTACCCCATTTAGTGGGGGTAGAGCCTACTTGCAAGTCTCTCCGACCTTCACAAAAAAAGTTATTCAAGAATATCTCCTCAGATTTGGGGGAATTTCGTCGGTCGACCTCTTCCGAAGGTCGTACAAGCTCGGGGATGGTACCAATCGATCCGCAGGACCCAAATTAGTCCAGATGCAACCACTTTCCAAGTCTCTCCGACCTTCACAAAAAAAGTTATTCAAGAATATCTCTTTCTCCTATGTGCTTTCATCCCTAACCCTAACCCTAACCCTTCCAAAAGTCGGAGAAGCTCAAGGATGGTACCGATCGATGCGCGCTACCCCATTTAGTGGGGGTAGAGCCTACTTGCAAGTCTCTCCGACCTTCACAAAAAAAGTTATTCAAGAATATCTCTTTCTCCTATGTGCTTTCATCCCTAACCCTAACCCTAACCCTTCCGAAAGTCAGAGAAGCTCAAGGATGGTACCGATCGATGCGCGCTACCCCATTTAGTGGGGGTAGAGCCTACTTGCAAGTCTCTCCGACCTTCACAAAAAAAGTTATTCAAGAATATCTCTTTCTCCTATGTGCTTTCATCCCTAACCCTAACCCTAACCCTTCCGAAAGTCGGAGAAGCTCAAGGATGGTACCGATCGATGCGCGCAACCCCATTTAGTGGGGGTAGAGCCTACTTGCAAGTCTCTCCGACCTTCAAAAAAAAAGTTATTCAAGAATATCTCCTCAGATTTGGGGGAATTTCGTCGGTCGACCTCTTCCGAAGGTCGTAAAAGCTCGGGGATGGTACCAATCGATCCGCAGGACCCAAATTAGTCCAGATGCAACCACTTTCCAAGTCTCTCCGACCTTCACAAAAAAAGTTATTCAAGAATATCTCTTTCTCCTATGTGCTTTCATCCCTAACCCTAACCCTAACCCTTCCGAAAGTCGGAGAAGCTCAAGGATGGTACCGATCGATGTGCGCTACCCCATTTAGTGGGGGTAGAGCCTACTTGCAAGTCTCTCCGACCTTCACAAAAAAAGTTATTCAAGAATATCTCTTTCTCCTATGTGCTTTCATCCCTAACCCTAACCCTAACCCTTCCGAAAGTCGGAGAAGCTCAAGGATGGTACCGATCGATGCGCGCTACCCCATTTAGTGGGGGTAAAGCCTACTTGCAAGTCTCTCCGACCTTCACAAAAAAAGTTATTCAAGAATATCTCTTTCTCCTATGTGCTTTCATCCCTAACCCTAACCCTAACCCTTCCGAAAGTCGGAGAAGCTCAAAGATGGTACCGATCGATGCGCGCTACCCCATTTAGTGGGGGTAGAGCCTACTTGCAAGTCTCTCCGACCTTCACAAAAAAAGTTATTCAAGAATATCTCCTCAGATTTGGGGGAATTTCGTCGGTCGACCTTTTCCGAAGGTCGTACAAGCTCGGGGATGGTACCAATCGATCCGCAGGACCCAAATTAGTCCAGATGCAACCACTTTCCAAGTCTCTCCGACCTTCACAAAAAAAGTTATTCAAGAATATCTCTTTCTCCTATGTGCTTTCATCCCTAACCCTAACCCTAACCCTTCCGAAAGTCGGAGAAGCTCAAGGATGGTACCGATCGATGCGCGCTACCCCATTTAGTGGGGGTAGAGCCTACTTGCAAGTCTCTCCGACCTTCACAAAAAAAGTTATTCAAGAATATCTCTTTCTCCTATGTGCTTTCATCCCTAACCCTAACCCTAACCCTTCCGAAAGTTGGAGAAGCTCAAGGATGGTACCGATCGATGCGCGTTACCCCATTTAGTGGGGGTAGAGCCTACTTGCAAGTCTCTCCGACCTTCACAAAAAAAGTTATTCAAGAATATCTCTTTCTCCTATGTGCTTTCAGCCCTAACCCTAACCCTTCCGAAAGTCGGAGAAGCTCAAGGATGGTACCGATCGATGCGCGCAACCCCATTTAGTGGGGGTAGAGCCTACTTGCAAGTCTCTCCGACCTTCAAAAAAAAAGTTATTCAAGAATATCTCCTCAGATTTGGGGGAATTTCGTCGGTCGACCTCTTCCGAAGGTCGTAAAAGCTCGGGGATGGTACCAATCGATCCGCAGGACCCAAATTAGTCCAGATGCAACCACTTTCCAAGTCTCTCCGACCTTCACAAAAAAAGTTATTCAAGAATATCTCTTTCTCCTATGTGCTTTCATCCCTAACCCTAACCCTAACCCTTCCGAAAGTCGGAGAAGCTCAAGGATGGTACCGATCGATGTGCGCTACCCCATTTAGTGGGGGTAGAGCCTACTTGCAAGTCTCTCCGACCTTCACAAAAAAAGTTATTCAAGAATATCTCTTTCTCCTATGTGCTTTCATCCCTAACCCTAACCCTTCCGAAAGTCGGAGAAGCTCAAGGATGGTACCGATCGATGCGCGCTACCCCATTTAGTGGGGGTAGAGCCTACTTGCAAGTCTCTCCGACCTTCACAAAAAAAGTTATTCAAGAATATCTCTTTCTCCTATGTGCTTTCATCCCTAACCCTAACCCTAACCCTTCCGAAAGTCGGAGAAGCTCAAGGATGGTACCGATCGATGCGCGCAACCCCATTTAGTGGGGGTAGAGCCTACTTGCAAGTCTCTCCGACCTTCAAAAAAAAGTTATTCAAGAATATCTCCTCAGATTTGGGGGAATTTCGTCGGTCGACCTCTTCCGAAGGTCGTACAAGCTCGGGGATGGTACCAATCGATCCGCAGGACCCAAATTAGTCCAGATGCAACCACTTTCCAAGTCTCTCCGACCTTCACAAAAAAAGTTATTCAAGAATATCTCTTTCTCCTATGTGCTTTCATCCCTAACCCTAACCCTAACCCTTCCGAAAGTCGGAGAAGCTCAAGGATGGTACCGATCGATGTGCGCTACCCCATTTAGTGGGGGTAGAGCCTACTTGCAAGTCTCTCCGACCTTCACAAAAAAAGTTATTCAAGAATATCTCTTTCTCCTATGTGCTTTCATCCCTAACCCTAACCCTAACCCTTCCGAAAGTCGGAGAAGCTCAAGGATGGTACCGATCGATGCGCGCTACCCCATTTAGTGGGGGTAGAGCCTACTTGCAAGTCTCTCCGACCTTCACAAAAAAAGTTATTCAAGAATATCTCTTTCTCCTATGTGCTTTCATCCCTAACCCTAACCCTAACCCTTCCGAAAGTCGGAGAAGCTCAAAGATGGTACCGATCGATGCGCGCTACCCCATTTAGTGGGGGTAGAGCCTACTTGCAAGTCTCTCCGACCTTCACAAAAAAAGTTATTCAAGAATATCTCCTCAGATTTGGGGGAATTTCGTCGGTCGACCTCTTCCGAAGGTCGTACAAGCTCGGGGATGGTACCAATCGATCCGCAGGACCCAAATTAGTCCAGATGCAACCACTTTCCAAGTCTCTCCGACCTTCACAAAAAAAGTTATTCAAGAATATCTCTTTCTCCTATGTGCTTTCATCCCTAACCCTAACCCTAACCCTTCCAAAAGTCGGAGAAGCTCAAGGATGGTACCGATCGATGCGCGCTACCCCATTTAGTGGGGGTAGAGCCTACTTGCAAGTCTCTCCGACCTTCACAAAAAAAGTTATTCAAGAATATCTCTTTCTCCTATGTGCTTTCATCCCTAACCCTAACCCTAACCCTTCCGAAAGTCAGAGAAGCTCAAGGATGGTACCGATCGATGCGCGCTACCCCATTTAGTGGGGGTAGAGCCTACTTGCAAGTCTCTCCGACCTTCACAAAAAAAGTTATTCAAGAATATCTCTTTCTCCTATGTGCTTTCATCCCTAACCCTAACCCTAACCCTTCCGAAAGTCGGAGAAGCTCAAGGATGGTACCGATCGATGCGCGCAACCCCATTTAGTGGGGGTAGAGCCTACTTGCAAGTCTCTCCGACCTTCAAAAAAAAAGTTATTCAAGAATATCTCCTCAGATTTGGGGGAATTTCGTCGGTCGACCTCTTCCGAAGGTCGTAAAAGCTCGGGGATGGTACCAATCGATCCGCAGGACCCAAATTAGTCCAGATGCAACCACTTTCCAAGTCTCTCCGACCTTCACAAAAAAAGTTATTCAAGAATATCTCTTTCTCCTATGTGCTTTCATCCCTAACCCTAACCCTAACCCTTCCGAAAGTCGGAGAAGCTCAAGGATGGTACCGATCGATGTGCGCTACCCCATTTAGTGGGGGTAGAGCCTACTTGCAAGTCTCTCCGACCTTCACAAAAAAAGTTATTCAAGAATATCTCTTTCTCCTATGTGCTTTCATCCCTAACCCTAACCCTAACCCTTCCGAAAGTCGGAGAAGCTCAAGGATGGTACCGATCGATGCGCGCTACCCCATTTAGTGGGGGTAAAGCCTACTTGCAAGTCTCTCCGACCTTCACAAAAAAAGTTATTCAAGAATATCTCTTTCTCCTATGTGCTTTCATCCCTAACCCTAACCCTAACCCTTCCGAAAGTCGGAGAAGCTCAAAGATGGTACCGATCGATGCGCGCTACCCCATTTAGTGGGGGTAGAGCCTACTTGCAAGTCTCTCCGACCTTCACAAAAAAAGTTATTCAAGAATATCTCCTCAGATTTGGGGGAATTTCGTCGGTCGACCTTTTCCGAAGGTCGTACAAGCTCGGGGATGGTACCAATCGATCCGCAGGACCCAAATTAGTCCAGATGCAACCACTTTCCAAGTCTCTCCGACCTTCACAAAAAAAGTTATTCAAGAATATCTCTTTCTCCTATGTGCTTTCATCCCTAACCCTAACCCTAACCCTTCCGAAAGTCGGAGAAGCTCAAGGATGGTACCGATCGATGCGCGCTACCCCATTTAGTGGGGGTAGAGCCTACTTGCAAGTCTCTCCGACCTTCACAAAAAAAGTTATTCAAGAATATCTCTTTCTCCTATGTGCTTTCATCCCTAACCCTAACCCTAACCCTTCCGAAAGTTGGAGAAGCTCAAGGATGGTACCGATCGATGCGCGTTACCCCATTTAGTGGGGGTAGAGCCTACTTGCAAGTCTCTCCGACCTTCACAAAAAAAGTTATTCAAGAATATCTCTTTCTCCTATGTGCTTTCAGCCCTAACCCTAACCCTTCCGAAAGTCGGAGAAGCTCAAGGATGGTACCGATCGATGCGCGCAACCCCATTTAGTGGGGGTAGAGCCTACTTGCAAGTCTCTCCGACCTTCAAAAAAAAAGTTATTCAAGAATATCTCCTCAGATTTGGGGGAATTTCGTCGGTCGACCTCTTCCGAAGGTCGTACAAGCTCGGGGATGGTACCAATCGATCTGCAGGACCCAAATTAGTCCAGATGCAACCACTTTCCAAGTCTCTCCGACCTTCACAAAAAAAGTTATTCAAGAATATCTCTTTCTCCTATGTGCTTTCATCCCTAACCCTAACCCTAACCCTTCCAAAAGTCGGAGAAGCTCAAGGATGGTACCGATCGATGTGCGCTACCCCATTTAGTGGGGGTAGAGCCTACTTGCAAGTCTCTCCGACCTTCACAAAAAAAGTTATTCAAGAATATCTCTTTCTCCTATGTGCTTTCATCCCTAACCCTAACCCTAACCCTTCCGAAAGTCGGAGAAGCTCAAGGATGGTACCGATCGATGCGCGCTACCCCATTTAGTGGGGGTAGAGCCTACTTGCAAGTCTCTCCGACCTTCACAAAAAACGTTATTCAAGAATATCTCTTTCTCCTATGTGCTTTCATCCCTAACCCTAACCCTAACCCTTCCGAAAGTCGGAGAAGCTCAAAGATGGTACCGATCGATGCGCGCTACCCCATTTAGTGGGGGTAGAGCCTACTTGCAAGTCTCTCCGACCTTCACAAAAAAAGTTATTCAAGAATATCTCCTCAGATTTGGGGGAATTTCGTCGGTCGACCTCTTCCGAAGGTCGTACAAGCTCGGGGATGGTACCAATCGATCCGCAGGACCCAAATTAGTCCAGATGCAACCACTTTCCAAGTCTCTCCGACCTTCACAAAAAAAGTTATTCAAGAATATCTCTTTCTCCTATGTGCTTTCATCCCTAACCCTAACCCTAACCCTTCCAAAAGTCGGAGAAGCTCAAAGATGGTACCGATCGATGCGCGCTACCCCATTTAGTGGGGGTTGAGCCTACTTGCAAGTCTCTCCGACCTTCACAAAAAAAGTTATTCAAGAATATCTCTTTCTCCTATGTGCTTTCATCCCTAACCCTAACCCTAACCCTTCCGAAAGTCAGAGAAGCTCAAGGATGGTACCGATCGATGCGCGCTACCCCATTTAGTGGGGGTAGAGCCTACTTGCAAGTCTCTCCGACCTTCACAAAAAAAGTTATTCAAGAATATCTCTTTCTCCTATGTGCTTTCAGCCCTAACCCTAACCCTAACCCTTCCGAAAGTCGGAGAAGCTCAAGGATGGTACCGATCGATGCGCGCAACCCCATTTAGTGGGGGTAGAGCCTACTTGCAAGTCTCTCCGACCTTCAAAAAAAAAGTTATTCAAGAATATCTCCTCAGATTTGGGGGAATTTCGTCGGTCGACCTCTTCCGAAGGTCGTACAAGCTCGGGGATGGTACCAATCGATCCGCAGGACCCAAATTAGTCAAGATGCAACCACTTTCCAAGTCTCTCCGACCTTCACAAAAAAAGTTATTCAAGAATATCTCTTTCTCCTATGTGCTTTCATCCCTAACCCTAACCCTAACCCTTCCGAAAGTCGGAGAAGCTCAAGGATGGTACCGATCGATGTGCGCTACCCCATTTAGTGGGGGTAGAGCCTACTTGCAAGTCTCTCCGACCTTCACAAAAAAAGTTATTCAAGAATATCTCTTTCTCCTATGTGCTTTCATCCCTAACCCTAACCCTTCCGAAAGTCGGAGAAGCTCAAGGATGGTACCGATCGATGCGCGCTACCCCATTTAGTGGGGGTAGAGCCTACTTGCAAGTCTCTCCGACCTTCACAAAAAAAGTTATTCAAGAATATCTCTTTCTCCTATGTGCTTTCATCCCTAACCCTAACCCTAACCCTTCCGAAAGTCGGAGAAGCTCAAGGATGGTACCGATCGATGCGCGCAACCCCATTTAGTGGGGGTAGAGCCTACTTGCAAGTCTCTCCGACCTTCAAAAAAAAAGTTATTCAAGAATATCTCCTCAGATTTGGGGGAATTTCGTCGGTCGACCTCTTCCGAAGGTCGTACAAGCTCGGGGATGGTACCAATCGATCCGCAGGACCCAAATTAGTCCAGATGCAACCACTTTCCAAGTCTCTCCGACCTTCACAAAAAAAGTTATTCAAGAATATCTCTTTCTCCTATGTGCTTTCATCCCTAACCCTAACCCTTCCGAAAGTCGGAGAAGCTCAAGGATGGTACCGATCGATGTGCGCTACCCCATTTAGTGGGGGTAGAGCCTACTTGCAAGTCTCTCCGACCTTCACAAAAAAAGTTATTCAAGAATATCTCTTTCTCCTATGTGCTTTCATCCCTAACCCTAACCCTAACCCTTCCGAAAGTCGGAGAAGCTCAAGGATGGTACCGATCGATGCGCGCTACCCCATTTAGTGGGGGTAGAGCCTACTTGCAAGTCTCTCCGACCTTCACAAAAAAAGTTATTCAAGAATATCTCTTTCTCCTATGTGCTTTCATCCCTAACCCTAACCCTAACCCTTCCGAAAGTCGGAGAAGCTCAAAGATGGTACCGATCGATGCGCGCTACCCCATTTAGTGGGGGTAGAGCCTACTTGCAAGTCTCTCCGACCTTCACAAAAAAAGTTATTCAAGAATATCTCCTCAGATTTGGGGGAATTTCGTCGGTCGACCTCTTCCGAAGGTCGTACAAGCTCGGGGATGGTACCAATCGATCCGCAGGACCCAAATTAGTCCAGATGCAACCACTTTCCAAGTCTCTCCGACCTTCACAAAAAAAGTTATTCAAGAATATCTCTTTCTCCTATGTGCTTTCATCCCTAACCCTAACCCTAACCCTTCCAAAAGTCGGAGAAGCTCAAGGATGGTACCGATCGATGCGCGCTACCCCATTTAGTGGGGGTAGAGCCTACTTGCAAGTCTCTCCGACCTTCACAAAAAAAGTTATTCAAGAATATCTCTTTCTCCTATGTGCTTTCATCCCTAACCCTAACCCTAACCCTTCCGAAAGTCAGAGAAGCTCAAGGATGGTACCGATCGATGCGCGCTACCCCATTTAGTGGGGGTAGAGCCTACTTGCAAGTCTCTCCGACCTTCACAAAAAAAGTTATTCAAGAATATCTCTTTCTCCTATGTGCTTTCATCCCTAACCCTAACCCTAACCCTTCCGAAAGTCGGAGAAGCTCAAGGATGGTACCGATCGATGCGCGCTACCCCATTTAGTGGGGGTAGAGCCTACTTGCAAGTCTCTCCGACCTTCAAAAAAAAGTTATTCAAGAATATCTCCTCAGATTTGGGGGAATTTCGTCGGTCGACCTCTTCCGAAGGTCGTACAAGCTCGGGGATGGTACCAATCGATCCGCAGGACCCAAATTAGTCCAGATGCAACCACTTTCCAAGTCTCTCCGACCTTCACAAAAAAAGTTATTCAAGAATATCTCTTTCTCCTATGTGCTTTCATCCCTAACCCTAACCCTAACCCTTCCGAAAGTCGGAGAAGCTCAAGGATGGTACCGATCGATGCGCGCTACCCCATTTAGTGGGGGTAGAGCCTACTTGCAAGTCTCTCCGACCTTCACAAAAAAAGTTATTCAAGAATATCTCCTCAGATTTGGGGGAATTTCGTCGGTCGACCTCTTCCGAAGGTCGTACAAGCTCGGGGATGGTACCAATCGATCCGCAGGACCCAAATTAGTCCAGATGCAACCACTTTCCAAGTCTCTCCGACCTTCACAAAAAAAGTTATTCAAGAATATCTCTTTCTCCTATGTGCTTTCATCCCTAACCCTAACCCTAACCCTTCCGAAAGTCGGAGAAGCTCAAGGATGGTACCGATCGATGCGCGCTACCCCATTTAGTGGGGGTAGAGCCTACTTGCAAGTCTCTCCGACCTTCACAAAAAAAGTTATTCAAGAATATCTCTTTCTCCTATGTGCTTTCATCCCTAACCCTAACCCTAACCCTTCAGAAAGTCGGAGAAGCTCAAAGATGGTACCGATCGATGCGCGCTACCCCATTTAGTGGGGGTAGAGCCTACTTGCAAGTCTCTCCGACCTTCACAAAAAAAGTTATTCAAGAATATCTCCTCAGATTTGGGGGAATTTCGTCGGTCGACCTCTTACGAAGGTCATACAAGCTCGGGGATGGTACCAATCGATCCGCAGGACCCAAATTAGTCCAGATGCAACCACTTTCCAAGTCTCTCCGACCTTCACAAAAAAAGTTATTCAAGAATATCTCTTTCTCCTATGTGCTTTCATCCCTAACCCTAACCCTAACCCTTCCGAAAGTCGGAGAAGCTCAAGGATGGTACCGATCGATGTGCGCTACCCCATTTAGTGGGGGTAGAGCCTACTTGCAAGTCTCTCCGACCTTCACAAAAAAAGTTATTCAAGAATATCTCTTTCTCCTATGTGCTTTCATCCCTAACACTAACCCTAACCCTTCCGAAAGTCGGAGAAGCTCAAGGATGGTACCAATCGATGCGCGCTACCCCATTTAGTGGGGGTAGAGCCTACTTGCAAGTCTCTCCGACCTTCACAAAAAAAGTTATTCAAGAATATCTCTTTCTCCTATGTGCTTTCATCCCTAACCCTAACCCTAACCCTTCCGAAAGTCGGAGAAGCTCAAGGATGGTACCGATCGATGCGCGCTACCCCATTTAGTGGGGGTAGAGCCTACTTGCAAGTCTCTCCGACCTTCAAAAAAAAGTTATTCAAGAATATCTCCTCAGATTTGGGGGAATTTCGTCGGTCGACCTCTTCCGAAGGTCGTACAAGCTCGGGGATGGTACCAATCGATCCGCAGGACCCAAATTAGTCCAGATGCAACCACTTTCCAAGTCTCTTTGACCTTCACAAAAAAAGTTATTCAAGAATATCTCTTTCTCCTATGTGCTTTCATCCCTAACCCTAACCCTAACCCTTCCGAAAGTCGGAGAAGCTCAAGGATGGTACCGATCGATGCGCGCTACCCCATTTAGTGGGGGTAGAGCCTACTTGCAAGTCTCTCCGACCTTCACAAAAAAAGTTATTCAAGAATATCTCCTCAGATTTGGGGGAATTTCGTCGGTCGACCTCTTCCGAAGGTCGTACAAGCTCGGGGATGGTACCAATCGATCCGCAGGACCCAAATTAGTCCAGATGCAACCACTTTCCAAGTCTCTCTGACCTTCACAAAAAAAGTTATTCAAGAATATCTCTTTCTCCTATGTGCTTTCATCCCTAACCCTAACCCTAACCCTTCAGAAAGTCGGAGAAGCTCAAGGATGGTACCGATCGATGCGCGCTACCCCATTTAGTGGGGGTAGAGCCTACTTGCAAGTCTCTCCGACCTTCACAAAAAAAGTTATTCAAGAATATCTCTTTCTCCTATGTGCTTTCATCCCTAACCCTAACCCTAACCCTTCCGAAAGTCGGAGAAGCTCAAGGATGGTACCGATCGATGCGCGCAACCACATTTAGTGGGGGTAGAGCCTACTTGCAAGTCTCTCCGACCTTCAAAAAAAAAGTTATTCAAGAATATCTCCTCAGATTTGGGGGAATTTCGTCGGTCGACCTCTTCCGAAGGTCGTACAAGCTCGGGGATGGTACCAATCGATCCGCAGGACCCAAATTAGTCCAGATGCAACCACTTTCCAAGTCTCTCCGACCTTCACAAAAAAAGTTATTCAAGAATATCTCTTTCTCCTATGTGCTTTCATCCCTAACCCTAACCCTTCCGAAAGTCGGAGAAGCTCAAGGATGGTACCGATCGATGTGCGCTACCCCATTTAGTGGGGGTAGAGCCTACTTGCAAGTCTCTCCGACCTTCACAAAAAAAGTTATTCAAGAATATCTCTTTCTCCTATGTGCTTTCATCCCTAACCCTAACCCTAACCCTTCCGAAAGTCGGAGAAGCTCAAGGATGGTACCGATCGATGCGCGCTACCCCATTTAGTGGGGGTAGAGCCTACTTGCAAGTCTCTCCGACCTTCACAAAAAAAGTTATTCAAGAATATCTCTTTCTCCTATGTGCTTTCATCCCTAACCCTAACCCTAACCCTTCCGAAAGTCGGAGAAGCTCAAAGATGGTACCGATCGATGCGCGCTACCCCATTTAGTGGGGGTAGAGCCTACTTGCAAGTCTCTCCGACCTTCACAAAAAAAGTTATTCAAGAATATCTCCTCAGATTTGGGGGAATTTCGTCGGTCGACCTCTTCCGAAGGTCGTACAAGCTCGGGGATGGTACCAATCGATCCGCAGGACCCAAATTAGTCCAGATGCAACCACTTTCCAAGTCTCTCCGACCTTCACAAAAAAAGTTATTCAAGAATATCTCTTTCTCCTATGTGCTTTCATCCCTAACCCTAACCCTAACCCTTCCAAAAGTCGGAGAAGCTCAAGGATGGTACCGATCGATGCGCGCTACCCCATTTAGTGGGGGTAGAGCCTACTTGCAAGTCTCTCCGACCTTCACAAAAAAAGTTATTCAAGAATATCTCTTTCTCCTATGTGCTTTCATCCCTAACCCTAACCCTAACCCTTCCGAAAGTCAGAGAAGCTCAAGGATGGTACCGATCGATGCGCGCTACCCCATTTAGTGGGGGTAGAGCCTACTTGCAAGTCTCTCCGACCTTCACAAAAAAAGTTATTCAAGAATATCTCTTTCTCCTATGTGCTTTCATCCCTAACCCTAACCCTAACCCTTCCGAAAGTCGGAGAAGCTCAAGGATGGTACCGATCGATGCGCGCTACCCCATTTAGTGGGGGTAGAGCCTACTTGCAAGTCTCTCCGACCTTCAAAAAAAAGTTATTCAAGAATATCTCCTCAGATTTGGGGGAATTTCGTCGGTCGACCTCTTCCGAAGGTCGTACAAGCTCGGGGATGGTACCAATCGATCCGCAGGACCCAAATTAGTCCAGATGCAACCACTTTCCAAGTCTCTCCGACCTTCACAAAAAAAGTTATTCAAGAATATCTCTTTCTCCTATGTGCTTTCATCCCTAACCCTAACCCTAACCCTTCCGAAAGTCGGAGAAGCTCAAGGATGGTACCGATCGATGCGCGCTACCCCATTTAGTGGGGGTAGAGCCTACTTGCAAGTCTCTCCGACCTTCACAAAAAAAGTTATTCAAGAATATCTCCTCAGATTTGGGGGAATTTCGTCGGTCGACCTCTTCCGAAGGTCGTACAAGCTCGGGGATGGTACCAATCGATCCGCAGGACCCAAATTAGTCCAGATGCAACCACTTTCCAAGTCTCTCCGACCTTCACAAAAAAAGTTATTCAAGAATATCTCTTTCTCCTATGTGCTTTCATCCCTAACCCTAACCCTAACCCTTCCGAAAGTCGGAGAAGCTCAAGGATGGTACCGATCGATGCGCGCTACCCCATTTAGTGGGGGTAGAGCCTACTTGCAAGTCTCTCCGACCTTCACAAAAAAAGTTATTCAAGAATATCTCTTTCTCCTATGTGCTTTCATCCCTAACCCTAACCCTAACCCTTCAGAAAGTCGGAGAAGCTCAAAGATGGTACCGATCGATGCGCGCTACCCCATTTAGTGGGGGTAGAGCCTACTTGCAAGTCTCTCCGACCTTCACAAAAAAAGTTATTCAAGAATATCTCCTCAGATTTGGGGGAATTTCGTCGGTCGACCTCTTACGAAGGTCATACAAGCTCGGGGATGGTACCAATCGATCCGCAGGACCCAAATTAGTCCAGATGCAACCACTTTCCAAGTCTCTCCGACCTTCACAAAAAAAGTTATTCAAGAATATCTCTTTCTCCTATGTGCTTTCATCCCTAACCCTAACCCTAACCCTTCCGAAAGTCGGAGAAGCTCAAGGATGGTACCGATCGATGTGCGCTACCCCATTTAGTGGGGGTAGAGCCTACTTGCAAGTCTCTCCGACCTTCACAAAAAAAGTTATTCAAGAATATCTCTTTCTCCTATGTGCTTTCATCCCTAACACTAACCCTAACCCTTCCGAAAGTCGGAGAAGCTCAAGGATGGTACCAATCGATGCGCGCTACCCCATTTAGTGGGGGTAGAGCCTACTTGCAAGTCTCTCCGACCTTCACAAAAAAAGTTATTCAAGAATATCTCTTTCTCCTATGTGCTTTCATCCCTAACCCTAACCCTAACCCTTCCGAAAGTCGGAGAAGCTCAAGGATGGTACCGATCGATGCGCGCTACCCCATTTAGTGGGGGTAGAGCCTACTTGCAAGTCTCTCCGACCTTCAAAAAAAAGTTATTCAAGAATATCTCCTCAGATTTGGGGGAATTTCGTCGGTCGACCTCTTCCGAAGGTCGTACAAGCTCGGGGATGGTACCAATCGATCCGCAGGACCCAAATTAGTCCAGATGCAACCACTTTCCAAGTCTCTTTGACCTTCACAAAAAAAGTTATTCAAGAATATCTCTTTCTCCTATGTGCTTTCATCCCTAACCCTAACCCTAACCCTTCCGAAAGTCGGAGAAGCTCAAGGATGGTACCGATCGATGCGCGCTACCCCATTTAGTGGGGGTAGAGCCTACTTGCAAGTCTCTCCGACCTTCACAAAAAAAGTTATTCAAGAATATCTCCTCAGATTTGGGGGAATTTCGTCGGTCGACCTCTTCCGAAGGTCGTACAAGCTCGGGGATGGTACCAATCGATCCGCAGGACCCAAATTAGTCCAGATGCAACCACTTTCCAAGTCTCTCTGACCTTCACAAAAAAAGTTATTCAAGAATATCTCTTTCTCCTATGTGCTTTCATCCCTAACCCTAACCCTAACCCTTCAGAAAGTCGGAGAAGCTCAAGGATGGTACCGATCGATGCGCGCTACCCCATTTAGTGGGGGTAGAGCCTACTTGCAAGTCTCTCCGACCTTCACAAAAAAAGTTATTCAAGAATATCTCTTTCTCCTATGTGCTTTCATCCCTAACCCTAACCCTAACCCTTCCGAAAGTCGGAGAAGCTCAAGGATGGTACCGATCGATGCGCGCAACCACATTTAGTGGGGGTAGAGCCTACTTGCAAGTCTCTCCGACCTTCAAAAAAAAAGTTATTCAAGAATATCTCCTCAGATTTGGGGGAATTTCGTCGGTCGACCTCTTCCGAAGGTCGTACAAGCTCGGGGATGGTACCAATCGATCCGCAGGACCCAAATTAGTCCAGATGCAACCACTTTCCAAGTCTCTCCGACCTTCACAAAAAAAGTTATTCAAGAATATCTCTTTCTCCTATGTGCTTTCATCCCTAACCCTAACCCTAACCCTTCCGAAAGTCGGAGAAGCTCAAGGATGGTACTGATCGATGTGCGCTACCCCATTTAGTGGGGGTAGAGCCTACTTGCAAGTCTCTCCGACCTTCACAAAAAAAGTTATTCAAGAATATCTCTTTCTCCTATGTGCTTTCATCCCTAACCCTAACCCTAACCCTTCCGAAAGTCGGAGAAGCTCAAGGATGGTACCGATCGATGCGCGCTACCCCATTTAGTGGGGGTAGAGCCTACTTGCAAGTCTCTCCGACCTTCAAAAAAAAGTTATTCAAGAATATCTCCTCAGATTTGGGGGAATTTCGTCGGTCGACCTCTTCCGAAGGTCGTACAAGCTCGGGGATGGTACCAATCGATCCGCAGGACCCAAATTAGTCCAGATGCAACCACTTTCCAAGTCTCTTTGACCTTCACAAAAAAAGTTATTCAAGAATATCTCTTTCTCCTATGTGCTTTCATCCCTAACCCTAACCCTAACCCTTCCGAAAGTCGGAGAAGCTCAAGGATGGTACCGATCGATGCGCGCTACCCCATTTAGTGGGGGTAGAGCCTACTTGCAAGTCTCTCCGACCTTCACAAAAAAAGTTATTCAAGAATATCTCCTCAGATTTGGGGGAATTTCGTCGGTCGACCTCTTCCGAAGGTCGTACAAGCTCGGGGATGGTACCAATCGATCCGCAGGACCCAAATTAGTCCAGATGCAACCACTTTCCAAGTCTCTCCGACCTTCACAAAAAAAGTTATTCAAGAATATCTCTTTCTCCTATGTGCTTTCATCCCTAACCCTAACCCTAACCCTTCAGAAAGTCGGAGAAGCTCAAGGATGGTACCGATCGATGCGCGCTACCCCATTTAGTGGGGGTAGAGCCTACTTGCAAGTCTCTCCGACCTTCACAAAAAAAGTTATTCAAGAATATCTCTTTCTCCTATGTGCTTTCATCCCTAACCCTAACCCTAACCCTTCCGAAAGTCGGAGAAGCTCAAGGATGGTACCGATCGATGCGCGCAACCCCATTTAGTGGGGGTAGAGCCTACTTGCAAGTCTCTCCGACCTTCAAAAAAAAAGTTATTCAAGAATATCTCCTCAGATTTGGGGGAATTTCGTCGGTCGACCTCTTCCGAAGGTCGTACAAGCTCGGGGATGGTACCAATCGATCCGCAGGACCCAAATTAGTCCAGATGCAACCACTTTCCAAGTCTCTCCGACCTTCACAAAAAAAGTTATTCAAGAATATCTCTTTCTCCTATGTGCTTTCATCCCTAACCCTGACCCTAACCCTTCCGAAAGTCGGAGAAGCTCAAGGATGGTACAGATCGATGTGCGCTACCCCATTTAGTGGGGGTAGAGCCTACTTGCAAGTCTCTCCGACCTTCACAAAAAAAGTTATTCAAGAATATCTCTTTCTCCTATGTGCTTTCATCCCTAACACTAACCCTAACCCTTCCGAAAGTCGGAGAAGCTCAAGGATGGTACCAATCGATGCGCGCTACCCCATTTAGTGGGGGTAGAGCCTACTTGCAAGTCTCTCCGACCTTCACAAAAAAAGTTATTCAAGAATATCTCTTTCTCCTATGTGCTTTCATCCCTAACCCTAACCCTAACCCTTCCGAAAGTCGGAGAAGCTCAAGGATGGTACCGATCGATGCGCGCTACCCCATTTAGTGGGGGTAGAGCCTACTTGCAAGTCTCTCCGACCTTCAAAAAAAAGTTATTCAAGAATATCTCCTCAGATTTGGGGGAATTTTGTCGGTCGACCTCTTCCGAAGGTCGTACAAGCTTGGGGATGGTACCAATCGATCCGCAGGACCCAAATTAGTCCAGATGCAACCACTTTCCAAGTCTCTCCGACCTTCACAAAAAAAGTTATTCAAGAATATCTCTTTCTCCTATGTGCTTTCATCCCTAACCCTAACCCTAACCCTTCCGAAAGTCGGAGAAGCTCAAGGATGGTACCGATCGATGCGCGCTACCCCATTTAGTGGGGGTAGAGCCTACTTGCAAGTCTCTCCGACCTTCACAAAAAAAGTTATTCAAGAATATCTCCTCAGATTTGGGGGAATTTCGTCGGTCGACCTCTTCCGAAGGTCGTACAAGCTCGGGGATGGTACCAATCGATCCGCAGGACCCAAATTAGTCCAGATGCAACCACTTTCCAAGTCTCTCCGACCTTCACAAAAAAAGTTATTCAAGAATATCTCTTTCTCCTATGTGCTTTCATCCCTAACCCTAACCCTAACCCTTCCGAAAGTCGGAGAAGCTCAAGGATGGTACCGATCGATGCGCGCTACCCCATTTAGTGGGGGTAGAGCCTACTTGCAAGTCTCTCCGACCTTCACAAAAAAAGTTATTCAAGAATATCTCTTTCTCCTATGTGCTTTCATCCCTAACCCTAACCCTAACCCTTCCGAAAGTCGGAGAAGCTCAAGGATGGTACCGATCGATGCGCGCTACCCCATTTAGTGGGGGTAGAGCCTACTTGCAAGTCTCTCCGACCTTCACAAAAAAAGTTATTCAAGAATATCTCCTCAGATTTGGGGGAATTTCGTCGGTCGACCTCTTCCGAAGGTCATACAAGCTCGGGGATGGTACCAATCGATCCGCAGGACCCAAATTAGTCCAGATGCAACCACTTTCCAAGTCTCTCCGACCTTCACAAAAAAAGTTATTCAAGAATATCTCTTTCTCCTATGTGCTTTCATCCCTAACCCTAACCCTAACCCTTCCGAAAGTCGGAGAAGCTCAAGGATGGTACCGATCGATGCGCGCTACCCCATTTAGTGGGGGTACAGCCTACTTGCAAGTCTCTCCGACCTTCACAAAAAACGTTATTCAAGAATATCTCTTTCTCCTATGTGCTTTCATCCCTAACCCTAACCCTAACCCTTCCGAAAGTCGGAGAAGCTCAAGGATGGTACCGATCGATGCGCGCTACCCCATTTAGTGGGGGTAGAGCCTACTTGCAAGTCTCTCCGACCTTCACAAAAAAAGTTATTCAAGAATATCTCTTTCTCCTATGTGCTTTCATCCCTAACCCTAACCCTAACCCTTCCGAAAGTCAAAGAAGCTCAAGGATGGTACCGATCGATGCGCGCTACCCCATTTAGTGGGGGTAGAGCCTACTTGCAAGTCTCTCCGACCTTCAAAAAAAAGTTATTCAAGAATATCTCCTCAGATTTGGGGGAATTTCGTCGGTCGACCTCTTCCGAAGGTCGTACAAGCTCGGGGATGGTACCAATCGATCCGCAGGACCCAAATTAGTCCAGATGCAACCACTTTCCAAGTCTCTCCGACCTTCACAAAAAAAGTTATTCAAGAATATCTCTTTCTCCTATGTGCTTTCATCCCTAACCCTAACCCTAACCCTTCCGAAAGTCGGAGAAGCTCAAGGATGGTACCGATCGATGCGCGCTACCCAATTTAGTGGGGGTAAAGGCCTACTTGCAAGTCTCTCCGACCTTCACAAAAAAAGTTATTCAAGAATATCTCCTCAGATTTGGGGGAATTTCGTCGGTCGACCTCTTTCGAAGGTCGTACAAGCTCGGGGATGGTACCAATCGATCCGCAGGACCCAAATTAGTCCAGATGCAACCACTTTCCAAGTCTCTCCGACCTTCACAAAAAAAGTTATTCAAGAATATCTCTTTCTCCTATGTGCTTTCATCCCTAACCCTAACCCTAACCCTTCCGAAAGTCGGAGAAGCTCAAGGATGGTACTGATCGATGCGCGCTACCCCATTTAGTGGGGGTAGAGCCTACCTGCAAGTCTCTCCGACCTTCACAAAAAAAGTTATTCAAGAATATCTCTTTCTCCTATGTGCTTTCATCCCTAACCCTAACCCTAACCCTTCCGAAAGTCGGAGAAGCTCAAAGATGGTACCGATCGATGCGCGCTACCCCATTTAGTGGGGGTAGAGCCTACTTGCAAGTCTCTCCGACCTTCACAAAAAAAGTTATTCAAGAATATCTCCTCAGATTTGGGGGAATTTCGTCGGTCGACCTCTTCCGAAGGTCATACAAGCTCGGGGATGGTACCAATCGATCTGCAGGACCCAAATTAGTCCAGATGCAACCACTTTCCAAGTCTCTCCGACCTTCACAAAAAAAGTTATTCAAGAATATCTCTTTCTCCTATGTGCTTTCATCCCTAACCCTAACCCTAACCCTTCCGAAAGTCGGAGAAGCTCAAGGATGGTACCGATCGATGCGCGCTACCCCATTTAGTGGGGGTACAGCCTACTTGCAAGTCTCTCCGACCTTCACAAAAAAAGTTATTCAAGAATATCTCTTTCTCCTATGTGCTTTCATCCCTAACCCTAACCCTAACCCTTCCGAAAGTCGGAGAAGCTCAAAGATGGTACCGATCGATGCGCGCTACCCCATTTAGTGGGGGTAGAGCCTACTTGCAAGTCTCTCCGACCTTCACAAAAAAAGTTATTCAAGAATATCTCCTCAGATTTGGGGGAATTTCGTCGGTCGACCTCTTCCGAAGGTCATACAAGCTCGGGGATGGTACCAATCGATCTGCAGGACCCAAATTAGTCCAGATGCAACCACTTTCCAAGTCTCTCCGACCTTCACAAAAAAAGTTATTCAAGAATATCTCTTTCTCCTATGTGCTTTCATCCCTAACCCTAACCCTAACCCTTCCGAAAGTCGGAGAAGCTCAAGGATGGTACCGATCGATGCGCGCTACCCCATTTAGTGGGGGTACAGCCTACTTGCAAGTCTCTCCGACCTTCACAAAAAAAGTTATTCAAGAATATCTCTTTCTCCTATGTGCTTTCATCCCTAACCCTAACCCTTCCGAAAGTCGGAGAAGCTCAAGGATGGTACCGATCGATGCGCGCAACCCCATTTAGTGGGGGTAGAGCCTACTTGCAAGTCTCTCCGACTTTCAAAAAAAAAGTTATTCAAGAATATCTCCTCAGATTTGGGGGAATTTCGTCGGTCGACCTCTTCCGAAGGTCGTAAAAGCTCGGGGATGGTACCAATCGATCCGCAGGACCCAAATTAGTCCAGATGCAACCACTTTCCAAGTCTCTCCGACCTTCACAAAAAAAGTTATTCAAGAATATCTCTTTCTCCTATGTGCTTTCATCCCTAACCCTAACCCTAACCCTTCCGAAAGTCGGAGAAGCTCAAGGATGGTACCGATCGATGTGCGCTACCCCATTTAGTGGGGGTAGAGCCTACTTGCAAGTCTCTCCGACCTTCACAAAAAAAGTTATTCAAGAATATCTCTTTCTCCTATGTGCTTTCATCCCTAACCCTAACCCTAACCCTTCCGAAAGTCGGAGAAGCTCAAGGATGGTACCGATCGATGCGCGCTACCCCATTTAGTGGGGGTAAAGCCTACTTGCAAGTCTCTCCGACCTTCACAAAAAAAGTTATTCAAGAATATCTCTTTCTCCTATGTGCTTTCATCCCTAACCCTAACCCTAACCCTTCCGAAAGTCGGAGAAGCTCAAAGATGGTACCGATCGATGCGCGCTACCCCATTTAGTGGGGGTAGAGCCTACTTGCAAGTCTCTCCGACCTTCACAAAAAAAGTTATTCAAGAATATCTCCTCAGATTTGGGGGAATTTCGTCGGTCGACCTTTTCCGAAGGTCGTACAAGCTCGGGGATGGTACCAATCGATCCGCAGGACCCAAATTAGTCCAGATGCAACCACTTTCCAAGTCTCTCCGACCTTCACAAAAAAAGTTATTCAAGAATATCTCTTTCTCCTATGTGCTTTCATCCCTAACCCTAACCCTAACCCTTCCGAAAGTCGGAGAAGCTCAAGGATGGTACCGATCGATGCGCGCTACCCCATTTAGTGGGGGTAGAGCCTACTTGCAAGTCTCTCCGACCTTCACAAAAAAAGTTATTCAAGAATATCTCTTTCTCCTATGTGCTTTCATCCCTAACCCTAACCCTAACCCTTCCGAAAGTCGGAGAAGCTCAAGGATGGTACCGATCGATGCGCGTTACCCCATTTAGTGGGGGTAGAGCCTACTTGCAAGTCTCTCCGACCTTCACAAAAAAAGTTATTCAAGAATATCTCTTTCTCCTATGTGCTTTCAGCCCTAACCCTAACCCTTCCGAAAGTCGGAGAAGCTCAAGGATGGTACCGATCGATGCGCGCAACCCCATTTAGTGGGGGTAGAGCCTACTTGCAAGTCTCTCCGACCTTCAAAAAAAAAGTTATTCAAGAATATCTCCTCAGATTTGGGGGAATTTCGTCGGTCGACCTCTTCCGAAGGTCGTAAAAGCTCGGGGATGGTACCAATCGATCCGCAGGACCCAAATTAGTCCAGATGCAACCACTTTCCAAGTCTCTCCGACCTTCACAAAAAAAGTTATTCAAGAATATCTCTTTCTCCTATGTGCTTTCATCCCTAACCCTAACCCTAACCCTTCCGAAAGTCGGAGAAGCTCAAGGATGGTACCGATCGATGTGCGCTACCCCATTTAGTGGGGGTAGAGCCTACTTGCAAGTCTCTCCGACCTTCACAAAAAAAGTTATTCAAGAATATCTCTTTCTCCTATGTGCTTTCATCCCTAACCCTAACCCTAACCCTTCCGAAAGTCGGAGAAGCTCAAGGATGGTACCGATCGATGCGCGCTACCCCATTTAGTGGGGGTAAAGCCTACTTGCAAGTCTCTCCGACCTTCACAAAAAAAGTTATTCAAGAATATCTCTTTCTCCTATGTGCTTTCATCCCTAACCCTAACCCTAACCCTTCCGAAAGTCGGAGAAGCTCAAAGATGGTACCGATCGATGCGCGCTACCCCATTTAGTGGGGGTAGAGCCTACTTGCAAGTCTCTCCGACCTTCACAAAAAAAGTTATTCAAGAATATCTCCTCAGATTTGGGGGAATTTCGTCGGTCGACCTTTTCCGAAGGTCGTACAAGCTCGGGGATGGTACCAATCGATCCGCAGGACCCAAATTAGTCCAGATGCAACCACTTTCCAAGTCTCTCCGACCTTCACAAAAAAAGTTATTCAAGAATATCTCTTTCTCCTATGTGCTTTCATCCCTAACCCTAACCCTAACCCTTCCGAAAGTCGGAGAAGCTCAAGGATGGTACCGATCGATGCGCGCTACCCCATTTAGTGGGGGTAGAGCCTACTTGCAAGTCTCTCCGACCTTCACAAAAAAAGTTATTCAAGAATATCTCTTTCTCCTATGTGCTTTCATCCCTAACCCTAACCCTAACCCTTCCGAAAGTCGGAGAAGCTCAAGGATGGTACCGATCGATGCGCGTTACCCCATTTAGTGGGGGTAGAGCCTACTTGCAAGTCTCTCCGACCTTCACAAAAAAAGTTATTCAAGAATATCTCTTTCTCCTATGTGCTTTCAGCCCTAACCCTAACCCTTCCGAAAGTCGGAGAAGCTCAAGGATGGTACCGATCGATGCGCGCAACCCCATTTAGTGGGGGTAGAGCCTACTTGCAAGTCTCTCCGACCTTCAAAAAAAAAGTTATTCAAGAATATCTCCTCAGATTTGGGGGAATTTCGTCGGTCGACCTCTTCCGAAGGTCGTACAAGCTCGGGGATGGTACCAATCGATCTGCAGGACCCAAATTAGTCCAGATGCAACCACTTTCCAAGTCTCTCCGACCTTCACAAAAAAAGTTATTCAAGAATATCTCTTTCTCCTATGTGCTTTCATCCCTAACCCTAACCCTAACCCTTCCAAAAGTCGGAGAAGCTCAAGGATGGTACCGATCGATGTGCGCTACCCCATTTAGTGGGGGTAGAGCCTACTTGCAAGTCTCTCCGACCTTCACAAAAAAAGTTATTCAAGAATATCTCTTTCTCCTATGTGCTTTCATCCCTAACCCTAACCCTAACCCTTCCGAAAGTCGGAGAAGCTCAAGGATGGTACCGATCGATGCGCGCTACCCCATTTAGTGGGGGTAGAGCCTACTTGCAAGTCTCTCCGACCTTCACAAAAAAAGTTATTCAAGAATATCTCTTTCTCCTATGTGCTTTCATCCCTAACCCTAACCCTAACCCTTCCGAAAGTCGGAGAAGCTCAAAGATGGTACCGATCGATGCGCGCTACCCCATTTAGTGGGGGTAGAGCCTACTTGCAAGTCTCTCCGACCTTCACAAAAAAAGTTATTCAAGAATATCTCCTCAGATTTGGGGGAATTTCGTCGGTCGACCTCTTCCGAAGGTCGTACAAGCTCGGGGATGGTACCAATCGATCCGCAGGACCCAAATTAGTCCAGATGCAACCACTTTCCAAGTCTCTACGACCTTCACAAAAAAAGTTATTCAAGAATATCTCTTTCTCCTATGTGCTTTCATCCCTAACCCTAACCCTAACCCTTCCAAAAGTCGGAGAAGCTCAAAGATGGTACCGATCGATGCGCGCTACCCCATTTAGTGGGGGTAGAGCCTACTTGCAAGTCTCTCCGACCTTCACAAAAAAAGTTATTCAAGAATATCTCTTTCTCCTATGTGCTTTCATCCCTAACCCTAACCCTAACCCTTCCGAAAGTCAGAGAAGCTCAAGGATGGTACCGATCGATGCGCGCTACCCCATTTAGTGGGGGTAGAGCCTACTTGCAAGTCTCTCCGACCTTCACAAAAAAAGTTATTCAAGAATATCTCTTTCTCCTATGTGCTTTCAGCCCTAACCCTAACCCTAACCCTTCCGAAAGTCGGAGAAGCTCAAGGATGGTACCGATCGATGCGCGCAACCCCATTTAGTGGGGGTAGAGCCTACTTGCAAGTCTCTCCGACCTTCAAAAAAAAAGTTATTCAAGAATATCTCCTCAGATTTGGGGGAATTTCGTCGGTCGACCTCTTCCGAAGGTCGTACAAGCTCGGGGATGGTACCAATCGATCCGCAGGACCCAAATTAGTCAAGATGCAACCACTTTCCAAGTCTCTCCGACCTTCACAAAAAAAGTTATTCAAGAATATCTCTTTCTCCTATGTGCTTTCATCCCTAACCCTAACCCTAACCCTTCCGAAAGTCGGAGAAGCTCAAGGATGGTACCGATCGATGTGCGCTACCCCATTTAGTGGGGGTAGAGCCTACTTGCAAGTCTCTCCGACCTTCACAAAAAAAGTTATTCAAGAATATCTCTTTCTCCTATGTGCTTTCATCCCTAACCCTAACCCTAACCCTTCCGAAAGTCGGAGAAGCTCAAGGATGGTACCGATCGATGCGCGCTACCCCATTTAGTGGGGGTAGAGCCTACTTGCAAGTCTCTCCGACCTTCACAAAAAAAGTTATTCAAGAATATCTCTTTCTCCTATGTGCTTTCATCCCTAACCCTAACCCTAACCCTTCCGAAAGTCGGAGAAGCTCAAGGATGGTACCGATCGATGCGCGCAACCCCATTTAGTGGGGGTAGAGCCTACTTGCAAGTCTCTCCGACCTTCAAAAAAAAAGTTATTCAAGAATATCTCCTCAGATTTGGGGGAATTTCGTCGGTCGACCTCTTCCGAAGGTCGTACAAGCTCGGGGATGGTACCAATCGATCCGCAGGACCCAAATTAGTCCAGATGCAACCACTTTCCAAGTCTCTCCGACCTTCACAAAAAAAGTTATTCAAGAATATCTCTTTCTCCTATGTGCTTTCATCCCTAACCCTAACCCTAACCCTTCCGAAAGTCGGAGAAGCTCAAGGATGGTACCGATCGATGTGCGCTACCCCATTTAGTGGGGGTAGAGCCTACTTGCAAGTCTCTCCGACCTTCACAAAAAAAGTTATTCAAGAATATCTCTTTCTCCTATGTGCTTTCATCCCTAACCCTAACCCTAACCCTTCCGAAAGTCGGAGAAGCTCAAAGATGGTACCGATCGATGTGCGCTACCCCATTTAGTGGGGGTAGAGCCTACTTGCAAGTCTCTCCGACCTTCACAAAAAAAGTTATTCAAGAATATCTCTTTCTCCTATGTGCTTTCATCCCTAACCCTAACCCTAACCCTTCCGAAAGTCGGAGAAGCTCAAAGATGGTACCGATCGATGCGCGCTACCCCATTTAGTGGGGGTAGAGCCTACTTGCAAGTCTCTCCGACCTTCACAAAAAAAGTTATTCAAGAATATCTCCTCAGATTTGGGGGAATTTCGTCGGTCGACCTCTTCCGAAGGTCGTACAAGCTCGGGGATGGTACCAATCGATCTGCAGGACCCAAATTAGTCCAGATGCAACCACTTTCCAAGTCTCTCCGACCTTCACAAAAAAAGTTATTCAAGAATATCTCTTTCTCCTATGTGCTTTCATCCCTAACCCTAACCCTAACCCTTCCAAAAGTCGGAGAAGCTCAAGGATGGTACCGATCGATGCGCGCTACCCCATTTAGTGGGGGTAGAGCCTACTTGCAAGTCTCTCCGACCTTCACAAAAAAAGTTATTCAAGAATATCTCTTTCTCCTATGTGCTTTCATCCCTAACCCTAACCCTAACCCTTCCGAAAGTCAGAGAAGCTCAAGGATGGTACCGATCGATGCGCGCTACCCCATTTAGTGGGGGTAGAGCCTACTTGCAAGTCTCTCCGACCTTCACAAAAAAAGTTATTCAAGAATATCTCTTTCTCCTATGTGCTTTCATCCCTAACCCTAACCCTAACCCTTCCGAAAGTCGGAGAAGCTCAAGGATGGTACCGATCGATGCGCGCTACCCCATTTAGTGGGGGTAGAGCCTACTTGCAAGTCTCTCCGACCTTCAAAAAAAAGTTATTCAAGAATATCTCCTCAGATTTGGGGGAATTTCGTCGGTCGACCTCTTCCGAAGGTCGTACAAGCTCGGGGATGGTACCAATCGATCCGCAGGACCCAAATTAGTCCAGATGCAACCACTTTCCAAGTCTCTCCGACCTTCACAAAAAAAGTTATTCAAGAATATCTCTTTCTCCTATGTGCTTTCATCCCTAACCCTAACCCTAACCCTTCCGAAAGTCGGAGAAGCTCAAGGATGGTACCGATCGATGCGCGCTACCCCATTTAGTGGGGGTAGAGCCTACTTGCAAGTCTCTCCGACCTTCACAAAAAAAGTTATTCAAGAATATCTCCTCAGATTTGGGGGAATTTCGTCGGTCGACCTCTTCCGAAGGTCGTACAAGCTCGGGGATGGTACCAATCGATCCGCAGGACCCAAATTAGTCCAGATGCAACCACTTTCCAAGTCTCTCCGACCTTCACAAAAAAAGTTATTCAAGAATATCTCTTTCTCCTATGTGCTTTCATCCCTAACCCTAACCCTAACCCTTCCGAAAGTCGGAGAAGCTCAAGGATGGTACCGATCGATGCGCGCTACCCCATTTAGTGGGGGTAGAGCCTACTTGCAAGTCTCTCCGACCTTCACAAAAAAAGTTATTCAAGAATATCTCTTTCTCCTATGTGCTTTCATCCCTAACCCTAACCCTAACCCTTCCGAAAGTCGGAGAAGCTCAAAAATGGTACCGATCGATGCGCGCTACCCCATTTAGTGGGGGTAGAGCCTACTTGCAAGTCTCTCCGACCTTCACAAAAAAAGTTATTCAAGAATATCTCCTCAGATTTGGGGGAATTTCGTCGGTCGACCTCTTACGAAGGTCATACAAGCTCGGGGATGGTACCAATCGATCCGCAGGACCCAAATTAGTCCAGATGCAACCACTTTCCAAGTCTCTCCGACCTTCACAAAAAAAGTTATTCAAGAATATCTCTTTCTCCTATGTGCTTTCATCCCTAACCCTAACCCTAACCCTTCCGAAAGTCGGAGAAGCTCAAGGATGGTACCGATCGATGCGCGCTACCCCATTTAGTGGGGGTACAGCCTACTTGCAAGTCTCTCCGACCTTCACAAAAAAAGTTATTCAAGAATATCTCTTTCTCCTATGTGCTTTCATCCCTAACCCTAACCCTAACCCTTCCGAAAGTCGGAGAAGCTCAAGGATGGTACCGATCGATGCGCGCAACCCCATTTAGTGGGGGTAGAGCCTACTTGCAAGTCTCTCCGACCTTCAAAAAAAAAGTTATTCAAGAATATCTCCTCAGATTTGGGGGAATTTCGTCGGTCGACCTCTTCCGAAGGTCGTAAAAGCTCGGGGATGGTACCAATCGATCCGCAGGACCCAAATTAGTCCAGATGCAACCACTTTCCAAGTCTCTCCGACCTTCACAAAAAAAGTTATTCAAGAATATCTCTTTCTCCTATGTGCTTTCATCCCTAACCCTAACCCTAACCCTTCCGAAAGTCGGAGAAGCTCAAGGATGGTACCGATCGATGTGCGCTACCCCATTTAGTGGGGGTAGAGCCTACTTGCAAGTCTCTCCGACCTTCACAAAAAAAGTTATTCAAGAATATCTCTTTCTCCTATGTGCTTTCATCCCTAACCCTAACCCTAACCCTTCCGAAAGTCGGATAAGCTCAAGGATGGTACCGATCGATGTGCGCTACCCCATTTAGTGGGGGTAGAGCCTACTTGCAAGTCTCTCCGACCTTCACAAAAAAAGTTATTCAAGAATATCTCTTTCTCCTATGTGCTTTCATCCCTAACCCTAACCCTAACCCTTCCGAAAGTCGGAGAAGCTCAAAGATGGTACCGATCGATGCGCGCTACCCCATTTAGTGGGGGTAGAGCCTACTTGCAAGTCTCTCCGACCTTCACAAAAAAAGTTATTCAAGAATATCTCCTCAGATTTGGGGGAATTTCGTCGGTCGACCTTTTCCGAAGGTCGTACAAGCTCGGGGATGGTACCAATCGATCCGCAGGACCCAAATTAGTCCAGATGCAACCACTTTCCAAGTCTCTCCGACCTTCACAAAAAAAGTTATTCAAGAATATCTCTTTCTCCTATGTGCTTTCATCCCTAACCCTAACCCTAACCCTTCCGAAAGTCGGAGAAGCTCAAGGATGGTACCGATCGATGCGCGCTACCCCATTTAGTGGGGGTAGAGCCTACTTGCAAGTCTCTCCGACCTTCACAAAAAAAGTTATTCAAGAATATCTCTTTCTCCTATGTGCTTTCATCCCTAACCCTAACCCTAACCCTTCCAAAAGTCGGAGAAGCTCAAGGATGGTACCGATCGATGCGCGCTACCCCATTTAGTGGGGGTAAAGCCTACTTGCAAGTCTCTCCGACCTTCACAAAAAAAGTTATTCAAGAATATCTCTTTCTCCTATGTGCTTTCAGCCCTAACCCTAACCCTAACCCTTCCGAAAGTCGGACAAGCTCAAGGATGGTACCGATCGATGCGCGCAACCCCATTTAGTGGGGGTAGAGCCTACTTGCAAGTCTCTCCGACCTTCAAAAAAAAAGTTATTCAAGAATATCTCCTCAGATTTGGGGGAATTTCGTCGGTCGACCTCTTCCGAAGGTCGTACAAGCTCGGGGATGGTACCAATCGATCCGCAGGACCCAAATTAGTCAAGATGCAACCACTTTCCAAGTCTCTCCGACCTTCACAAAAAAAGTTATTCAAGAATATCTCTTTCTCCTATGTGCTTTCATCCCTAACCCTAACCCTAACCCTTCCGAAAGTCGGAGAAGCTCAAGGATGGTACCGATCGATGTGCGCTACCCCATTTAGTGGGGGTAGAGCCTACTTGCAAGTCTCTCCGACCTTCACAAAAAAAGTTATTCAAGAATATCTCTTTCTCCTATGTGCTTTCATCCCTAACCCTAACCCTAACCCTTCCGAAAGTCGGAGAAGCTCAAGGATGGTACCGATCGATGCGCGCTACCCCATTTAGTGGGGGTAGAGCCTACTTGCAAGTCTCTCCGACCTTCACAAAAAAAGTTATTCAAGAATATCTCTTTCTCCTATGTGCTTTCATCCCTAACCCTAACCCTAACCCTTCCGAAAGTCGGAGAAGCTCAAAGATGGTACCGATCGATGCGCGCTACCCCATTTAGTGGGGGTAGAGCCTACTTGCAAGTCTCTCCGACCTTCACAAAAAAAGTTATTCAAGAATATCTCCTCAGATTTGGGGGAATTTCGTCGGTCGACCTCTTCCGAAGGTCGTACAAGCTCGGGGATGGTACCAATCGATCTGCAGGACCCAAATTAGTCCAGATGCAACCACTTTCCAAGTCTCTCCGACCTTCACAAAAAAAGTTATTCAAGAATATCTCTTTCTCCTATGTGCTTTCATCCCTAACCCTAACCCTAACCCTTCCGAAAGTCGGAGAAGCTCAAGGATGGTACCGATCGATGCGCGCAACCCCATTTAGTGGGGGTAGAGCCTACTTGCAAGTCTCTCCGACCTTCAAAAAAAAAGTTATTCAAGAATATCTCCTCAGATTTGGGGGAATTTCGTCGGTCGACCTCTTCCGAAGGTCGTAAAAGCTCGGGGATGGTACCAATCGATCCGCAGGACCCAAATTAGTCCAGATGCAACCACTTTCCAAGTCTCTCCGACCTTCACAAAAAAAGTTATTCAAGAATATCTCTTTCTCCTATGTGCTTTCATCCCTAACCCTAACCCTAACCCTTCCGAAAGTCGGAGAAGCTCAAGGATGGTACCGATCGATGCGCGCAACCCCATTTAGTGGGGGTAGAGCCTACTTGCAAGTCTCTCCGACCTTCAAAAAAAAAGTTATTCAAGAATATCTCCTCAGATTTGGGGGAATTTCGTCGGTCGACCTCTTCCGAAGGTCGTAAAAGCTCGGGGATGGTACCAATCGATCCGCAGGACCCAAATTAGTCCAGATGCAACCACTTTCCAAGTCTCTCCGACCTTCACAAAAAAAGTTATTCAAGAATATCTCTTTCTCCTATGTGCTTTCATCCCTAACCCTAACCCTAACCCTTCCGAAAGTCGGAGAAGCTCAAGGATGGTACCGATCGATGTGCGCTACCCCATTTAGTGGGGGTAGAGCCTACTTGCAAGTCTCTCCGACCTTCACAAAAAAAGTTATTCAAGAATATCTCTTTCTCCTATGTGCTTTCATCCCTAACCCTAACCCTAACCCTTCCGAAAGTCGGATAAGCTCAAGGATGGTACCGATCGATGTGCGCTACCCCATTTAGTGGGGGTAGAGCCTACTTGCAAGTCTCTCCGACCTTCACAAAAAAAGTTATTCAAGAATATCTCTTTCTCCTATGTGCTTTCATCCCTAACCCTAACCCTAACCCTTCCGAAAGTCGGAGAAGCTCAAAGATGGTACCGATCGATGCGCGCTACCCCATTTAGTGGGGGTAGAGCCTACTTGCAAGTCTCTCCGACCTTCACAAAAAAAGTTATTCAAGAATATCTCCTCAGATTTGGGGGAATTTCGTCGGTCGACCTTTTCCGAAGGTCGTACAAGCTCGGGGATGGTACCAATCGATCCGCAGGACCCAAATTAGTCCAGATGCAACCACTTTCCAAGTCTCTCCGACCTTCACAAAAAAAGTTATTCAAGAATATCTCTTTCTCCTATGTGCTTTCATCCCTAACCCTAACCCTAACCCTTCCGAAAGTCGGAGAAGCTCAAGGATGGTACCGATCGATGCGCGCTACCCCATTTAGTGGGGGTAGAGCCTACTTGCAAGTCTCTCCGACCTTCACAAAAAAAGTTATTCAAGAATATCTCTTTCTCCTATGTGCTTTCATCCCTAACCCTAACCCTAACCCTTCCAAAAGTCGGAGAAGCTCAAGGATGGTACCGATCGATGCGCGCTACCCCATTTAGTGGGGGTAAAGCCTACTTGCAAGTCTCTCCGACCTTCACAAAAAAAGTTATTCAAGAATATCTCTTTCTCCTATGTGCTTTCAGCCCTAACCCTAACCCTAACCCTTCCGAAAGTCGGACAAGCTCAAGGATGGTACCGATCGATGCGCGCAACCCCATTTAGTGGGGGTAGAGCCTACTTGCAAGTCTCTCCGACCTTCAAAAAAAAAGTTATTCAAGAATATCTCCTCAGATTTGGGGGAATTTCGTCGGTCGACCTCTTCCGAAGGTCGTACAAGCTCGGGGATGGTACCAATCGATCCGCAGGACCCAAATTAGTCAAGATGCAACCACTTTCCAAGTCTCTCCGACCTTCACAAAAAAAGTTATTCAAGAATATCTCTTTCTCCTATGTGCTTTCATCCCTAACCCTAACCCTAACCCTTCCGAAAGTCGGAGAAGCTCAAGGATGGTACCGATCGATGTGCGCTACCCCATTTAGTGGGGGTAGAGCCTACTTGCAAGTCTCTCCGACCTTCACAAAAAAAGTTATTCAAGAATATCTCTTTCTCCTATGTGCTTTCATCCCTAACCCTAACCCTAACCCTTCCGAAAGTCGGAGAAGCTCAAGGATGGTACCGATCGATGCGCGCTACCCCATTTAGTGGGGGTAGAGCCTACTTGCAAGTCTCTCCGACCTTCACAAAAAAAGTTATTCAAGAATATCTCTTTCTCCTATGTGCTTTCATCCCTAACCCTAACCCTAACCCTTCCGAAAGTCGGAGAAGCTCAAAGATGGTACCGATCGATGCGCGCTACCCCATTTAGTGGGGGTAGAGCCTACTTGCAAGTCTCTCCGACCTTCACAAAAAAAGTTATTCAAGAATATCTCCTCAGATTTGGGGGAATTTCGTCGGTCGACCTCTTCCGAAGGTCGTACAAGCTCGGGGATGGTACCAATCGATCTGCAGGACCCAAATTAGTCCAGATGCAACCACTTTCCAAGTCTCTCCGACCTTCACAAAAAAAGTTATTCAAGAATATCTCTTTCTCCTATGTGCTTTCATCCCTAACCCTAACCCTAACCCTTCCGAAAGTCGGAGAAGCTCAAGGATGGTACCGATCGATGCGCGCAACCCCATTTAGTGGGGGTAGAGCCTACTTGCAAGTCTCTCCGACCTTCAAAAAAAAAGTTATTCAAGAATATCTCCTCAGATTTGGGGGAATTTCGTCGGTCGACCTCTTCCGAAGGTCGTAAAAGCTCGGGGATGGTACCAATCGATCCGCAGGACCCAAATTAGTCCAGATGCAACCACTTTCCAAGTCTCTCCGACCTTCACAAAAAAAGTTATTCAAGAATATCTCTTTCTCCTATGTGCTTTCATCCCTAACCCTAACCCTAACCCTTCCGAAAGTCGGAGAAGCTCAAGGATGGTACCGATCGATGTGCGCTACCCCATTTAGTGGGGGTAGAGCCTACTTGCAAGTCTCTCCGACCTTCACAAAAAAAGTTATTCAAGAATATCTCTTTCTCCTATGTGCTTTCATCCCTAACCCTAACCCTAACCCTTCCGAAAGTCGGATAAGCTCAAGGATGGTACCGATCGATGCGCGCTACCCCATTTAGTGGGGGTAGAGCCTACTTGCAAGTCTCTCCGACCTTCACAAAAAAAGTTATTCAAGAATATCTCTTTCTCCTATGTGCTTTCATCCCTAACCCTAACCCTAACCCTTCCGAAAGTCGGAGAAGCTCAAGGATGGTACCGATCGATGCGCGCTACCCCATTTAGTGGGGGTAGAGCCTACTTGCAAGTCTCTCCGACCTTCACAAAAAAAGTTATTCAAGAATATCTCCTCAGATTTGGGGGAATTTCGTCGGTCGACCTCTTCCGAAGGTCGTACAAGCTCGGGGATGGTACCAATCGATCTGCAGGACCCAAATTAGTCCAGATGCAACCACTTTCCAAGTCTCTCCGACCTTCACAAAAAAAGTTATTCAAGAATATCTCTTTCTCCTATGTGCTTTCATCCCTAACCCTAACCCTAACCCTTCCAAAAGTCGGAGAAGCTCAAGGATGGTACCGATCGATGCGCGCTACCCCATTTAGTGGGGGTAGAGCCTACTTGCAAGTCTCTCCGACCTTCACAAAAAAAGTTATTCAAGAATATCTCTTTCTCCTATGTGCTTTCATCCCTAACCCTAACCCTAACCCTTCCGAAAGTCAGAGAAGCTCAAGGATGGTACTGATCGATGCGCGCTACCCCATTTAGTGGGGGTAGAGCCTACTTGCAAGTCTCTCCGACCTTCACAAAAAAAGTTATTCAAGAATATCTCTTTCTCCTATGTGCTTTCATCCCTAACCCTAACCCTAACCCTTCCGAAAGTCGGAGAAGCTCAAGGATGGTACCGATCGATGCGCGCTACCCCATTTAGTGGGGGTAGAGCCTACTTGCAAGTCTCTCCGACCTTCAAAAAAAAGTTATTCAAGAATATCTCCTCAGATTTGGGGGAATTTCGTCGGTCGACCTCTTCCGAAGGTCGTACAAGCTCGGGGATGGTACCAATCGATCCGCAGGACCCAAATTAGTCCAGATGCAACCACTTTCCAAGTCTCTCCGACCTTCACAAAAAAAGTTATTCAAGAATATCTCTTTCTCCTATGTGCTTTCATCCCTAACCCTAACCCTAACCCTTCCGAAAGTCGGAGAAGCTCAAGGATGGTACCGATCGATGCGCGCTACCCCATTTAGTGGGGGTAGAGCCTACTTGCAAGTCTCTCCGACCTTCACAAAAAAAGTTATTCAAGAATATCTCTTTCTCCTATGTGCTTTCATCCCTAACCCTAACCCTAACCCTTCCAAAAGTCGGAGAAGCTCAAGGATGGTACCGATCGATGCGCGCTACCCCATTTAGTGGGGGTAAAGCCTACTTGCAAGTCTCTCCGACCTTCACAAAAAAAGTTATTCAAGAATATCTCTTTCTCCTATGTGCTTTCAGCCCTAACCCTAACCCTAACCCTTCCGAAAGTCGGACAAGCTCAAGGATGGTACCGATCGATGCGCGCAACCCCATTTAGTGGGGGTAGAGCCTACTTGCAAGTCTCTCCGACCTTCAAAAAAAAAGTTATTCAAGAATATCTCCTCAGATTTGGGGGAATTTCGTCGGTCGACCTCTTCCGAAGGTCGTACAAGCTCGGGGATGGTACCAATCGATCCGCAGGACCCAAATTAGTCAAGATGCAACCACTTTCCAAGTCTCTCCGACCTTCACAAAAAAAGTTATTCAAGAATATCTCTTTCTCCTATGTGCTTTCATCCCTAACCCTAACCCTAACCCTTCCGAAAGTCGGAGAAGCTCAAGGATGGTACCGATCGATGTGCGCTACCCCATTTAGTGGGGGTAGAGCCTACTTGCAAGTCTCTCCGACCTTCACAAAAAAAGTTATTCAAGAATATCTCTTTCTCCTATGTGCTTTCATCCCTAACCCTAACCCTAACCCTTCCGAAAGTCGGAGAAGCTCAAGGATGGTACCGATCGATGCGCGCTACCCCATTTAGTGGGGGTAGAGCCTACTTGCAAGTCTCTCCGACCTTCACAAAAAAAGTTATTCAAGAATATCTCTTTCTCCTATGTGCTTTCATCCCTAACCCTAACCCTAACCCTTCCGAAAGTCGGAGAAGCTCAAAGATGGTACCGATCGATGCGCGCTACCCCATTTAGTGGGGGTAGAGCCTACTTGCAAGTCTCTCCGACCTTCACAAAAAAAGTTATTCAAGAATATCTCCTCAGATTTGGGGGAATTTCGTCGGTCGACCTCTTCCGAAGGTCGTACAAGCTCGGGGATGGTACCAATCGATCTGCAGGACCCAAATTAGTCCAGATGCAACCACTTTCCAAGTCTCTCCGACCTTCACAAAAAAAGTTATTCAAGAATATCTCTTTCTCCTATGTGCTTTCATCCCTAACCCTAACCCTAACCCTTCCGAAAGTCGGAGAAGCTCAAGGATGGTACCGATCGATGCGCGCAACCCCATTTAGTGGGGGTAGAGCCTACTTGCAAGTCTCTCCGACCTTCAAAAAAAAAGTTATTCAAGAATATCTCCTCAGATTTGGGGGAATTTCGTCGGTCGACCTCTTCCGAAGGTCGTAAAAGCTCGGGGATGGTACCAATCGATCCGCAGGACCCAAATTAGTCCAGATGCAACCACTTTCCAAGTCTCTCCGACCTTCACAAAAAAAGTTATTCAAGAATATCTCTTTCTCCTATGTGCTTTCATCCCTAACCCTAACCCTAACCCTTCCGAAAGTCGGAGAAGCTCAAGGATGGTACCGATCGATGTGCGCTACCCCATTTAGTGGGGGTAGAGCCTACTTGCAAGTCTCTCCGACCTTCACAAAAAAAGTTATTCAAGAATATCTCTTTCTCCTATGTGCTTTCATCCCTAACCCTAACCCTTCCGAAAGTCGGATAAGCTCAAGGATGGTACCGATCGATGCGCGCTACCCCATTTAGTGGGGGTAGAGCCTACTTGCAAGTCTCTCCGACCTTCACAAAAAAAGTTATTCAAGAATATCTCTTTCTCCTATGTGCTTTCATCCCTAACCCTAACCCTAACCCTTCCGAAAGTCGGAGAAGCTCAAGGATGGTACCGATCGATGCGCGCTACCCCATTTAGTGGGGGTAGAGCCTACTTGCAAGTCTCTCCGACCTTCACAAAAAAAGTTATTCAAGAATATCTCCTCAGATTTGGGGGAATTTCGTCGGTCGACCTCTTCCGAAGGTCGTACAAGCTCGGGGATGGTACCAATCGATCTGCAGGACCCAAATTAGTCCAGATGCAACCACTTTCCAAGTCTCTCCGACCTTCACAAAAAAAGTTATTCAAGAATATCTCTTTCTCCTATGTGCTTTCATCCCTAACCCTAACCCTAACCCTTCCAAAAGTCGGAGAAGCTCAAGGATGGTACCGATCGATGCGCGCTACCCCATTTAGTGGGGGTAGAGCCTACTTGCAAGTCTCTCCGACCTTCACAAAAAAAGTTATTCAAGAATATCTCTTTCTCCTATGTGCTTTCATCCCTAACCCTAACCCTAACCCTTCCGAAAGTCAGAGAAGCTCAAGGATGGTACCGATCGATGCGCGCTACCCCATTTAGTGGGGGTAGAGCCTACTTGCAAGTCTCTCCGACCTTCACAAAAAAAGTTATTCAAGAATATCTCTTTCTCCTATGTGCTTTCATCCCTAACCCTAACCCTAACCCTTCCGAAAGTCGGAGAAGCTCAAGGATGGTACCGATCGATGCGCGCTACCCCATTTAGTGGGGGTAGAGCCTACTTGCAAGTCTCTCCGACCTTCAAAAAAAAGTTATTCAAGAATATCTCCTCAGATTTGGGGGAATTTCGTCGGTCGACCTCTTCCGAAGGTCGTACAAGCTCGGGGATGGTACCAATCGATCCGCAGGACCCAAATTAGTCCAGATGCAACCACTTTCCAAGTCTCTCCGACCTTCACAAAAAAAGTTATTCAAGAATATCTCTTTCTCCTATGTGCTTTCATCCCTAACCCTAACCCTAACCCTTCCGAAAGTCGGAGAAGCTCAAGGATGGTACCGATCGATGCGCGCTACCCCATTTAGTGGGGGTAGAGCCTACTTGCAAGTCTCTCCGACCTTCACAAAAAAAGTTATTCAAGAATATCTCCTCAGATTTGGGGGAATTTCGTCGGTCGACCTCTTCCGAAGGTCGTACAAGCTCGGGGATGGTACCAATCGATCCGCAGGACCCAAATTAGTCCAGATGCAACCACTTTCCAAGTCTCTCCGACCTTCACAAAAAAAGTTATTCAAGAATATCTCTTTCTCCTATGTGCTTTCATCCCTAACCCTAACCCTAACCCTTCCGAAAGTCGGAGAAGCTCAAGGATGGTACCGATCGATGCGCGCTACCCCATTTAGTGGGGGTAGAGCCTACTTGCAAGTCTCTCCGACCTTCACAAAAAAAGTTATTCAAGAATATCTCTTTCTCCTATGTGCTTTCATCCCTAACCCTAACCCTAACCCTTCCGAAAGTCGGAGAAGCTCAAAGATGGTACCGATCGATGCGCGCTACCCCATTTAGTGGGGGTAGAGCCTACTTGCAAGTCTCTCCGACCTTCACAAAAAAAGTTATTCAAGAATATCTCCTCAGATTTGGGGGAATTTCGTCGGTCGACCTCTTACGAAGGTCATACAAGCTCGGGGATGGTACCAATCGATCCGCAGGACCCAAATTAGTCCAGATGCAACCACTTTCCAAGTCTCTCCGACCTTCACAAAAAAAGTTATTCAAGAATATCTCTTTCTCCTATGTGCTTTCATCCCTAACCCTAACCCTAACCCTTCCGAAAGTCGGAGAAGCTCAAGGATGGTACCGATCGATGCGCGCTACCCCATTTAGTGGGGGTACAGCCTACTTGCAAGTCTCTCCGACCTTCACAAAAAAAGTTATTCAAGAATATCTCTTTCTCCTATGTGCTTTCATCCCTAACCCTAACCCTAACCCTTCCGAAAGTCGGAGAAGCTCAAGGATGGTACCGATCGATGCGCGCAACCCCATTTAGTGGGGGTAGAGCCTACTTGCAAGTCTCTCCGACCTTTAAAAAAAAAGTTATTCAAGAATATCTCCTCAGATTTGGGGGAATTTCGTCGGTCGACCTCTTCCGAAGGTCGTAAAAGCTCGGGGATGGTACCAATCGATCCGCAGGACCCAAATTAGTCCAGATGCAACCACTTTCCAAGTCTCTCCGACCTTCACAAAAAAAGTTATTCAAGAATATCTCTTTCTCCTATGTGCTTTCATCCCTAACCCTAACCCTAACCCTTCCGAAAGTCGGAGAAGCTCAAGGATGGTACCGATCGATGTGCGCTACCCCATTTAGTGGGGGTAGAGCCTACTTGCAAGTCTCTCCGACCTTCACAAAAAAAGTTATTCAAGAATATCTCTTTCTCCTATGTGCTTTCATCCCTAACCCTAACCCTAACCCTTCCGAAAGTCGGATAAGCTCAAGGATGGTACCGATCGATGTGCGCTACCCCATTTAGTGGGGGTAGAGCCTACTTGCAAGTCTCTCCGACCTTCACAAAAAAAGTTATTCAAGAATATCTCTTTCTCCTATGTGCTTTCATCCCTAACCCTAACCCTAACCCTTCCGAAAGTCGGAGAAGCTCAAAGATGGTACCGATCGATGCGCGCTACCCCATTTAGTGGGGGTAGAGCCTACTTGCAAGTCTCTCCGACCTTCACAAAAAAAGTTATTCAAGAATATCTCCTCAGATTTGGGGGAATTTCGTCGGTCGACCTTTTCCGAAGGTCGTACAAGCTCGGGGATGGTACCAATCGATCCGCAGGACCCAAATTAGTCCAGATGCAACCACTTTCCAAGTCTCTCCGACCTTCACAAAAAAAGTTATTCAAGAATATCTCTTTCTCCTATGTGCTTTCATCCCTAACCCTAACCCTAACCCTTCCGAAAGTCGGAGAAGCTCAAGGATGGTACCGATCGATGCGCGCTACCCCATTTAGTGGGGGTAGAGCCTACTTGCAAGTCTCTCCGACCTTCACAAAAAAAGTTATTCAAGAATATCTCTTTCTCCTATGTGCTTTCATCCCTAACCCTAACCCTAACCCTTCCAAAAGTCGGAGAAGCTCAAGGATGGTACCGATCGATGCGCGCTACCCCATTTAGTGGGGGTAAAGCCTACTTGCAAGTCTCTCCGACCTTCACAAAAAAAGTTATTCAAGAATATCTCTTTCTCCTATGTGCTTTCAGCCCTAACCCTAACCCTAACCCTTCCGAAAGTCGGACAAGCTCAAGGATGGTACCGATCGATGCGCGCAACCCCATTTAGTGGGGGTAGAGCCTACTTGCAAGTCTCTCCGACCTTCAAAAAAAAAGTTATTCAAGAATATCTCCTCAGATTTGGGGGAATTTCGTCGGTCGACCTCTTCCGAAGGTCGTACAAGCTCGGGAATGGTACCAATCGATCCGCAGGACCCAAATTAGTCAAGATGCAACCACTTTCCAAGTCTCTCCGACCTTCACAAAAAAAGTTATTCAAGAATATCTCTTTCTCCTATGTGCTTTCATCCCTAACCCTAACCCTAACCCTTCCGAAAGTCGGAGAAGCTCAAGGATGGTACCGATCGATGTGCGCTACCCCATTTAGTGGGGGTAGAGCCTACTTGCAAGTCTCTCCGACCTTCACAAAAAAAGTTATTCAAGAATATCTCTTTCTCCTATGTGCTTTCATCCCTAACCCTAACCCTAACCCTTCCGAAAGTCGGAGAAGCTCAAGGATGGTACCGATCGATGCGCGCTACCCCATTTAGTGGGGGTAGAGCCTACTTGCAAGTCTCTCCGACCTTCACAAAAAAAGTTATTCAAGAATATCTCTTTCTCCTATGTGCTTTCATCCCTAACCCTAACCCTAACCCTTCCGAAAGTCGGAGAAGCTCAAAGATGGTACCGATCGATGCGCGCTACCCCATTTAGTGGGGGTAGAGCCTACTTGCAAGTCTCTCCGACCTTCACAAAAAAAGTTATTCAAGAATATCTCCTCAGATTTGGGGGAATTTCGTCGGTCGACCTCTTCCGAAGGTCGTACAAGCTCGGGGATGGTACCAATCGATCTGCAGGACCCAAATTAGTCCAGATGCAACCACTTTCCAAGTCTCTCCGACCTTCACAAAAAAAGTTATTCAAGAATATCTCTTTCTCCTATGTGCTTTCATCCCTAACCCTAACCCTAACCCTTCCGAAAGTCGGAGAAGCTCAAGGATGGTACCGATCGATGCGCGCAACCCCATTTAGTGGGGGTAGAGCCTACTTGCAAGTCTGTCCGACCTTCAAAAAAAAAGTTATTCAAGAATATCTCCTCAGATTTGGGGGAATTTCGTCGGTCGACCTCTTCCGAAGGTCGTAAAAGCTCGGGGATGGTACCAATCGATCCGCAGGACCCAAATTAGTCCAGATGCAACCACTTTCCAAGTCTCTCCGACCTTCACAAAAAAAGTTATTCAAGAATATCTCTTTCTCCTATGTGCTTTCATCCCTAACCCTAACCCTAACCCTTCCGAAAGTCGGAGAAGCTCAAGGATGGTACCGATCGATGTGCGCTACCCCATTTAGTGGGGGTAGAGCCTACTTGCAAGTCTCTCCGACCTTCACAAAAAAAGTTATTCAAGAATATCTCTTTCTCCTATGTGCTTTCATCCCTAACCCTAACCCTAACCCTTCCGAAAGTCGGATAAGCTCAAGGATGGTACCGATCGATGCGCGCTACCCCATTTAGTGGGGGTAGAGCCTACTTGCAAGTCTCTCCGACCTTCACAAAAAAAGTTATTCAAGAATATCTCTTTCTCCTATGTGCTTTCATCCCTAACCCTAACCCTAACCCTTCCGAAAGTCGGAGAAGCTCAAAGATGGTACCGATCGATGCGCGCTACCCCATTTAGTGGGGGTAGAGCCTACTTGCAAGTCTCTCCGACCTTCAAAAAAAAAGTTATTCAAGAATATCTCCTCAGATTTGGGGGAATTTCGTCGGTCGACCTCTTCCGAAGGTCGTAAAAGCTCGGGGATGGTACCAATCGATCCGCAGGACCCAAATTAGTCCAGATGCAACCACTTTCCAAGTCTCTCCGACCTTCACAAAAAAAGTTATTCAAGAATATCTCTTTCTCCTATGTGCTTTCATCCCTAACCCTAACCCTAACCCTTCCGAAAGTCGGAGAAGCTCAAGGATGGTACCGATCGATGTGCGCTACCCCATTTAGTGGGGGTAGAGCCTACTTGCAAGTCTCTCCGACCTTCACAAAAAAAGTTATTCAAGAATATCTCTTTCTCCTATGTGCTTTCATCCCTAACCCTAACCCTAACCCTTCCGAAAGTCGGATAAGCTCAAGGATGGTACCGATCGATGCGCGCTACCCCATTTAGTGGGGGTAGAGCCTACTTGCAAGTCTCTCCGACCTTCACAAAAAAAGTTATTCAAGAATATCTCTTTCTCCTATGTGCTTTCATCCCTAACCCTAACCCTAACCCTTCCGAAAGTCGGAGAAGCTCAAAGATGGTACCGATCGATGCGCGCTACCCCATTTAGTGGGGGTAGAGCCTACTTGCAAGTCTCTCCGACCTTCACAAAAAAAGTTATTCAAGAATATCTCCTCAGATTTGGGGGAATTTCGTCGGTCGACCTTTTCCGAAGGTCGTACAAGCTCGGGGATGGTACCAATCGATCCGCAGGACCCAAATTAGTCCAGATGCAACCACTTTCCAAGTCTCTCCGACCTTCACAAAAAAAGTTATTCAAGAATATCTCTTTCTCCTATGTGCTTTCATCCCTAACCCTAACCCTAACCCTTCCGAAAGTCGGAGAAGCTCAAGGATGGTACTGATCGATGCGCGCTACCCCATTTAGTGGGGGTAGAGCCTACTTGCAAGTCTCTCCGACCTTCACAAAAAAAGTTATTCAAGAATATCTCTTTCTCCTATGTGCTTTCATCCCTAACCCTAACCCTAACCCTTCCAAAAGTCGGAGAAGCTCAAGGATGGTACCGATCGATGCGCGCTACTCCATTTAGTGGGGGTAGAGCCTACTTGCAAGTCTCTCCGACCTTCACAAAAAAAGTTATTCAAGAATATCTCTTTCTCCTATGTGCTTTCAGCCCTAACCCTAACCCTAACCCTTCCGAAAGTCGGAGAAGCTCAAGGATGGTACCGATCGATGCGCGCAACCCCATTTAGTGGGGGTAGAGCCTACTTGCAAGTCTCTCCGACCTTCAAAAAAAAAGTTATTCAAGAATATCTCCTCAGATTTGGGGGAATTTCGTCGGTCGACCTCTTCCGAAGGTCGTACAAGCTCGGGGATGGTACCAATCGATCCGCAGGACCCAAATTAGTCCAGATGCAACCACTTTCCAAGTCTCTCCGACCTTCACAAAAAAAGTTATTCAAGAATATCTCTTTCTCCTATGTGCTTTCATCCCTAACCCTAACCCTAACCCTTCCGAAAGTCGGAGAAGCTCAAGGATGGTACCGATCGATGTGCGCTACCCCATTTAGTGGGGGTAGAGCCTACTTGCAAGTCTCTCCGACCTTCACAAAAAAAGTTATTCAAGAATATCTCTTTCTCCTATGTGCTTTCATCCCTAACCCTAACCCTAACCCTTCCGAAAGTCGGAGAAGCTCAAGGATGGTACCGATCGATGCGCGCTACCCCATTTAGTGGGGGTAGAGCCTACTTGCAAGTCTCTCCGACCTTCACAAAAAAAGTTATTCAAGAATATCTCTTTCTCCTATGTGCTTTCATCCCTAACCCTAACCCTAACCCTTCCGAAAGTCGGAGAAGCTCAAAGATGGTACCGATCGATGCGCGCTACCCCATTTAGTGGGGGTAGAGCCTACTTGCAAGTCTCTCCGACCTTCACAAAAAAAGTTATTCAAGAATATCTCCTCAGATTTGGGGGAATTTCGTCGGTCGACCTCTTCCGAAGGTCGTACAAGCTCGGGGATGGTACCAATCGATCTGCAGGACCCAAATTAGTCCAGATGCAACCACTTTCCAAGTCTCTCCGACCTTCACAAAAAAAGTTATTCAAGAATATCTCTTTCTCCTATGTGCTTTCATCCCTAACCCTAACCCTAACCCTTCCAAAAGTCGGAGAAGCTCAAGGATGGTACCGATCGATGCGCGCTACCCCATTTAGTGGGGGTAGAGCCTACTTGCAAGTCTCTCCGACCTTCACAAAAAAAGTTATTCAAGAATATCTCTTTCTCCTATGTGCTTTCATCCCTAACCCTAACCCTAACCCTTCCGAAAGTCAGAGAAGCTCAAGGATGGTACCGATCGATGCGCGCTACCCCATTTAGTGGGGGTAGAGCCTACTTGCAAGTCTCTCCGACCTTCACAAAAAAAGTTATTCAAGAATATCTCTTTCTCCTATGTGCTTTCAGCCCTAACCCTAACCCTAACCCTTCCGAAAGTCGGAGAAGCTCAAGGATGGTACCGATCGATGCGCGCAACCCCATTTAGTGGGGGTAGAGCCTACTTGCAAGTCTCTCCGACCTTCAAAAAAAAAGTTATTCAAGAATATCTCCTCAGATTTGGGGGAATTTCGTCGGTCGACCTCTTCCGAAGGTCGTACAAGCTCGGGGATGGTACCAATCGATCCGCAGGACCCAAATTAGTCAAGATGCAACCACTTTCCAAGTCTCTCCGACCTTCACAAAAAAAGTTATTCAAGAATATCTCTTTCTCCTATGTGCTTTCATCCCTAACCCTAACCCTAACCCTTCCGAAAGTCGGAGAAGCTCAAGGATGGTACCGATCGATGTGCGCTACCCCATTTAGTGGGGGTAGAGCCTACTTGCAAGTCTCTCCGACCTTCACAAAAAAAGTTATTCAAGAATATCTCTTTCTCCTATGTGCTTTCATCCCTAACCCTAACCCTAACCCTTCCGAAAGTCGGATAAGCTCAAGGATGGTACCGATCGATGCGCGCTACCCCATTTAGTGGGGGTAGAGCCTACTTGCAAGTCTCTCCGACCTTCACAAAAAAAGTTATTCAAGAATATCTCTTTCTCCTATGTGCTTTCATCCCTAACCCTAACCCTAACCCTTCCGAAAGTCGGAGAAGCTCAAGGATGGTACCGATCGATGCGCGCTACCCCATTTAGTGGGGGTAGAGCCTACTTGCAAGTCTCTCCGACCTTCACAAAAAAAGTTATTCAAGAATATCTCCTCAGATTTGGGGGAATTTCGTCGGTCGACCTCTTCCGAAGGTCGTACAAGCTCGGGGATGGTACCAATCGATCTGCAGGACCCAAATTAGTCCAGATGCAACCACTTTCCAAGTCTCTCCGACCTTCACAAAAAAAGTTATTCAAGAATATCTCTTTCTCCTATGTGCTTTCATCCCTAACCCTAACCCTAACCCTTCCAAAAGTCGGAGAAGCTCAAGGATGGTACCGATCGATGCGCGCTACCCCATTTAGTGGGGGTAGAGCCTACTTGCAAGTCTCTCCGACCTTCACAAAAAAAGTTATTCAAGAATATCTCTTTCTCCTATGTGCTTTCATCCCTAACCCTAACCCTAACCCTTCCGAAAGTCAGAGAAGCTCAAGGATGGTACTGATCGATGCGCGCTACCCCATTTAGTGGGGGTAGAGCCTACTTGCAAGTCTCTCCGACCTTCACAAAAAAAGTTATTCAAGAATATCTCTTTCTCCTATGTGCTTTCATCCCTAACCCTAACCCTAACCCTTCCGAAAGTCGGAGAAGCTCAAGGATGGTACCGATCGATGCGCGCTACCCCATTTAGTGGGGGTAGAGCCTACTTGCAAGTCTCTCCGACCTTCAAAAAAAAGTTATTCAAGAATATCTCCTCAGATTTGGGGGAATTTCGTCGGTCGACCTCTTCCGAAGGTCGTACAAGCTCGGGGATGGTACCAATCGATCCGCAGGACCCAAATTAGTCCAGATGCAACCACTTTCCAAGTCTCTCCGACCTTCACAAAAAAAGTTATTCAAGAATATCTCTTTCTCCTATGTGCTTTCATCCCTAACCCTAACCCTAACCCTTCCGAAAGTCGGAGAAGCTCAAGGATGGTACCGATCGATGCGCGCTACCCCATTTAGTGGGGGTAGAGCCTACTTGCAAGTCTCTCCGACCTTCACAAAAAAAGTTATTCAAGAATATCTCTTTCTCCTATGTGCTTTCATCCCTAACCCTAACCCTAACCCTTCCAAAAGTCGGAGAAGCTCAAGGATGGTACCGATCGATGCGCGCTACCCCTTTTAGTGGGGGTAAAGCCTACTTGCAAGTCTCTCCGACCTTCACAAAAAAAGTTATTCAAGAATATCTCTTTCTCCTATGTGCTTTCAGCCCTAACCCTAACCCTAACCCTTCCGAAAGTCGGACAAGCTCAAGGATGGTACCGATCGATGCGCGCAACCCCATTTAGTGGGGGTAGAGCCTACTTGCAAGTCTCTCCGACCTTCAAAAAAAAAGTTATTCAAGAATATCTCCTCAGATTTGGGGGAATTTCGTCGGTCGACCTCTTCCGAAGGTCGTACAAGCTCGGGGATGGTACCAATCGATCCGCAGGACCCAAATTAGTCAAGATGCAACCACTTTCCAAGTCTCTCCGACCTTCACAAAAAAAGTTATTCAAGAATATCTCTTTCTCCTATGTGCTTTCATCCCTAACCCTAACCCTAACCCTTCCGAAAGTCGGAGAAGCTCAAGGATGGTACCGATCGATGTGCGCTACCCCATTTAGTGGGGGTAGAGCCTACTTGCAAGTCTCTCCGACCTTCACAAAAAAAGTTATTCAAGAATATCTCTTTCTCCTATGTGCTTTCATCCCTAACCCTAACCCTAACCCTTCCGAAAGTCGGAGAAGCTCAAGGATGGTACCGATCGATGCGCGCTACCCCATTTAGTGGGGGTAGAGCCTACTTGCAAGTCTCTCCGACCTTCACAAAAAAAGTTATTCAAGAATATCTCTTTCTCCTATGTGCTTTCATCCCTAACCCTAACCCTAACCCTTCCGAAAGTCGGAGAAGCTCAAAGATGGTACCGATCGATGCGCGCTACCCCATTTAGTGGGGGTAGAGCCTACTTGCAAGTCTCTCCGACCTTCACAAAAAAAGTTATTCAAGAATATCTCCTCAGATTTGGGGGAATTTCGTCGGTCGACCTCTTCCGAAGGTCGTACAAGCTCGGGGATGGTACCAATCGATCTGCAGGACCCAAATTAGTCCAGATGCAACCACTTTCCAAGTCTCTCCGACCTTCACAAAAAAAGTTATTCAAGAATATCTCTTTCTCCTATGTGCTTTCATCCCTAACCCTAACCCTAACCCTTCCGAAAGTCGGAGAAGCTCAAGGATGGTACCGATCGATGCGCGCAACCCCATTTAGTGGGGGTAGAGCCTACTTGCAAGTCTCTCCGACCTTCAAAAAAAAAGTTATTCAAGAATATCTCCTCAGATTTGGGGGAATTTCGTCGGTCGACCTCTTCCGAAGGTCGTAAAAGCTCGGGGATGGTACCAATCGATCCGCAGGACCCAAATTAGTCCAGATGCAACCACTTTCCAAGTCTCTCCGACCTTCACAAAAAAAGTTATTCAAGAATATCTCTTTCTCCTATGTGCTTTCATCCCTAACCCTAACCCTAACCCTTCCGAAAGTCGGAGAAGCTCAAGGATGGTACCGATCGATGTGCGCTACCCCATTTAGTGGGGGTAGAGCCTACTTGCAAGTCTCTCCGACCTTCACAAAAAAAGTTATTCAAGAATATCTCTTTCTCCTATGTGCTTTCATCCCTAACCCTAACCCTAACCCTTCCGAAAGTCGGATAAGCTCAAGGATGGTACCGATCGATGCGCGCTACCCCATTTAGTGGGGGTAGAGCCTACTTGCAAGTCTCTCCGACCTTCACAAAAAAAGTTATTCAAGAATATCTCTTTCTCCTATGTGCTTTCATCCCTAACCCTAACCCTAACCCTTCCGAAAGTCGGAGAAGCTCAAGGATGGTACCGATCGATGCGCGCTACCCCATTTAGTGGGGGTAGAGCCTACTTGCAAGTCTCTCCGACCTTCACAAAAAAAGTTATTCAAGAATATCTCCTCAGATTTGGGGGAATTTCGTCGGTCGACCTCTTCCGAAGGTCGTACAAGCTCGGGGATGGTACCAATCGATCTGCAGGACCCAAATTAGTCCAGATGCAACCACTTTCCAAGTCTCTCCGACCTTCACAAAAAAAGTTATTCAAGAATATCTCTTTCTCCTATGTGCTTTCATCCCTAACCCTAACCCTAACCCTTCCAAAAGTCGGAGAAGCTCAAGGATGGTACCGATCGATGCGCGCTACCCCATTTAGTGGGGGTAGAGCCTACTTGCAAGTCTCTCCGACCTTCACAAAAAAAGTTATTCAAGAATATCTCTTTCTCCTATGTGCTTTCATCCCTAACCCTAACCCTAACCCTTCCGAAAGTCAGAGAAGCTCAAGGATGGTACCGATCGATGCGCGCTACCCCATTTAGTGGGGGTAGAGCCTACTTGCAAGTCTCTCCGACCTTCACAAAAAAAGTTATTCAAGAATATCTCTTTCTCCTATGTGCTTTCATCCCTAACCCTAACCCTAACCCTTCCGAAAGTCGGAGAAGCTCAAGGATGGTACCGATCGATGCGCGCTACCCCATTTAGTGGGGGTAGAGCCTACTTGCAAGTCTCTCCGACCTTCAAAAAAAAGTTATTCAAGAATATCTCCTCAGATTTGGGGGAATTTCGTCGGTCGACCTCTTCCGAAGGTCGTACAAGCTCGGGGATGGTACCAATCGATCCGCAGGACCCAAATTAGTCCAGATGCAACCACTTTCCAAGTCTCTCCGACCTTCACAAAAAAAGTTATTCAAGAATATCTCTTTCTCCTATGTGCTTTCATCCCTAACCCTAACCCTAACCCTTCCGAAAGTCGGAGAAGCTCAAGGATGGTACCGATCGATGCGCGCTACCCCATTTAGTGGGGGTAGAGCCTACTTGCAAGTCTCTCCGACCTTCACAAAAAAAGTTATTCAAGAATATCTCCTCAGATTTGGGGGAATTTCGTCGGTCGACCTCTTCCGAAGGTCGTACAAGCTCGGGGATGGTACCAATCGATCCGCAGGACCCAAATTAGTCCAGATGCAACCACTTTCCAAGTCTCTCCGACCTTCACAAAAAAAGTTATTCAAGAATATCTCTTTCTCCTATGTGCTTTCATCCCTAACCCTAACCCTAACCCTTCCGAAAGTCGGAGAAGCTCAAGGATGGTACCGATCGATGCGCGCTACCCCATTTAGTGGGGGTAGAGCCTACTTGCAAGTCTCTCCGACCTTCACAAAAAAAGTTATTCAAGAATATCTCTTTCTCCTATGTGCTTTCATCCCTAACCCTAACCCTAACCCTTCCGAAAGTCGGAGAAGCTCAAAGATGGTACCGATCGATGCGCGCTACCCCATTTAGTGGGGGTAGAGCCTACTTGCAAGTCTCTCCGACCTTCACAAAAAAAGTTATTCAAGAATATCTCCTCAGATTTGGGGGAATTTCGTCGGTCGACCTCTTACGAAGGTCATACAAGCTCGGGGATGGTACCAATCGATCCGCAGGACCCAAATTAGTCCAGATGCAACCACTTTCCAAGTCTCTCCGACCTTCACAAAAAAAGTTATTCAAGAATATCTCTTTCTCCTATGTGCTTTCATCCCTAACCCTAACCCTAACCCTTCCGAAAGTCGGAGAAGCTCAAGGATGGTACCGATCGATGCGCGCTACCCCATTTAGTGGGGGTACAGCCTACTTGCAAGTCTCTCCGACCTTCACAAAAAAAGTTATTCAAGAATATCTCTTTCTCCTATGTGCTTTCATCCCTAACCCTAACCCTAACCCTTCCGAAAGTCGGAGAAGCTCAAGGATGGTACCGATCGATGCGCGCAACCCCATTTAGTGGGGGTAGAGCCTACTTGCAAGTCTCTCCGACCTTTAAAAAAAAAGTTATTCAAGAATATCTCCTCAGATTTGGGGGAATTTCGTCGGTCGACCTCTTCCGAAGGTCGTAAAAGCTCGGGGATGGTACCAATCGATCCGCAGGACCCAAATTAGTCCAGATGCAACCACTTTCCAAGTCTCTCCGACCTTCACAAAAAAAGTTATTCAAGAATATCTCTTTCTCCTATGTGCTTTCATCCCTAACCCTAACCCTAACCCTTCCGAAAGTCGGAGAAGCTCAAGGATGGTACCGATCGATGTGCGCTACCCCATTTAGTGGGGGTAGAGCCTACTTGCAAGTCTCTCCGACCTTCACAAAAAAAGTTATTCAAGAATATCTCTTTCTCCTATGTGCTTTCATCCCTAACCCTAACCCTAACCCTTCCGAAAGTCGGATAAGCTCAAGGATGGTACCGATCGATGTGCGCTACCCCATTTAGTGGGGGTAGAGCCTACTTGCAAGTCTCTCCGACCTTCACAAAAAAAGTTATTCAAGAATATCTCTTTCTCCTATGTGCTTTCATCCCTAACCCTAACCCTAACCCTTCCGAAAGTCGGAGAAGCTCAAAGATGGTACCGATCGATGCGCGCTACCCCATTTAGTGGGGGTAGAGCCTACTTGCAAGTCTCTCCGACCTTCACAAAAAAAGTTATTCAAGAATATCTCCTCAGATTTGGGGGAATTTCGTCGGTCGACCTTTTCCGAAGGTCGTACAAGCTCGGGGATGGTACCAATCGATCCGCAGGACCCAAATTAGTCCAGATGCAACCACTTTCCAAGTCTCTCCGACCTTCACAAAAAAAGTTATTCAAGAATATCTCTTTCTCCTATGTGCTTTCATCCCTAACCCTAACCCTAACCCTTCCGAAAGTCGGAGAAGCTCAAGGATGGTACCGATCGATGCGCGCTACCCCATTTAGTGGGGGTAGAGCCTACTTGCAAGTCTCTCCGACCTTCACAAAAAAAGTTATTCAAGAATATCTCTTTCTCCTATGTGCTTTCATCCCTAACCCTAACCCTAACCCTTCCAAAAGTCGGAGAAGCTCAAGGATGGTACCGATCGATGCGCGCTACCCCATTTAGTGGGGGTAAAGCCTACTTGCAAGTCTCTCCGACCTTCACAAAAAAAGTTATTCAAGAATATCTCTTTCTCCTATGTGCTTTCAGCCCTAACCCTAACCCTAACCCTTCCGAAAGTCGGACAAGCTCAAGGATGGTACCGATCGATGCGCGCAACCCCATTTAGTGGGGGTAGAGCCTACTTGCAAGTCTCTCCGACCTTCAAAAAAAAAGTTATTCAAGAATATCTCCTCAGATTTGGGGGAATTTCGTCGGTCGACCTCTTCCGAAGGTCGTACAAGCTCGGGAATGGTACCAATCGATCCGCAGGACCCAAATTAGTCAAGATGCAACCACTTTCCAAGTCTCTCCGACCTTCACAAAAAAAGTTATTCAAGAATATCTCTTTCTCCTATGTGCTTTCATCCCTAACCCTAACCCTAACCCTTCCGAAAGTCGGAGAAGCTCAAGGATGGTACCGATCGATGTGCGCTACCCCATTTAGTGGGGGTAGAGCCTACTTGCAAGTCTCTCCGACCTTCACAAAAAAAGTTATTCAAGAATATCTCTTTCTCCTATGTGCTTTCATCCCTAACCCTAACCCTAACCCTTCCGAAAGTCGGAGAAGCTCAAGGATGGTACCGATCGATGCGCGCTACCCCATTTAGTGGGGGTAGAGCCTACTTGCAAGTCTCTCCGACCTTCACAAAAAAAGTTATTCAAGAATATCTCTTTCTCCTATGTGCTTTCATCCCTAACCCTAACCCTAACCCTTCCGAAAGTCGGAGAAGCTCAAAGATGGTACCGATCGATGCGCGCTACCCCATTTAGTGGGGGTAGAGCCTACTTGCAAGTCTCTCCGACCTTCACAAAAAAAGTTATTCAAGAATATCTCCTCAGATTTGGGGGAATTTCGTCGGTCGACCTCTTCCGAAGGTCGTACAAGCTCGGGGATGGTACCAATCGATCTGCAGGACCCAAATTAGTCCAGATGCAACCACTTTCCAAGTCTCTCCGACCTTCACAAAAAAAGTTATTCAAGAATATCTCTTTCTCCTATGTGCTTTCATCCCTAACCCTAACCCTAACCCTTCCGAAAGTCGGAGAAGCTCAAGGATGGTACCGATCGATGCGCGCAACCCCATTTAGTGGGGGTAGAGCCTACTTGCAAGTCTCTCCGACCTTCAAAAAAAAAGTTATTCAAGAATATCTCCTCAGATTTGGGGGAATTTCGTCGGTCGACCTCTTCCGAAGGTCGTAAAAGCTCGGGGATGGTACCAATCGATCCGCAGGACCCAAATTAGTCCAGATGCAACCACTTTCCAAGTCTCTCCGACCTTCACAAAAAAAGTTATTCAAGAATATCTCTTTCTCCTATGTGCTTTCATCCCTAACCCTAACCCTAACCCTTCCGAAAGTCGGAGAAGCTCAAGGATGGTACCGATCGATGTGCGCTACCCCATTTAGTGGGGGTAGAGCCTACTTGCAAGTCTCTCCGACCTTCACAAAAAAAGTTATTCAAGAATATCTCTTTCTCCTATGTGCTTTCATCCCTAACCCTAACCCTAACCCTTCCGAAAGTCGGATAAGCTCAAGGATGGTACCGATCGATGCGCGCTACCCCATTTAGTGGGGGTAGAGCCTACTTGCAAGTCTCTCCGACCTTCACAAAAAAAGTTATTCAAGAATATCTCTTTCTCCTATGTGCTTTCATCCCTAACCCTAACCCTAACCCTTCCGAAAGTCGGAGAAGCTCAAAGATGGTACCGATCGATGCGCGCTACCCCATTTAGTGGGGGTAGAGCCTACTTGCAAGTCTCTCCGACCTTCAAAAAAAAAGTTATTCAAGAATATCTCCTCAGATTTGGGGGAATTTCGTCGGTCGACCTCTTCCGAAGGTCGTAAAAGCTCGGGGATGGTACCAATCGATCCGCAGGACCCAAATTAGTCCAGATGCAACCACTTTCCAAGTCTCTCCGACCTTCACAAAAAAAGTTATTCAAGAATATCTCTTTCTCCTATGTGCTTTCATCCCTAACCCTAACCCTAACCCTTCCGAAAGTCGGAGAAGCTCAAGGATGGTACCGATCGATGTGCGCTACCCCATTTAGTGGGGGTAGAGCCTACTTGCAAGTCTCTCCGACCTTCACAAAAAAAGTTATTCAAGAATATCTCTTTCTCCTATGTGCTTTCATCCCTAACCCTAACCCTAACCCTTCCGAAAGTCGGATAAGCTCAAGGATGGTACCGATCGATGCGCGCTACCCCATTTAGTGGGGGTAGAGCCTACTTGCAAGTCTCTCCGACCTTCACAAAAAAAGTTATTCAAGAATATCTCTTTCTCCTATGTGCTTTCATCCCTAACCCTAACCCTAACCCTTCCGAAAGTCGGAGAAGCTCAAAGATGGTACCGATCGATGCGCGCTACCCCATTTAGTGGGGGTAGAGCCTACTTGCAAGTCTCTCCGACCTTCACAAAAAAAGTTATTCAAGAATATCTCCTCAGATTTGGGGGAATTTCGTCGGTCGACCTTTTCCGAAGGTCGTACAAGCTCGGGGATGGTACCAATCGATCCGCAGGACCCAAATTAGTCCAGATGCAACCACTTTCCAAGTCTCTCCGACCTTCACAAAAAAAGTTATTCAAGAATATCTCTTTCTCCTATGTGCTTTCATCCCTAACCCTAACCCTAACCCTTCCGAAAGTCGGAGAAGCTCAAGGATGGTACCGATCGATGCGCGCTACCCCATTTAGTGGGGGTAGAGCCTACTTGCAAGTCTCTCCGACCTTCACAAAAAAAGTTATTCAAGAATATCTCTTTCTCCTATGTGCTTTCATCCCTAACCCTAACCCTAACCCTTCCAAAAGTCGGAGAAGCTCAAGGATGGTACCGATCGATGCGCGCTACCCCATTTAGTGGGGGTAGAGCCTACTTGCAAGTCTCTCCGACCTTCACAAAAAAAGTTATTCAAGAATATCTCTTTCTCCTATGTGCTTTCAGCCCTAACCCTAACCCTAACCCTTCCGAAAGTCGGAGAAGCTCAAGGATGGTACCGATCGATGCGCGCAACCCCATTTAGTGGGGGTAGAGCCTACTTGCAAGTCTCTCCGACCTTCAAAAAAAAAGTTATTCAAGAATATCTCCTCAGATTTGGGGGAATTTCGTCGGTCGACCTCTTCCGAAGGTCGTACAAGCTCGGGGATGGTACCAATCGATCCGCAGGACCCAAATTAGTCCAGATGCAACCACTTTCCAAGTCTCTCCGACCTTCACAAAAAAAGTTATTCAAGAATATCTCTTTCTCCTATGTGCTTTCATCCCTAACCCTAACCCTAACCCTTCCGAAAGTCGGAGAAGCTCAAGGATGGTACCGATCGATGTGCGCTACCCCATTTAGTGGGGGTAGAGCCTACTTGCAAGTCTCTCCGACCTTCACAAAAAAAGTTATTCAAGAATATCTCTTTCTCCTATGTGCTTTCATCCCTAACCCTAACCCTAACCCTTCCGAAAGTCGGAGAAGCTCAAGGATGGTACCGATCGATGCGCGCTACCCCATTTAGTGGGGGTAGAGCCTACTTGCAAGTCTCTCCGACCTTCACAAAAAAAGTTATTCAAGAATATCTCTTTCTCCTATGTGCTTTCATCCCTAACCCTAACCCTAACCCTTCCGAAAGTCGGAGAAGCTCAAAGATGGTACCGATCGATGCGCGCAACCCCATTTAGTGGGGGTAGAGCCTACTTGCAAGTCTCTCCGACCTTCAAAAAAAAAGTTATTCAAGAATATCTCCTCAGATTTGGGGGAATTTCGTCGGTCGACCTCTTCCGAAGGTCGTACAAGCTCGGGGATGGTACCAATCGATCCGCAGGACCCAAATTAGTCCAGATGCAACCACTTTCCAAGTCTCTCCGACCTTCACAAAAAAAGTTATTCAAGAATATCTCTTTCTCCTATGTGCTTTCATCCCTAACCCTAACCCTAACCCTTCCGAAAGTCGGAGAAGCTCAAGGATGGTACCGATCGATGTGCGCTACCCCATTTAGTGGGGGTAGAGCCTACTTGCAAGTCTCTCCGACCTTCACAAAAAAAGTTATTCAAGAATATCTCTTTCTCCTATGTGCTTTCATCCCTAACCCTAACCCTAACCCTTCCGAAAGTCGGATAAGCTCAAGGATGGTACCGATCGATGCGCGCTACCCCATTTAGTGGGGGTAGAGCCTACTTGCAAGTCTCTCCGACCTTCACAAAAAAAGTTATTCAAGAATATCTCTTTCTCCTATGTGCTTTCATCCCTAACCCTAACCCTAACCCTTCCGAAAGTCGGAGAAGCTCAAGGATGGTACCGATCGATGCGCGCTACCCCATTTAGTGGGGGTAGAGCCTACTTGCAAGTCTCTCCGACCTTCACAAAAAAAGTTATTCAAGAATATCTCCTCAGATTTGGGGGAATTTCGTCGGTCGACCTCTTCCGAAGGTCGTACAAGCTCGGGGATGGTACCAATCGATCTGCAGGACCCAAATTAGTCCAGATGCAACCACTTTCCAAGTCTCTCCGACCTTCACAAAAAAAGTTATTCAAGAATATCTCTTTCTCCTATGTGCTTTCATCCCTAACCCTAACCCTAACCCTTCCAAAAGTCGGAGAAGCTCAAGGATGGTACCGATCGATGCGCGCTACCCCATTTAGTGGGGGTAGAGCCTACTTGCAAGTCTCTCCGACCTTCACAAAAAAAGTTATTCAAGAATATCTCTTTCTCCTATGTGCTTTCATCCCTAACCCTAACCCTAACCCTTCCGAAAGTCAGAGAAGCTCAAGGATGGTACCGATCGATGCGCGCTACCCCATTTAGTGGGGGTAGAGCCTACTTGCAAGTCTCTCCGACCTTCACAAAAAAAGTTATTCAAGAATATCTCTTTCTCCTATGTGCTTTCATCCCTAACCCTAACCCTAACCCTTCCGAAAGTCGGAGAAGCTCAAGGATGGTACCGATCGATGCGCGCTACCCCATTTAGTGGGGGTAGAGCCTACTTGCAAGTCTCTCCGACCTTCAAAAAAAAGTTATTCAAGAATATCTCCTCAGATTTGGGGGAATTTCGTCGGTCGACCTCTTCCGAAGGTCGTACAAGCTCGGGGATGGTACCAATCGATCCGCAGGACCCAAATTAGTCCAGATGCAACCACTTTCCAAGTCTCTCCGACCTTCACAAAAAAAGTTATTCAAGAATATCTCTTTCTCCTATGTGCTTTCATCCCTAACCCTAACCCTAACCCTTCCGAAAGTCGGAGAAGCTCAAGGATGGTACCGATCGATGCGCGCTACCCCATTTAGTGGGGGTAGAGCCTACTTGCAAGTCTCTCCGACCTTCACAAAAAAAGTTATTCAAGAATATCTCCTCAGATTTGGGGGAATTTCGTCGGTCGACCTCTTCCGAAGGTCGTACAAGCTCGGGGATGGTACCAATCGATCCGCAGGACCCAAATTAGTCCAGATGCAACCACTTTCCAAGTCTCTCCGACCTTCACAAAAAAAGTTATTCAAGAATATCTCTTTCTCCTATGTGCTTTCATCCCTAACCCTAACCCTAACCCTTCCGAAAGTCGGAGAAGCTCAAGGATGGTACCGATCGATGCGCGCTACCCCATTTAGTGGGGGTAGAGCCTACTTGCAAGTCTCTCCGACCTTCACAAAAAAAGTTATTCAAGAATATCTCTTTCTCCTATGTGCTTTCATCCCTAACCCTAACCCTAACCCTTCCGAAAGTCGGAGAAGCTCAAAGATGGTACCGATCGATGCGCGCTACCCCATTTAGTGGGGGTAGAGCCTACTTGCAAGTCTCTCCGACCTTCACAAAAAAAGTTATTCAAGAATATCTCCTCAGATTTGGGGGAATTTCGTCGGTCGACCTCTTACGAAGGTCATACAAGCTCGGGGATGGTACCAATCGATCCGCAGGACCCAAATTAGTCCAGATGCAACCACTTTCCAAGTCTCTCCGACCTTCACAAAAAAAGTTATTCAAGAATATCTCTTTCTCCTATGTGCTTTCATCCCTAACCCTAACCCTAACCCTTCCGAAAGTCGGAGAAGCTCAAGGATGGTACCGATCGATGCGCGCTACCCCATTTAGTGGGGGTACAGCCTACTTGCAAGTCTCTCCGACCTTCACAAAAAAAGTTATTCAAGAATATCTCTTTCTCCTATGTGCTTTCATCCCTAACCCTAACCCTAACCCTTCCGAAAGTCGGAGAAGCTCAAGGATGGTACCGATCGATGCGCGCAACCCCATTTAGTGGGGGTAGAGCCTACTTGCAAGTCTCTCCGACCTTTAAAAAAAAAGTTATTCAAGAATATCTCCTCAGATTTGGGGGAATTTCGTCGGTCGACCTCTTCCGAAGGTCGTAAAAGCTCGGGGATGGTACCAATCGATCCGCAGGACCCAAATTAGTCCAGATGCAACCACTTTCCAAGTCTCTCCGACCTTCACAAAAAAAGTTATTCAAGAATATCTCTTTCTCCTATGTGCTTTCATCCCTAACCCTAACCCTAACCCTTCCGAAAGTCGGAGAAGCTCAAGGATGGTACCGATCGATGTGCGCTACCCCATTTAGTGGGGGTAGAGCCTACTTGCAAGTCTCTCCGACCTTCACAAAAAAAGTTATTCAAGAATATCTCTTTCTCCTATGTGCTTTCATCCCTAACCCTAACCCTAACCCTTCCGAAAGTCGGATAAGCTCAAGGATGGTACCGATCGATGTGCGCTACCCCATTTAGTGGGGGTAGAGCCTACTTGCAAGTCTCTCCGACCTTCACAAAAAAAGTTATTCAAGAATATCTCTTTCTCCTATGTGCTTTCATCCCTAACCCTAACCCTAACCCTTCCGAAAGTCGGAGAAGCTCAAAGATGGTACCGATCGATGCGCGCTACCCCATTTAGTGGGGGTAGAGCCTACTTGCAAGTCTCTCCGACCTTCACAAAAAAAGTTATTCAAGAATATCTCCTCAGATTTGGGGGAATTTCGTCGGTCGACCTTTTCCGAAGGTCGTACAAGCTCGGGGATGGTACCAATCGATCCGCAGGATCCAAATTAGTCCAGATGCAACCACTTTCCAAGTCTCTCCGACCTTCACAAAAAAAGTTATTCAAGAATATCTCTTTCTCCTATGTGCTTTCATCCCTAACCCTAACCCTAACCCTTCCGAAAGTCGGAGAAGCTCAAGGATGGTACCGATCGATGCGCGCTACCCCATTTAGTGGGGGTAGAGCCTACTTGCAAGTCTCTCCGACCTTCACAAAAAAAGTTATTCAAGAATATCTCTTTCTCCTATGTGCTTTCATCCCTAACCCTAACCCTAACCCTTCCAAAAGTCGGAGAAGCTCAAGGATGGTACCGATCGATGCGCGCTACCCCATTTAGTGGGGGTAAAGCCTACTTGCAAGTCTCTCCGACCTTCACAAAAAAAGTTATTCAAGAATATCTCTTTCTCCTATGTGCTTTCAGCCCTAACCCTAACCCTAACCCTTCCGAAAGTCGGACAAGCTCAAGGATGGTACCGATCGATGCGCGCAACCCCATTTAGTGGGGGTAGAGCCTACTTGCAAGTCTCTCCGACCTTCAAAAAAAAAGTTATTCAAGAATATCTCCTCAGATTTGGGGGAATTTCGTCGGTCGACCTCTTCCGAAGGTCGTACAAGCTCGGGAATGGTACCAATCGATCCGCAGGACCCAAATTAGTCAAGATGCAACCACTTTCCAAGTCTCTCCGACCTTCACAAAAAAAGTTATTCAAGAATATCTCTTTCTCCTATGTGCTTTCATCCCTAACCCTAACCCTAACCCTTCCGAAAGTCGGAGAAGCTCAAGGATGGTACCGATCGATGTGCGCTACCCCATTTAGTGGGGGTAGAGCCTACTTGCAAGTCTCTCCGACCTTCACAAAAAAAGTTATTCAAGAATATCTCTTTCTCCTATGTGCTTTCATCCCTAACCCTAACCCTAACCCTTCCGAAAGTCGGAGAAGCTCAAGGATGGTACCGATCGATGCGCGCTACCCCATTTAGTGGGGGTAGAGCCTACTTGCAAGTCTCTCCGACCTTCACAAAAAAAGTTATTCAAGAATATCTCTTTCTCCTATGTGCTTTCATCCCTAACCCTAACCCTAACCCTTCCGAAAGTCGGAGAAGCTCAAAGATGGTACCGATCGATGCGCGCTACCCCATTTAGTGGGGGTAGAGCCTACTTGCAAGTCTCTCCGACCTTCACAAAAAAAGTTATTCAAGAATATCTCCTCAGATTTGGGGGAATTTCGTCGGTCGACCTCTTCCGAAGGTCGTACAAGCTCGGGGATGGTACCAATCGATCTGCAGGACCCAAATTAGTCCAGATGCAACCACTTTCCAAGTCTCTCCGACCTTCACAAAAAAAGTTATTCAAGAATATCTCTTTCTCCTATGTGCTTTCATCCCTAACCCTAACCCTAACCCTTCCGAAAGTCGGAGAAGCTCAAGGATGGTACCGATCGATGCGCGCAACCCCATTTAGTGGGGGTAGAGCCTACTTGCAAGTCTCTCCGACCTTCAAAAAAAAAGTTATTCAAGAATATCTCCTCAGATTTGGGGGAATTTCGTCGGTCGACCTCTTCCGAAGGTCGTAAAAGCTCGGGGATGGTACCAATCGATCCGCAGGACCCAAATTAGTCCAGATGCAACCACTTTCCAAGTCTCTCCGACCTTCACAAAAAAAGTTATTCAAGAATATCTCTTTCTCCTATGTGCTTTCATCCCTAACCCTAACCCTAACCCTTCCGAAAGTCGGAGAAGCTCAAGGATGGTACCGATCGATGTGCGCTACCCCATTTAGTGGGGGTAGAGCCTACTTGCAAGTCTCTCCGACCTTCACAAAAAAAGTTATTCAAGAATATCTCTTTCTCCTATGTGCTTTCATCCCTAACCCTAACCCTAACCCTTCCGAAAGTCGGATAAGCTCAAGGATGGTACCGATCGATGCGCGCTACCCCATTTAGTGGGGGTAGAGCCTACTTGCAAGTCTCTCCGACCTTCACAAAAAAAGTTATTCAAGAATATCTCTTTCTCCTATGTGCTTTCATCCCTAACCCTAACCCTAACCCTTCCGAAAGTCGGAGAAGCTCAAAGATGGTACCGATCGATGCGCGCTACCCCATTTAGTGGGGGTAGAGCCTACTTGCAAGTCTCTCCGACCTTCAAAAAAAAAGTTATTCAAGAATATCTCCTCAGATTTGGGGGAATTTCGTCGGTCGACCTCTTCCGAAGGTCGTAAAAGCTCGGGGATGGTACCAATCGATCCGCAGGACCCAAATTAGTCCAGATGCAACCACTTTCCAAGTCTCTCCGACCTTCACAAAAAAAGTTATTCAAGAATATCTCTTTCTCCTATGTGCTTTCATCCCTAACCCTAACCCTAACCCTTCCGAAAGTCGGAGAAGCTCAAGGATGGTACCGATCGATGTGCGCTACCCCATTTAGTGGGGGTAGAGCCTACTTGCAAGTCTCTCCGACCTTCACAAAAAAAGTTATTCAAGAATATCTCTTTCTCCTATGTGCTTTCATCCCTAACCCTAACCCTAACCCTTCCGAAAGTCGGATAAGCTCAAGGATGGTACCGATCGATGCGCGCTACCCCATTTAGTGGGGGTAGAGCCTACTTGCAAGTCTCTCCGACCTTCACAAAAAAAGTTATTCAAGAATATCTCTTTCTCCTATGTGCTTTCATCCCTAACCCTAACCCTAACCCTTCCGAAAGTCGGAGAAGCTCAAAGATGGTACCGATCGATGCGCGCTACCCCATTTAGTGGGGGTAGAGCCTACTTGCAAGTCTCTCCGACCTTCACAAAAAAAGTTATTCAAGAATATCTCCTCAGATTTGGGGGAATTTCGTCGGTCGACCTTTTCCGAAGGTCGTACAAGCTCGGGGATGGTACCAATCGATCCGCAGGACCCAAATTAGTCCAGATGCAACCACTTTCCAAGTCTCTCCGACCTTCACAAAAAAAGTTATTCAAGAATATCTCTTTCTCCTATGTGCTTTCATCCCTAACCCTAACCCTAACCCTTCCAAAAGTCGGAGAAGCTCAAGGATGGTACCGATCGATGCGCGCTACCCCATTTAGTGGGGGTAGAGCCTACTTGCAAGTCTCTCCGACCTTCACAAAAAAAGTTATTCAAGAATATCTCTTTCTCCTATGTGCTTTCAGCCCTAACCCTAACCCTAACCCTTCCGAAAGTCGGAGAAGCTCAAGGATGGTACCGATCGATGCGCGCAACCCCATTTAGTGGGGGTAGAGCCTACTTGCAAGTCTCTCCGACCTTCAAAAAAAAAGTTATTCAAGAATATCTCCTCAGATTTGGGGGAATTTCGTCGGTCGACCTCTTCCGAAGGTCGTACAAGCTCGGGGATGGTACCAATCGATCCGCAGGACCCAAATTAGTCCAGATGCAACCACTTTCCAAGTCTCTCCGACCTTCACAAAAAAAGTTATTCAAGAATATCTCTTTCTCCTATGTGCTTTCATCCCTAACCCTAACCCTAACCCTTCCGAAAGTCGGAGAAGCTCAAGGATGGTACCGATCGATGTGCGCTACCCCATTTAGTGGGGGTAGAGCCTACTTGCAAGTCTCTCCGACCTTCACAAAAAAAGTTATTCAAGAATATCTCTTTCTCCTATGTGCTTTCATCCCTAACCCTAACCCTAACCCTTCCGAAAGTCGGAGAAGCTCAAGGATGGTACCGATCGATGCGCGCTACCCCATTTAGTGGGGGTAGAGCCTACTTGCAAGTCTCTCCGACCTTCACAAAAAAAGTTATTCAAGAATATCTCTTTCTCCTATGTGCTTTCATCCCTAACCCTAACCCTAACCCTTCCGAAAGTCGGAGAAGCTCAAAGATGGTACCGATCGATGCGCGCTACCCCATTTAGTGGGGGTAGAGCCTACTTGCAAGTCTCTCCGACCTTCACAAAAAAAGTTATTCAAGAATATCTCCTCAGATTTGGGGGAATTTCGTCGGTCGACCTCTTCCGAAGGTCGTACAAGCTCGGGGATGGTACCAATCGATCTGCAGGACCCAAATTAGTCCAGATGCAACCACTTTCCAAGTCTCTCCGACCTTCACAAAAAAAGTTATTCAAGAATATCTCTTTCTCCTATGTGCTTTCATCCCTAACCCTAACCCTAACCCTTCCAAAAGTCGGAGAAGCTCAAGGATGGTACCGATCGATGCGCGCTACCCCATTTAGTGGGGGTAGAGCCTACTTGCAAGTCTCTCCGACCTTCACAAAAAAAGTTATTCAAGAATATCTCTTTCTCCTATGTGCTTTCATCCCTAACCCTAACCCTAACCCTTCCGAAAGTCAGAGAAGCTCAAGGATGGTACCGATCGATGCGCGCTACCCCATTTAGTGGGGGTAGAGCCTACTTGCAAGTCTCTCCGACCTTCACAAAAAAAGTTATTCAAGAATATCTCTTTCTCCTATGTGCTTTCAGCCCTAACCCTAACCCTAACCCTTCCGAAAGTCGGAGAAGCTCAAGGATGGTACCGATCGATGCGCGCAACCCCATTTAGTGGGGGTAGAGCCTACTTGCAAGTCTCTCCGACCTTCAAAAAAAAAGTTATTCAAGAATATCTCCTCAGATTTGGGGGAATTTCGTCGGTCGACCTCTTCCGAAGGTCGTACAAGCTCGGGGATGGTACCAATCGATCCGCAGGACCCAAATTAGTCAAGATGCAACCACTTTCCAAGTCTCTCCGACCTTCACAAAAAAAGTTATTCAAGAATATCTCTTTCTCCTATGTGCTTTCATCCCTAACCCTAACCCTAACCCTTCCGAAAGTCGGAGAAGCTCAAGGATGGTACCGATCGATGTGCGCTACCCCATTTAGTGGGGGTAGAGCCTACTTGCAAGTCTCTCCGACCTTCACAAAAAAAGTTATTCAAGAATATCTCTTTCTCCTATGTGCTTTCATCCCTAACCCTAACCCTAACCCTTCCGAAAGTCGGAGAAGCTCAAGGATGGTACCGATCGATGCGCGTTACCCCATTTAGTGGGGGTAGAGCCTACTTGCAAGTCTCTCCGACCTTCACAAAAAAAGTTATTCAAGAATATCTCTTTCTCCTATGTGCTTTCATCCCTAACCCTAACCCTAACCCTTCCGAAAGTCGGAGAAGCTCAAGGATGGTACCGATCGATGCGCGCAACCCCATTTAGTGGGGGTAGAGCCTACTTGCAAGTCTCTCCGACCTTCAAAAAAAAAGTTATTCAAGAATATCTCCTCAGATTTGGGGGAATTTCGTCGGTCGACCTCTTCCGAAGGTCGTACAAGCTCGGGGATGGTACCAATCGATCCGCAGGACCCAAATTAGTCCAGATGCAACCACTTTCCAAGTCTCTCCGACCTTCACAAAAAAAGTTATTCAAGAATATCTCTTTCTCCTATGTGCTTTCATCCCTAACCCTAACCCTAACCCTTCCGAAAGTCGGAGAAGCTCAAGGATGGTACCGATCGATGTGCGCTACCCCATTTAGTGGGGGTAGAGCCTACTTGCAAGTCTCTCCGACCTTCACAAAAAAAGTTATTCAAGAATATCTCTTTCTCCTATGTGCTTTCATCCCTAACCCTAACCCTAACCCTTCCGAAAGTCGGAGAAGCTCAAGGATGGTACCGATCGATGCGCGCTACCCCATTTAGTGGGGGTAGAGCCTACTTGCAAGTCTCTCCGACCTTCACAAAAAAAGTTATTCAAGAATATCTCTTTCTCCTATGTGCTTTCATCCCTAACCCTAACCCTAACCCTTCCGAAAGTCGGAGAAGCTCAAAGATGGTACCGATCGATGCGCGCTACCCCATTTAGTGGGGGTAGAGCCTACTTGCAAGTCTCTCCGACCTTCACAAAAAAAGTTATTCAAGAATATCTCCTCAGATTTGGGGGAATTTCGTCGGTCGACCTCTTCCGAAGGTCGTACAAGCTCGGGGATGGTACCAATCGATCCGCAGGACCCAAATTAGTCCAGATGCAACCACTTTCCAAGTCTCTCCGACCTTCACAAAAAAAGTTATTCAAGAATATCTCTTTCTCCTATGTGCTTTCATCCCTAACCCTAACCCTAACCCTTCCAAAAGTCGGAGAAGCTCAAGGATGGTACCGATCGATGCGCGCTACCCCATTTAGTGGGGGTAGAGCCTACTTGCAAGTCTCTCCGACCTTCACAAAAAAAGTTATTCAAGAATATCTCTTTCTCCTATGTGCTTTCATCCCTAACCCTAACCCTAACCCTTCCGAAAGTCAGAGAAGCTCAAGGATGGTACCGATCGATGCGCGCTACCCCATTTAGTGGGGGTAGAGCCTACTTGCAAGTCTCTCCGACCTTCACAAAAAAAGTTATTCAAGAATATCTCTTTCTCCTATGTGCTTTCAGCCCTAACCCTAACCCTAACCCTTCCGAAAGTCGGAAAAGCTCAAGGATGGTACCGATCGATGCGCGCAACCCCATTTAGTGGGGGTAGAGCCTACTTGCAAGTCTCTCCGACCTTCAAAAAAAAAGTTATTCAAGAATATCTCCTCAGATTTGGGGGAATTTCGTCGGTCGACCTCTTCCGAAGGTCGTACAAGCTCGGGGATGGTACCAATCGATCCGCAGGACCCAAATTAGTCAAGATGCAACCACTTTTCAAGTCTCTCCGACCTTCACAAAAAAAGTTATTCAAGAATATCTCTTTCTCCTATGTGCTTTCATCCCTAACCCTAACCCTAACCCTTCCGAAAGTCGGAGAAGCTCAAGGATGGTACCGATCGATGTGCGCTACCCCATTTAGTGGGGGTAGAGCCTACTTGCAAGTCTCTCCGACCTTCACAAAAAAAGTTATTCAAGAATATCTCTTTCTCCTATGTGCTTTCATCCCTAACCCTAACCCTAACCCTTCCGAAAGTCGGAGAAGCTCAAGGATGGTACCGATCGATGCGCGCTACCCCATTTAGTGGGGGTAGAGCCTACTTGCAAGTCTCTCCGACCTTCACAAAAAAAGTTATTCAAGAATATCTCTTTCTCCTATGTGCTTTCATCCCTAACCCTAACCCTAACCCTTCCGAAAGTCGGAGAAGCTCAAAGATGGTACCGATCGATGCGCGCTACCCCATTTAGTGGGGGTAGAGCCTACTTGCAAGTCTCTCCGACCTTCACAAAAAAAGTTATTCAAGAATATCTCCTCAGATTTGGGGGAATTTCGTCGGTCGACCTCTTCCGAAGGTCGTACAAGCTCGGGGATGGTACCAATCGATCCGCAGGACCCAAATTAGTCCAGATGCAACCACTTTCCAAGTCTCTCCGACCTTCACAAAAAAAGTTATTCAAGAATATCTCTTTCTCCTATGTGCTTTCATCCCTAACCCTAACCCTAACCCTTCCAAAAGTCGGAGAAGCTCAAGGATGGTACCGATCGATGCGCGCTACCCCATTTAGTGGGGGTAGAGCCTACTTGCAAGTCTCTCCGACCTTCACAAAAAAAGTTATTCAAGAATATCTCTTTCTCCTATGTGCTTTCATCCCTAACCCTAACCCTAACCCTTCCGAAAGTCAGAGAAGCTCAAGGATGGTACCGATCGATGCGCGCTACCCCATTTAGTGGGGGTAGAGCCTACTTGCAAGTCTCTCCGACCTTCACAAAAAAAGTTATTCAAGAATATCTCTTTCTCCTATGTGCTTTCATCCCTAACCCTAACCCTAACCCTTCCGAAAGTCGGAGAAGCTCAAGGATGGTACCGATCGATGCGCGCTACCCCATTTAGTGGGGGTAGAGCCTACTTGCAAGTCTCTCCGACCTTCAAAAAAAAGTTATTCAAGAATATCTCCTCAGATTTGGGGGAATTTCGTCAGTCGACCTCTTCCGAAGGTCGTACAAGCTCGGGGATGGTACCAATCGATCCGCAGGACCCAAATTAGTCCAGATGCAACCACTTTCCAAGTCTCTCCGACCTTCACAAAAAAAGTTATTCAAGAATATCTCTTTCTCCTATGTGCTTTCATCCCTAACCCTAACCCTAACCCTTCCGAAAGTCGGAGAAGCTCAAGGATGGTACTGATCGATGCGCGTTACCCCATTTAGTGGGGGTAGAGCCTACTTGCAAGTCTCTCCGACCTTCACAAAAAAAGTTATTCAAGAATATCTCTTTCTCCTATGTGCTTTCATCCCTAACCCTAACCCTAACCCTTCCGAAAGTCGGAGAAGCTCAAAGATGGTACCGATCGATGCGCGCTACCCCATTTAGTGGGGGTAGAGCCTACTTGCAAGTCTCTCCGACCTTCACAAAAAAAGTTATTCAAGAATATCTCCTCAGATTTGGGGGAATTTCGTCGGTCGACCTCTTCCGAAGGTCGTACAAGCTCGGGGATGGTACCAATCGATCCGCAGGACCCAAATTAGTCCAGATGCAACCACTTTCCAAGTCTCTCCGACCTTCACAAAAAAAGTTATTCAAGAATATCTCTTTCTCCTATGTGCTTTCATCCCTAACCCTAACCCTAACCCTTCCGAAAGTCGGAGAAGCTCAAAGATGGTACCGATCGATGCGCGCTACCCCATTTAGTGGGGGTAGAGCCTACTTGCAAGTCTCTCCGACCTTCACAAAAAAAGTTATTCAAGAATATCTCCTCAGATTTGGGGGAATTTCGTCGGTCGACCTCTTCCGAAGGTCGTACAAGCTCGGGGATGGTACCAATCGATCCGCAGGACCCAAATTAGTCCAGATGCAACCACTTTCCAAGTCTCTCCGACCTTCACAAAAAAAGTTATTCAAGAATATCTCTTTCTCCTATGTGCTTTCATCCCTAACCCTAACCCTAACCCTTCCGAAAGTCGGAGAAGCTCAAAGATGGTACCGATCGATGCGCGCTACCCCATTTAGTGGGGGTAGAGCCTACTTGCAAGTCTCTCCGACCTTCACAAAAAAAGTTATTCAAGAATATCTCCTCAGATTTGGGGGAATTTCGTCGGTCGACCTCTTCCGAAGGTCGTACAAGCTCGGGGATGGTACCAATCGATCCGCAGGACCCAAATTAGTCAAGATGCAACCACTTTCCAAGTCTCTCCGACCTTCACAAAAAAAGTTATTCAAGAATATTTCTTTCTCCTATGTGCTTTCATCCCTAACCCTAACCCTAACCCTTCCGAAAGTCGGAGAAGCTCAAAGATGGTACCGATCGATGCGCGCTACCCCATTTAGTGGGGGTAGAGCCTACTTGCAAGTCTCTCCGACCTTCACAAAAAAAGTTATTCAAGAATATCTCTTTCTCCTATGTGCTTTCATCCCTAACCCTAACCCTAACCCTTCCGAAAGTCGGAGAAGCTCAAGGATGGTACCGATCGATGCGCGCTACCCCATTTAGTGGGGGTAGAGCCTACTTGCAAGTCTCTCCGACCTTCACAAAAAAAGTTATTCAAGAATATCTCTTTCTCCTATGTGCTTTCATCCCTAACCCTAACCCTAACCCTTCCGAAAGTCGGAGAAGCTCAAGGATGGTACCGATCGATGCGCGCTACCCCATTTAGTGGGGGTAGAGCCTACTTGCAAGTCTCTCCGACCTTCACAAAAAAAGTTATTCAAGAATATCTCTTTCTCCTATGTGCTTTCATCCCTAACCCTAACCCTAACCCTTCCGAAAGTCGGAGAAGCTCAAGGATGGTACCGATCGATGCGCGTTACCCCATTTAGTGGGGGTAGAGCCTACTTGCAAGTCTCTCCGACCTTCACAAAAAAAGTTATTCAAGAATATCTCTTTCTCCTATGTGCTTTCATCCCTAACCCTAACCCTAACCCTTCCGAAAGTCGGAGAAGCTCAAGGATGGTACCGATCGATGCGCGCAACCCCATTTAGTGGGGGTAGAGCCTACTTGCAAGTCTCTCCGACCTTCAAAAAAAAAGTTATTCAAGAATATCTCCTCAGATTTGGGGGAATTTCGTCGGTCGACCTCTTCCGAAGGTCGTACAAGCTCGGGGATGGTACCAATCGATCCGCAGGACCCAAATTAGTCCAGATGCAACCACTTTCCAAGTCTCTCCGACCTTCACAAAAAAAGTTATTCAAGAATATCTCTTTCTCCTATGTGCTTTCATCCCTAACCCTAACCCTAACCCTTCCGAAAGTCGGAGAAGCTCAAGGATGGTACCGATCGATGTGCGCTACCCCATTTAGTGGGGGTAGAGCCTACTTGCAAGTCTCTCCGACCTTCACAAAAAAAGTTATTCAAGAATATCTCTTTCTCCTATGTGCTTTCATCCCTAACCCTAACCCTAACCCTTCCGAAAGTCGGAGAAGCTCAAGGATGGTACCGATCGATGCGCGCTACCCCATTTAGTGGGGGTAGAGCCTACTTGCAAGTCTCTCCGACCTTCACAAAAAAAGTTATTCAAGAATATCTCTTTCTCCTATGTGCTTTCATCCCTAACCCTAACCCTAACCCTTCCGAAAGTCGGAGAAGCTCAAAGATGGTACCGATCGATGCGCGCTACCCCATTTAGTGGGGGTAGAGCCTACTTGCAAGTCTCTCCGACCTTCACAAAAAAAGTTATTCAAGAATATCTCCTCAGATTTGGGGGAATTTCGTCGGTCGACCTCTTCCGAAGGTCGTACAAGCTCGGGGATGGTACCAATCGATCCGCAGGACCCAAATTAGTCCAGATGCAACCACTTTCCAAGTCTCTCCGACCTTCACAAAAAAAGTTATTCAAGAATATCTCTTTCTCCTATGTGCTTTCATCCCTAACCCTAACCCTAACCCTTCCAAAAGTCGGAGAAGCTCAAGGATGGTACCGATCGATGCGCGCTACCCCATTTAGTGGGGGTAGAGCCTACTTGCAAGTCTCTCCGACCTTCACAAAAAAAGTTATTCAAGAATATCTCTTTCTCCTATGTGCTTTCATCCCTAACCCTAACCCTAACCCTTCCGAAAGTCAGAGAAGCTCAAGGATGGTACCGATCGATGCGCGCTACCCCATTTAGTGGGGGTAGAGCCTACTTGCAAGTCTCTCCGACCTTCACAAAAAAAGTTATTCAAGAATATCTCTTTCTCCTATGTGCTTTCATCCCTAACCCTAACCCTAACCCTTCCGAAAGTCGGAGAAGCTCAAGGATGGTACCGATCGATGCGCGCTACCCCATTTAGTGGGGGTAGAGCCTACTTGCAAGTCTCTCCGACCTTCAAAAAAAAGTTATTCAAGAATATCTCCTCAGATTTGGGGGAATTTCGTCAGTCGACCTCTTCCGAAGGTCGTACAAGCTCGGGGATGGTACCAATCGATCCGCAGGACCCAAATTAGTCCAGATGCAACCACTTTCCAAGTCTCTCCGACCTTCACAAAAAAAGTTATTCAAGAATATCTCTTTCTCCTATGTGCTTTCATCCCTAACCCTAACCCTAACCCTTCCGAAAGTCGGAGAAGCTCAAGGATGGTACTGATCGATGCGCGTTACCCCATTTAGTGGGGGTAGAGCCTACTTGCAAGTCTCTCCGACCTTCACAAAAAAAGTTATTCAAGAATATCTCTTTCTCCTATGTGCTTTCATCCCTAACCCTAACCCTAACCCTTCCGAAAGTCGGAGAAGCTCAAAGATGGTACCGATCGATGCGCGCTACCCCATTTAGTGGGGGTAGAGCCTACTTGCAAGTCTCTCCGACCTTCACAAAAAAAGTTATTCAAGAATATCTCCTCAGATTTGGGGGAATTTCGTCGGTCGACCTCTTCCGAAGGTCGTACAAGCTCGGGGATGGTACCAATCGATCCGCAGGACCCAAATTAGTCCAGATGCAACCACTTTCCAAGTCTCTCCGACCTTCACAAAAAAAGTTATTCAAGAATATCTCTTTCTCCTATGTGCTTTCATCCCTAACCCTAACCCTAACCCTTCCGAAAGTCGGAGAAGCTCAAAGATGGTACCGATCGATGCGCGCTACCCCATTTAGTGGGGGTAGAGCCTACTTGCAAGTCTCTCCGACCTTCACAAAAAAAGTTATTCAAGAATATCTCCTCAGATTTGGGGGAATTTCGTCGGTCGACCTCTTCCGAAGGTCGTACAAGCTCGGGGATGGTACCAATCGATCCGCAGGACCCAAATTAGTCCAGATGCAACCACTTTCCAAGTCTCTCCGACCTTCACAAAAAAAGTTATTCAAGAATATCTCTTTCTCCTATGTGCTTTCATCCCTAACCCTAACCCTAACCCTTCCGAAAGTCGGAGAAGCTCAAAGATGGTACCGATCGATGCGCGCTACCCCATTTAGTGGGGGTAGAGCCTACTTGCAAGTCTCTCCGACCTTCACAAAAAAAGTTATTCAAGAATATCTCCTCAGATTTGGGGGAATTTCGTCGGTCGACCTCTTCCGAAGGTCGTACAAGCTCGGGGATGGTACCAATCGATCCGCAGGACCCAAATTAGTCAAGATGCAACCACTTTCCAAGTCTCTCCGACCTTCACAAAAAAAGTTATTCAAGAATATTTCTTTCTCCTATGTGCTTTCATCCCTAACCCTAACCCTAACCCTTCCGAAAGTCGGAGAAGCTCAAAGATGGTACCGATCGATGCGCGCTACCCCATTTAGTGGGGGTAGAGCCTACTTGCAAGTCTCTCCGACCTTCACAAAAAAAGTTATTCAAGAATATCTCTTTCTCCTATGTGCTTTCATCCCTAACCCTAACCCTAACCCTTCCGAAAGTCGGAGAAGCTCAAGGATGGTACCGATCGATGCGCGCTACCCCATTTAGTGGGGGTAGAGCCTACTTGCAAGTCTCTCCGACCTTCACAAAAAAAGTTATTCAAGAATATCTCTTTCTCCTATGTGCTTTCATCCCTAACCCTAACCCTAACCCTTCCGAAAGTCGGAGAAGCTCAAGGATGGTACCGATCGATGCGCGCTACCCCATTTAGTGGGGGTAGAGCCTACTTGCAAGTCTCTCCGACCTTCACAAAAAAAGTTATTCAAGAATATCTCTTTCTCCTATGTGCTTTCATCCCTAACCCTAACCCTAACCCTTCCGAAAGTCGGAGAAGCTCAAGGATGGTACCGATCGATGCGCGTTACCCCATTTAGTGGGGGTAGAGCCTACTTGCAAGTCTCTCCGACCTTCACAAAAAAAGTTATTCAAGAATATCTCTTTCTCCTATGTGCTTTCATCCCTAACCCTAACCCTAACCCTTCCGAAAGTCGGAGAAGCTCAAGGATGGTACCGATCGATGCGCGCAACCCCATTTAGTGGGGGTAGAGCCTACTTGCAAGTCTCTCCGACCTTCAAAAAAAAAGTTATTCAAGAATATCTCCTCAGATTTGGGGGAATTTCGTCGGTCGACCTCTTCCGAAGGTCGTACAAGCTCGGGGATGGTACCAATCGATCCGCAGGACCCAAATTAGTCCAGATGCAACCACTTTCCAAGTCTCTCCGACCTTCACAAAAAAAGTTATTCAAGAATATCTCTTTCTCCTATGTGCTTTCATCCCTAACCCTAACCCTAACCCTTCCGAAAGTCGGAGAAGCTCAAGGATGGTACCGATCGATGTGCGCTACCCCATTTAGTGGGGGTAGAGCCTACTTGCAAGTCTCTCCGACCTTCACAAAAAAAGTTATTCAAGAATATCTCTTTCTCCTATGTGCTTTCATCCCTAACCCTAACCCTAACCCTTCCGAAAGTCGGAGAAGCTCAAGGATGGTACCGATCGATGCGCGCTACCCCATTTAGTGGGGGTAGAGCCTACTTGCAAGTCTCTCCGACCTTCACAAAAAAAGTTATTCAAGAATATCTCTTTCTCCTATGTGCTTTCATCCCTAACCCTAACCCTAACCCTTCCGAAAGTCGGAGAAGCTCAAAGATGGTACCGATCGATGCGCGCTACCCCATTTAGTGGGGGTAGAGCCTACTTGCAAGTCTCTCCGACCTTCACAAAAAAAGTTATTCAAGAATATCTCCTCAGATTTGGGGGAATTTCGTCGGTCGACCTCTTCCGAAGGTCGTACAAGCTCGGGGATGGTACCAATCGATCCGCAGGACCCAAATTAGTCCAGATGCAACCACTTTCCAAGTCTCTCCGACCTTCACAAAAAAAGTTATTCAAGAATATCTCTTTCTCCTATGTGCTTTCATCCCTAACCCTAACCCTAACCCTTCCAAAAGTCGGAGAAGCTCAAGGATGGTACCGATCGATGCGCGCTACCCCATTTAGTGGGGGTAGAGCCTACTTGCAAGTCTCTCCGACCTTCACAAAAAAAGTTATTCAAGAATATCTCTTTCTCCTATGTGCTTTCATCCCTAACCCTAACCCTAACCCTTCCGAAAGTCAGAGAAGCTCAAGGATGGTACCGATCGATGCGCGCTACCCCATTTAGTGGGGGTAGAGCCTACTTGCAAGTCTCTCCGACCTTCACAAAAAAAGTTATTCAAGAATATCTCTTTCTCCTATGTGCTTTCATCCCTAACCCTAACCCTAACCCTTCCGAAAGTCGGAGAAGCTCAAGGATGGTACCGATCGATGTGCGCTACCCCATTTAGTGGGGGTAGAGCCTACTTGCAAGTCTCTCCGACCTTCACAAAAAAAGTTATTCAAGAATATCTCTTTCTCCTATGTGCTTTCATCCCTAACCCTAACCCTAACCCTTCCGAAAGTCGGAGAAGCTCAAGGATGGTACCGATCGATGCGCGCTACCCCATTTAGTGGGGGTAGAGCCTACTTGCAAGTCTCTCCGACCTTCACAAAAAAAGTTATTCAAGAATATCTCTTTCTCCTATGTGCTTTCATCCCTAACCCTAACCCTAACCCTTCCGAAAGTCGGAGAAGCTCAAAGATGGTACCGATCGATGCGCGCTACCCCATTTAGTGGGGGTAGAGCCTACTTGCAAGTCTCTCCGACCTTCACAAAAAAAGTTATTCAAGAATATCTCCTCAGATTTGGGGGAATTTCGTCGGTCGACCTCTTCCGAAGGTCGTACAAGCTCGGGGATGGTACCAATCGATCCGCAGGACCCAAATTAGTCCAGATGCAACCACTTTCCAAGTCTCTCCGACCTTCACAAAAAAAGTTATTCAAGAATATCTCTTTCTCCTATGTGCTTTCATCCCTAACCCTAACCCTAACCCTTCCAAAAGTCGGAGAAGCTCAAGGATGGTACCGATCGATGCGCGCTACCCCATTTAGTGGGGGTAGAGCCTACTTGCAAGTCTCTCCGACCTTCACAAAAAAAGTTATTCAAGAATATCTCTTTCTCCTATGTGCTTTCATCCCTAACCCTAACCCTAACCCTTCCGAAAGTCAGAGAAGCTCAAGGATGGTACCGATCGATGCGCGCTACCCCATTTAGTGGGGGTAGAGCCTACTTGCAAGTCTCTCCGACCTTCACAAAAAAAGTTATTCAAGAATATCTCTTTCTCCTATGTGCTTTCAGCCCTAACCCTAACCCTAACCCTTCCGAAAGTCGGAGAAGCTCAAGGATGGTACCGATCGATGCGCGCAACCCCATTTAGTGGGGGTAGAGCCTACTTGCAAGTCTCTCCGACCTTCAAAAAAAAAGTTATTCAAGAATATCTCCTCAGATTTGGGGGAATTTCGTCGGTCGACCTCTTCCGAAGGTCGTACAAGCTCGGGGATGGTACCAATCGATCCGCAGGACCCAAATTAGTCAAGATGCAACCACTTTCCAAGTCTCTCCGACCTTCACAAAAAAAGTTATTCAAGAATATCTCTTTCTCCTATGTGCTTTCATCCCTAACCCTAACCCTAACCCTTCCGAAAGTCGGAGAAGCTCAAGGATGGTACCGATCGATGTGCGCTACCCCATTTAGTGGGGGTAGAGCCTACTTGCAAGTCTCTCCGACCTTCACAAAAAAAGTTATTCAAGAATATCTCTTTCTCCTATGTGCTTTCATCCCTAACCCTAACCCTAACCCTTCCGAAAGTCGGAGAAGCTCAAGGATGGTACCGATCGATGCGCGCTACCCCATTTAGTGGGGGTAGAGCCTACTTGCAAGTCTCTCCGACCTTCACAAAAAAAGTTATTCAAGAATATCTCTTTCTCCTATGTGCTTTCATCCCTAACCCTAACCCTAACCCTTCCGAAAGTCGGAGAAGCTCAAAGATGGTACCGATCGATGCGCGCTACCCCATTTAGTGGGGGTAGAGCCTACTTGCAAGTCTCTCCGACCTTCACAAAAAAAGTTATTCAAGAATATCTCCTCAGATTTGGGGGAATTTCGTCGGTCGACCTCTTCCGAAGGTCGTACAAGCTCGGGGATGGTACCAATCGATCCGCAGGACCCAAATTAGTCCAGATGCAACCACTTTCCAAGTCTCTCCGACCTTCACAAAAAAAGTTATTCAAGAATATCTCTTTCTCCTATGTGCTTTCATCCCTAACCCTAACCCTAACCCTTCCAAAAGTCGGAGAAGCTCAAGGATGGTACCGATCGATGCGCGCTACCCCATTTAGTGGGGGTAGAGCCTACTTGCAAGTCTCTCCGACCTTCACAAAAAAAGTTATTCAAGAATATCTCTTTCTCCTATGTGCTTTCATCCCTAACCCTAACCCTAACCCTTCCGAAAGTCAGAGAAGCTCAAGGATGGTACCGATCGATGCGCGCTACCCCATTTAGTGGGGGTAGAGCCTACTTGCAAGTCTCTCCGACCTTCACAAAAAAAGTTATTCAAGAATATCTCTTTCTCCTATGTGCTTTCATCCCTAACCCTAACCCTAACCCTTCCGAAAGTCGGAGAAGCTCAAGGATGGTACCGATCGATGCGCGCTACCCCATTTAGTGGGGGTAGAGCCTACTTGCAAGTCTCTCCGACCTTCAAAAAAAAGTTATTCAAGAATATCTCCTCAGATTTGGGGGAATTTCGTCAGTCGACCTCTTCCGAAGGTCGTACAAGCTCGGGGATGGTACCAATCGATCCGCAGGACCCAAATTAGTCCAGATGCAACCACTTTCCAAGTCTCTCCGACCTTCACAAAAAAAGTTATTCAAGAATATCTCTTTCTCCTATGTGCTTTCATCCCTAACCCTAACCCTAACCCTTCCGAAAGTCGGAGAAGCTCAAGGATGGTACTGATCGATGCGCGTTACCCCATTTAGTGGGGGTAGAGCCTACTTGCAAGTCTCTCCGACCTTCACAAAAAAAGTTATTCAAGAATATCTCTTTCTCCTATGTGCTTTCATCCCTAACCCTAACCCTAACCCTTCCGAAAGTCGGAGAAGCTCAAAGATGGTACCGATCGATGCGCGCTACCCCATTTAGTGGGGGTAGAGCCTACTTGCAAGTCTCTCCGACCTTCACAAAAAAAGTTATTCAAGAATATCTCCTCAGATTTGGGGGAATTTCGTCGGTCGACCTCTTCCGAAGGTCGTACAAGCTCGGGGATGGTACCAATCGATCCGCAGGACCCAAATTAGTCCAGATGCAACCACTTTCCAAGTCTCTCCGACCTTCACAAAAAAAGTTATTCAAGAATATCTCTTTCTCCTATGTGCTTTCATCCCTAACCCTAACCCTAACCCTTCCAAAAGTCGGAGAAGCTCAAGGATAGTACCGATCGATGCGCGCTACCCCATTTAGTGGGGGTAGAGCCTACTTGCAAGTCTCTCCGACCTTCACAAAAAAAGTTATTCAAGAATATCTCTTTCTCCTATGTGCTTTCATCCCTAACCCTAACCCTAACCCTTCCGAAAGTCAGAGAAGCTCAAGGATGGTACCGATCGATGCGCGCTACCCCATTTAGTGGGGGTAGAGCCTACTTGCAAGTCTCTCCGACCTTCACAAAAAAAGTTATTCAAGAATATCTCTTTCTCCTATGTGCTTTCAGCCCTAACCCTAACCCTAACCCTTCCGAAAGTCGGAGAAGCTCAAGGATGGTACCGATCGATGTGCGCAACCCCATTTAGTGGGGGTAGAGCCTACTTGCAAGTCTCTCCGACCTTCAAAAAAAAAGTTATTCAAGAATATCTCCTCAGATTTGGGGGAATTTCGTCGGTCGACCTCTTCCGAAGGTCGTACAAGCTCGGGGATGGTACCAATCGATCCGCAGGACCCAAATTAGTCAAGATGCAACCACTTTCCAAGTCTCTCCGACCTTCACAAAAAAAGTTATTCAAGAATATCTCTTTCTCCTATGTGCTTTCATCCCTAACCCTAACCCTAACCCTTCCGAAAGTCGGAGAAGCTCAAGGATGGTACCGATCGATGCGCGCTACCCCATTTAGTGGGGGTAGAGCCTACTTGCAAGTCTCTCCGACCTTCACAAAAAAAGTTATTCAAGAATATCTCTTTCTCCTATGTGCTTTCATCCCTAACCCTAACCCTAACCCTTCCGAAAGTCGGAGAAGCTCAAGGATGGTACCGATCGATGCGCGCTACCCCATTTAGTGGGGGTAGAGCCTACTTGCAAGTCTCTCCGACCTTCACAAAAAAAGTTATTCAAGAATATCTCTTTCTCCTATGTGCTTTCATCCCTAACCCTAACCCTAACCCTTCCGAAAGTCGGAGAAGCTCAAGGATGGTACCGATCGATGCGCGCTACCCCATTTAGTGGGGGTAGAGCCTACTTGCAAGTCTCTCCGACCTTCAAAAAAAAGTTATTCAAGAATATCTCCTCAGATTTGGGGGAATTTCGTCGGTCGACCTCTTCCGAAGGTCGTACAAGCTCGGGGATGGTACCAATCGATCCGCAGGACCCAAATTAGTCCAGATGCAACCACTTTCCAAGTCTCTCCGACCTTCACAAAAAAAGTTATTCAAGAATATCTCTTTCTCCTATGTGCTTTCATCCCTAACCCTAACCCTAACCCTTCCGAAAGTCGGAGAAGCTCAAAGATGGTACTGATCGATGCGCGCTACCCCATTTAGTGGGGGTAGAGCCTACTTGCAAGTCTCTCCGACCTTCACAAAAAAAGTTATTTAAGAATATCTCTTTCTCCTATGTGCTTTCATCCCTAACCCTAACCCTAACCCTTCCGAAAGTCGGAGAAGCTCAAAGATGGTACCGATCGATGCGCGCTACCCCATTTAGTGGGGGTAGAGCCTACTTGCAAGTCTCTCCGACCTTCACAAAAAAAGTTATTCAAGAATATCTCCTCAGATTTGGGGGAATTTCGTCGGTCGACCTCTTCCGAAGGTCGTACAAGCTCGGGGATGGTACCAATCGATCTGCAGGACCCAAATTAGTCCAGATGCAACCACTTTCCAAGTCTCTCCGACCTTCACAAAAAAAGTTATTCAAGAATATCTCTTTCTCCTATGTGCTTTCATCCCTAACCCTAACCCTAACCCTTCCGAAAGTCGGAGAAGCTCAAGGATGGTACCGATCGATGCGCGCAACCCCATTTAGTGGGGGTAGAGCCTACTTGCAAGTCTCTCCGACCTTCAAAAAAAAAGTTATTCAAGAATATCTCCTCAGATTTGGGGGAATTTCGTCGGTCGACCTCTTCCGAAGGTCGTAAAAGCTCGGGGATGGTACCAATCGATCCGCAGGACCCAAATTAGTCCAGATGCAACCACTTTCCAAGTCTCTCCGACCTTCACAAAAAAAGTTATTCAAGAATATCTCTTTCTCCTATGTGCTTTCATCCCTAACCCTAACCCTAACCCTTTCGAAAGTCGGAGAAGCTCAAGGATGGTACCGATCGATGTGCGCTACCCCATTTAGTGGGGGTAGAGCCTACTTGCAAGTCTCTCCGACCTTCACAAAAAAAGTTATTCAAGAATATCTCTTTCTCCTATGTGCTTTCATCCCTAACCCTAACCCTAACCCTTCCGAAAGTCGGATAAGCTCAAGGATGGTACCGATCGATGCGCGCTACCCCATTTAGTGGGGGTAGAGCCTACTTGCAAGTCTCTCCGACCTTCACAAAAAAAGTTATTCAAGAATATCTCTTTCTCCTATGTGCTTTCATCCCTAACCCTAACCCTAACCCTTCCGAAAGTCGGAGAAGCTCAAAGATGGTACCGATCGATGCGCGCTACCCCATTTAGTGGGGGTAGAGCCTACTTGCAAGTCTCTCCGACCTTCAAAAAAAAAGTTATTCAAGAATATCTCCTCAGATTTGGGGGAATTTCGTCGGTCGACCTCTTCCGAAGGTCGTAAAAGCTCGGGGATGGTACCAATCGATCCGCAGGACCCAAATTAGTCCAGATGCAACCACTTTCCAAGTCTCTCCGACCTTCACAAAAAAAGTTATTCAAGAATATCTCTTTCTCCTATGTGCTTTCATCCCTAACCCTAACCCTAACCCTTCCGAAAGTCGGAGAAGCTCAAGGATGGTACCGATCGATGTGCGCTACCCCATTTAGTGGGGGTAGAGCCTACTTGCAAGTCTCTCCGACCTTCACAAAAAAAGTTATTCAAGAATATCTCTTTCTCCTATGTGCTTTCATCCCTAACCCTAACCCTAACCCTTCCGAAAGTCGGATAAGCTCAAGGATGGTACCGATCGATGCGCGCTACCCCATTTAGTGGGGGTAGAGCCTACTTGCAAGTCTCTCCGACCTTCACAAAAAAAGTTATTCAAGAATATCTCTTTCTCCTATGTGCTTTCATCCCTAACCCTAACCCTAACCCTTCCGAAAGTCGGAGAAGCTCAAAGATGGTACCGATCGATGCGCGCTACCCCATTTAGTGGGGGTAGAGCCTACTTGCAAGTCTCTCCGACCTTCACAAAAAAAGTTATTCAAGAATATCTCCTCAGATTTGGGGGAATTTCGTCGGTCGACCTTTTCCGAAGGTCGTACAAGCTCGGGGATGGTACCAATCGATCCGCAGGACCCAAATTAGTCCAGATGCAACCACTTTCCAAGTCTCTCCGACCTTCACAAAAAAAGTTATTCAAGAATATCTCTTTCTCCTATGTGCTTTCATCCCTAACCCTAACCCTAACCCTTCCGAAAGTCGGAGAAGCTCAAGGATGGTACCGATCGATGCGCGCTACCCCATTTAGTGGGGGTAGAGCCTACTTGCAAGTCTCTCCGACCTTCACAAAAAAAGTTATTCAAGAATATCTCTTTCTCCTATGTGCTTTCATCCCTAACCCTAACCCTAACCCTTCCAAAAGTCGGAGAAGCTCAAGGATGGTACCGATCGATGCGCGCTACCCCATTTAGTGGGGGTAGAGCCTACTTGCAAGTCTCTCCGACCTTCACAAAAAAAGTTATTCAAGAATATCTCTTTCTCCTATGTGCTTTCAGCCCTAACCCTAACCCTAACCCTTCCGAAAGTCGGAGAAGCTCAAGGATGGTACCGATCGATGCGCGCAACCCCATTTAGTGGGGGTAGAGCCTACTTGCAAGTCTCTCCGACCTTCAAAAAAAAAGTTATTCAAGAATATCTCCTCAGATTTGGGGGAATTTCGTCGGTCGACCTCTTCCGAAGGTCGTACAAGCTCGGGGATGGTACCAATCGATCCGCAGGACCCAAATTAGTCCAGATGCAACCACTTTCCAAGTCTCTCCGACCTTCACAAAAAAAGTTATTCAAGAATATCTCTTTCTCCTATGTGCTTTCATCCCTAACCCTAACCCTAACCCTTCCGAAAGTCGGAGAAGCTCAAGGATGGTACCGATCGATGTGCGCTACCCCATTTAGTGGGGGTAGAGCCTACTTGCAAGTCTCTCCGACCTTCACAAAAAAAGTTATTCAAGAATATCTCTTTCTCCTATGTGCTTTCATCCCTAACCCTAACCCTAACCCTTCCGAAAGTCGGAGAAGCTCAAGGATGGTACCGATCGATGCGCGCTACCCCATTTAGTGGGGGTAGAGCCTACTTGCAAGTCTCTCCGACCTTCACAAAAAAAGTTATTCAAGAATATCTCTTTCTCCTATGTGCTTTCATCCCTAACCCTAACCCTAACCCTTCCGAAAGTCGGAGAAGCTCAAAGATGGTACCGATCGATGCGCGCTACCCCATTTAGTGGGGGTAGAGCCTACTTGCAAGTCTCTCCGACCTTCACAAAAAAAGTTATTCAAGAATATCTCCTCAGATTTGGGGGAATTTCGTCGGTCGACCTCTTCCGAAGGTCGTACAAGCTCGGGGATGGTACCAATCGATCTGCAGGACCCAAATTAGTCCAGATGCAACCACTTTCCAAGTCTCTCCGACCTTCACAAAAAAAGTTATTCAAGAATATCTCTTTCTCCTATGTGCTTTCATCCCTAACCCTAACCCTAACCCTTCCAAAAGTCGGAGAAGCTCAAGGATGGTACCGATCGATGCGCGCTACCCCATTTAGTGGGGGTAGAGCCTACTTGCAAGTCTCTCCGACCTTCACAAAAAAAGTTATTCAAGAATATCTCTTTCTCCTATGTGCTTTCATCCCTAACCCTAACCCTAACCCTTCCGAAAGTCAGAGAAGCTCAAGGATGGTACCGATCGATGCGCGCTACCCCATTTAGTGGGGGTAGAGCCTACTTGCAAGTCTCTCCGACCTTCACAAAAAAAGTTATTCAAGAATATCTCTTTCTCCTATGTGCTTTCAGCCCTAACCCTAACCCTAACCCTTCCGAAAGTCGGAGAAGCTCAAGGATGGTACCGATCGATGCGCGCAACCCCATTTAGTGGGGGTAGAGCCTACTTGCAAGTCTCTCCGACCTTCAAAAAAAAAGTTATTCAAGAATATCTCCTCAGATTTGGGGGAATTTCGTCGGTCGACCTCTTCCGAAGGTCGTACAAGCTCGGGGATGGTACCAATCGATCCGCAGGACCCAAATTAGTCAAGATGCAACCACTTTCCAAGTCTCTCCGACCTTCACAAAAAAAGTTATTCAAGAATATCTCTTTCTCCTATGTGCTTTCATCCCTAACCCTAACCCTAACCCTTCCGAAAGTCGGAGAAGCTCAAGGATGGTACCGATCGATGTGCGCTACCCCATTTAGTGGGGGTAGAGCCTACTTGCAAGTCTCTCCGACCTTCACAAAAAAAGTTATTCAAGAATATCTCTTTCTCCTATGTGCTTTCATCCCTAACCCTAACCCTAACCCTTCCGAAAGTCGGAGAAGCTCAAGGATGGTACCGATCGATGCGCGTTACCCCATTTAGTGGGGGTAGAGCCTACTTGCAAGTCTCTCCGACCTTCACAAAAAAAGTTATTCAAGAATATCTCTTTCTCCTATGTGCTTTCATCCCTAACCCTAACCCTAACCCTTCCGAAAGTCGGAGAAGCTCAAGGATGGTACCGATCGATGCGCGCAACCCCATTTAGTGGGGGTAGAGCCTACTTGCAAGTCTCTCCGACCTTCAAAAAAAAAGTTATTCAAGAATATCTCCTCAGATTTGGGGGAATTTCGTCGGTCGACCTCTTCCGAAGGTCGTACAAGCTCGGGGATGGTACCAATCGATCCGCAGGACCCAAATTAGTCCAGATGCAACCACTTTCCAAGTCTCTCCGACCTTCACAAAAAAAGTTATTCAAGAATATCTCTTTCTCCTATGTGCTTTCATCCCTAACCCTAACCCTAACCCTTCCGAAAGTCGGAGAAGCTCAAGGATGGTACCGATCGATGTGCGCTACCCCATTTAGTGGGGGTAGAGCCTACTTGCAAGTCTCTCCGACCTTCACAAAAAAAGTTATTCAAGAATATCTCTTTCTCCTATGTGCTTTCATCCCTAACCCTAACCCTAACCCTTCCGAAAGTCGGAGAAGCTCAAGGATGGTACCGATCGATGCGCGCTACCCCATTTAGTGGGGGTAGAGCCTACTTGCAAGTCTCTCCGACCTTCACAAAAAAAGTTATTCAAGAATATCTCTTTCTCCTATGTGCTTTCATCCCTAACCCTAACCCTAACCCTTCCGAAAGTCGGAGAAGCTCAAAGATGGTACCGATCGATGCGCGCTACCCCATTTAGTGGGGGTAGAGCCTACTTGCAAGTCTCTCCGACCTTCACAAAAAAAGTTATTCAAGAATATCTCCTCAGATTTGGGGGAATTTCGTCGGTCGACCTCTTCCGAAGGTCGTACAAGCTCGGGGATGGTACCAATCGATCCGCAGGACCCAAATTAGTCCAGATGCAACCACTTTCCAAGTCTCTCCGACCTTCACAAAAAAAGTTATTCAAGAATATCTCTTTCTCCTATGTGCTTTCATCCCTAACCCTAACCCTAACCCTTCCAAAAGTCGGAGAAGCTCAAGGATGGTACCGATCGATGCGCGCTACCCCATTTAGTGGGGGTAGAGCCTACTTGCAAGTCTCTCCGACCTTCACAAAAAAAGTTATTCAAGAATATCTCTTTCTCCTATGTGCTTTCATCCCTAACCCTAACCCTAACCCTTCCGAAAGTCAGAGAAGCTCAAGGATGGTACCGATCGATGCGCGCTACTCCATTTAGTGGGGGTAGAGCCTACTTGCAAGTCTCTCCGACCTTCACAAAAAAAGTTATTCAAGAATATCTCTTTCTCCTATGTGCTTTCAGCCCTAACCCTAACCCTAACCCTTCCGAAAGTCGGAAAAGCTCAAGGATGGTACCGATCGATGCGCGCAACCCCATTTAGTGGGGGTAGAGCCTACTTGCAAGTCTCTCCGACCTTCAAAAAAAAAGTTATTCAAGAATATCTCCTCAGATTTGGGGGAATTTCGTCGGTCGACCTCTTCCGAAGGTCGTACAAGCTCGGGGATGGTACCAATCGATCCGCAGGACCCAAATTAGTCAAGATGCAACCACTTTTCAAGTCTCTCCGACCTTCACAAAAAAAGTTATTCAAGAATATCTCTTTCTCCTATGTGCTTTCATCCCTAACCCTAACCCTAACCCTTCCGAAAGTCGGAGAAGCTCAAGGATGGTACCGATCGATGTGCGCTACCCCATTTAGTGGGGGTAGAGCCTACTTGCAAGTCTCTCCGACCTTCACAAAAAAAGTTATTCAAGAATATCTCTTTCTCCTATGTGCTTTCATCCCTAACCCTAACCCTAACCCTTCCGAAAGTCGGAGAAGCTCAAGGATGGTACCGATCGATGCGCGCTACCCCATTTAGTGGGGGTAGAGCCTACTTGCAAGTCTCTCCGACCTTCACAAAAAAAGTTATTCAAGAATATCTCTTTCTCCTATGTGCTTTCATCCCTAACCCTAACCCTAACCCTTCCGAAAGTCGGAGAAGCTCAAAGATGGTACCGATCGATGCGCGCTACCCCATTTAGTGGGGGTAGAGCCTACTTGCAAGTCTCTCCGACCTTCACAAAAAAAGTTATTCAAGAATATCTCCTCAGATTTGGGGGAATTTCGTCGGTCGACCTCTTCCGAAGGTCGTACAAGCTCGGGGATGGTACCAATCGATCCGCAGGACCCAAATTAGTCCAGATGCAACCACTTTCCAAGTCTCTCCGACCTTCACAAAAAAAGTTATTCAAGAATATCTCTTTCTCCTATGTGCTTTCATCCCTAACCCTAACCCTAACCCTTCCAAAAGTCGGAGAAGCTCAAGGATGGTACCGATCGATGCGCGCTACCCCATTTAGTGGGGGTAGAGCCTACTTGCAAGTCTCTCCGACCTTCACAAAAAAAGTTATTCAAGAATATCTCTTTCTCCTATGTGCTTTCATCCCTAACCCTAACCCTAACCCTTCCGAAAGTCAGAGAAGCTCAAGGATGGTACCGATCGATGCGCGCTACCCCATTTAGTGGGGGTAGAGCCTACTTGCAAGTCTCTCCGACCTTCACAAAAAAAGTTATTCAAGAATATCTCTTTCTCCTATGTGCTTTCATCCCTAACCCTAACCCTAACCCTTCCGAAAGTCGGAGAAGCTCAAGGATGGTACCGATCGATGCGCGCTACCCCATTTAGTGGGGGTAGAGCCTACTTGCAAGTCTCTCCGACCTTCAAAAAAAAGTTATTCAAGAATATCTCCTCAGATTTGGGGGAATTTCGTCAGTCGACCTCTTCCGAAGGTCGTACAAGCTCGGGGATGGTACCAATCGATCCGCAGGACCCAAATTAGTCCAGATGCAACCACTTTCCAAGTCTCTCCGACCTTCACAAAAAAAGTTATTCAAGAATATCTCTTTCTCCTATGTGCTTTCATCCCTAACCCTAACCCTAACCCTTCCGAAAGTCGGAGAAGCTCAAGGATGGTACTGATCGATGCGCGTTACCCCATTTAGTGGGGGTAGAGCCTACTTGCAAGTCTCTCCGACCTTCACAAAAAAAGTTATTCAAGAATATCTCTTTCTCCTATGTGCTTTCATCCCTAACCCTAACCCTAACCCTTCCGAAAGTCGGAGAAGCTCAAAGATGGTACCGATCGATGCGCGCTACCCCATTTAGTGGGGGTAGAGCCTACTTGCAAGTCTCTCCGACCTTCACAAAAAAAGTTATTCAAGAATATCTCCTCAGATTTGGGGGAATTTCGTCGGTCGACCTCTTCCGAAGGTCGTACAAGCTCGGGGATGGTACCAATCGATCCGCAGGACCCAAATTAGTCCAGATGCAACCACTTTCCAAGTCTCTCCGACCTTCACAAAAAAAGTTATTCAAGAATATCTCTTTCTCCTATGTGCTTTCATCCCTAACCCTAACCCTAACCCTTCCGAAAGTCGGAGAAGCTCAAAGATGGTACCGATCGATGCGCGCTACCCCATTTAGTGGGGGTAGAGCCTACTTGCAAGTCTCTCCGACCTTCACAAAAAAAGTTATTCAAGAATATCTCCTCAGATTTGGGGGAATTTCGTCGGTCGACCTCTTCCGAAGGTCGTACAAGCTCGGGGATGGTACCAATCGATCCGCAGGACCCAAATTAGTCCAGATGCAACCACTTTCCAAGTCTCTCCGACCTTCACAAAAAAAGTTATTCAAGAATATCTCTTTCTCCTATGTGCTTTCATCCCTAACCCTAACCCTAACCCTTCCGAAAGTCGGAGAAGCTCAAAGATGGTACCGATCGATGCGCGCTACCCCATTTAGTGGGGGTAGAGCCTACTTGCAAGTCTCTCCGACCTTCACAAAAAAAGTTATTCAAGAATATCTCCTCAGATTTGGGGGAATTTCGTCGGTCGACCTCTTCCGAAGGTCGTACAAGCTCGGGGATGGTACCAATCGATCCGCAGGACCCAAATTAGTCCAGATGCAACCACTTTCCAAGTCTCTCCGACCTTCACAAAAAAAGTTATTCAAGAATATCTCTTTCTCCTATGTGCTTTCATCCCTAACCCTAACCCTAACCCTTCCAAAAGTCGGAGAAGCTCAAGGATGGTACCGATCGATGCGCGCTACCCCATTTAGTGGGGGTAGAGCCTACTTGCAAGTCTCTCCGACCTTCACAAAAAAAGTTATTCAAGAATATCTCTTTCTCCTATGTGCTTTCATCCCTAACCCTAACCCTAACCCTTCCGAAAGTCAGAGAAGCTCAAGGATGGTACCGATCGATGCGCGCTACCCCATTTAGTGGGGGTAGAGCCTACTTGCAAGTCTCTCCGACCTTCACAAAAAAGTTATTCAAGAATATCTCTTTCTCCTATGTGCTTTCAGCCCTAACCCTAACCCTAACCCTTCCGAAAGTCGGAGAAGCTCAAGGATGGTACCGATCGATGTGCGCAACCCCATTTAGTGGGGGTAGAGCCTACTTGCAAGTCTCTCCGACCTTCAAAAAAAAAGTTATTCAAGAATATCTCCTCAGATTTGGGGGAATTTCGTCGGTCGACCTCTTCCGAAGGTCGTACAAGCTCGGGGATGGTACCAATCGATCCGCAGGACCCAAATTAGTCAAGATGCAACCACTTTCCAAGTCTCTCCGACCTTCACAAAAAAAGTTATTCAAGAATATCTCTTTCTCCTATGTGCTTTCATCCCTAACCCTAACCCTAACCCTTCCGAAAGTCGGAGAAGCTCAAAGATGGTACCGATCGATGCGCGCTACCCCATTTAGTGGGGGTAGAGCCTACTTGCAAGTCTCTCCGACCTTCACAAAAAAAGTTATTCAAGAATATCTCTTTCTCCTATGTGCTTTCATCCCTAACCCTAACCCTAACCCTTCCGAAAGTCGGAGAAGCTCAAGGATGGTACCGATCGATGCGCGCTACCCCATTTAGTGGGGGTAGAGCCTACTTGCAAGTCTCTCCGACCTTCACAAAAAAAGTTATTCAAGAATATCTCTTTCTCCTATGTGCTTTCATCCCTAACCCTAACCCTAACCCTTCCGAAAGTCGGAGAAGCTCAAGGATGGTACCGATCGATGCGCGCTACCCCATTTAGTGGGGGTAGAGCCTACTTGCAAGTCTCTCCGACCTTCACAAAAAAAGTTATTCAAGAATATCTCTTTCTCCTATGTGCTTTCATCCCTAACCCTAACCCTAACCCTTCCGAAAGTCGGAGAAGCTCAAGGATGGTACCGATCGATGCGCGTTACCCCATTTAGTGGGGGTAGAGCCTACTTGCAAGTCTCTCCGACCTTCACAAAAAAAGTTATTCAAGAATATCTCTTTCTCCTATGTGCTTTCATCCCTAACCCTAACCCTAACCCTTCCGAAAGTCGGAGAAGCTCAAGGATGGTACCGATCGATGCGCGCAACCCCATTTAGTGGGGGTAGAGCCTACTTGCAAGTCTCTCCGACCTTCAAAAAAAAAGTTATTCAAGAATATCTCCTCAGATTTGGGGGAATTTCGTCGGTCGACCTCTTCCGAAGGTCGTACAAGCTCGGGGATGGTACCAATCGATCCGCAGGACCCAAATTAGTCCAGATGCAACCACTTTCCAAGTCTCTCCGACCTTCACAAAAAAAGTTATTCAAGAATATCTCTTTCTCCTATGTGCTTTCATCCCTAACCCTAACCCTAACCCTTCCGAAAGTCGGAGAAGCTCAAGGATGGTACCGATCGATGTGCGCTACCCCATTTAGTGGGGGTAGAGCCTACTTGCAAGTCTCTCCGACCTTCACAAAAAAAGTTATTCAAGAATATCTCTTTCTCCTATGTGCTTTCATCCCTAACCCTAACCCTAACCCTTCCGAAAGTCGGAGAAGCTCAAGGATGGTACCGATCGATGCGCGCTACCCCATTTAGTGGGGGTAGAGCCTACTTGCAAGTCTCTCCGACCTTCACAAAAAAAGTTATTCAAGAATATCTCTTTCTCCTATGTGCTTTCATCCCTAACCCTAACCCTAACCCTTCCGAAAGTCGGAGAAGCTCAAAGATGGTACCGATCGATGCGCGCTACCCCATTTAGTGGGGGTAGAGCCTACTTGCAAGTCTCTCCGACCTTCACAAAAAAAGTTATTCAAGAATATCTCCTCAGATTTGGGGGAATTTCGTCGGTCGACCTCTTCCGAAGGTCGTACAAGCTCGGGGATGGTACCAATCGATCCGCAGGACCCAAATTAGTCCAGATGCAACCACTTTCCAAGTCTCTCCGACCTTCACAAAAAAAGTTATTCAAGAATATCTCTTTCTCCTATGTGCTTTCATCCCTAACCCTAACCCTAACCCTTCCAAAAGTCGGAGAAGCTCAAGGATTGTACCGATCGATGCGCGCTACCCCATTTAGTGGGGGTAGAGCCTACTTGCAAGTCTCTCCGACCTTCACAAAAAAAGTTATTCAAGAATATCTCTTTCTCCTATGTGCTTTCATCCCTAACCCTAACCCTAACCCTTCCGAAAGTCAGAGAAGCTCAAGGATGGTACCGATCGATGCGCGCTACCCCATTTAGTGGGGGTAGAGCCTACTTGCAAGTCTCTCCGACCTTCACAAAAAAAGTTATTCAAGAATATCTCTTTCTCCTATGTGCTTTCAGCCCTAACCCTAACCCTAACCCTTCCGAAAGTCGGAGAAGCTCAAGGATGGTACCGATCGATGCGCGCAACCCCATTTAGTGGGGGTAGAGCCTACTTGCAAGTCTCTCCGACCTTCAAAAAAAAAGTTATTCAAGAATATCTCCTCAGATTTGGGGGAATTTCGTCGGTCGACCTCTTCCGAAGGTCGTACAAGCTCGGGGATGGTACCAATCGATCCGCAGGACCCAAATTAGTCAAGATGCAACCACTTTCCAAGTCTCTCCGACCTTCACAAAAAAAGTTATTCAAGAATATCTCTTTCTCCTATGTGCTTTCATCCCTAACCCTAACCCTAACCCTTCCGAAAGTCGGAGAAGCTCAAGGATGGTACCGATCGATGTGCGCTACCCCATTTAGTGGGGGTAGAGCCTACTTGCAAGTCTCTCCGACCTTCACAAAAAAAGTTATTCAAGAATATCTCTTTCTCCTATGTGCTTTCATCCCTAACCCTAACCCTAACCCTTCCGAAAGTCGGAGAAGCTCAAGGATGGTACCGATCGATGCGCGCTACCCCATTTAGTGGGGGTAGAGCCTACTTGCAAGTCTCTCCGACCTTCACAAAAAAAGTTATTCAAGAATATCTCTTTCTCCTATGTGCTTTCATCCCTAACCCTAACCCTAACCCTTCCGAAAGTCGGAGAAGCTCAAAGATGGTACCGATCGATGCGCGCTACCCCATTTAGTGGGGGTAGAGCCTACTTGCAAGTCTCTCCGACCTTCACAAAAAAAGTTATTCAAGAATATCTCCTCAGATTTGGGGGAATTTCGTCGGTCGACCTCTTCCGAAGGTCGTACAAGCTCGGGGATGGTACCAATCGATCCGCAGGACCCAAATTAGTCCAGATGCAACCACTTTCCAAGTCTCTCCGACCTTCACAAAAAAAGTTATTCAAGAATATCTCTTTCTCCTATGTGCTTTCATCCCTAACCCTAACCCTAACCCTTCCAAAAGTCGGAGAAGCTCAAGGATGGTACCGATCGATGCGCGCTACCCCATTTAGTGGGGGTAGAGCCTACTTGCAAGTCTCTCCGACCTTCACAAAAAAAGTTATTCAAGAATATCTCTTTCTCCTATGTGCTTTCATCCCTAACCCTAACCCTAACCCTTCCGAAAGTCAGAGAAGCTCAAGGATGGTACCGATCGATGCGCGCTACCCCATTTAGTGGGGGTAGAGCCTACTTGCAAGTCTCTCCGACCTTCACAAAAAAAGTTATTCAAGAATATCTCTTTCTCCTATGTGCTTTCATCCCTAACCCTAACCCTAACCCTTCCGAAAGTCGGAGAAGCTCAAGGATGGTACCGATCGATGCGCGCTACCCCATTTAGTGGGGGTAGAGCCTACTTGCAAGTCTCTCCGACCTTCAAAAAAAAGTTATTCAAGAATATCTCCTCAGATTTGGGGGAATTTCGTCAGTCGACCTCTTCCGAAGGTCGTACAAGCTCGGGGATGGTACCAATCGATCCGCAGGACCCAAATTAGTCCAGATGCAACCACTTTCCAAGTCTCTCCGACCTTCACAAAAAAAGTTATTCAAGAATATCTCTTTCTCCTATGTGCTTTCATCCCTAACCCTAACCCTAACCCTTCCGAAAGTCGGAGAAGCTCAAGGATGGTACTGATCGATGCGCGTTACCCCATTTAGTGGGGGTAGAGCCTACTTGCAAGTCTCTCCGACCTTCACAAAAAAAGTTATTCAAGAATATCTCTTTCTCCTATGTGCTTTCATCCCTAACCCTAACCCTAACCCTTCCGAAAGTCGGAGAAGCTCAAAGATGGTACCGATCGATGCGCGCTACCCCATTTAGTGGGGGTAGAGCCTACTTGCAAGTCTCTCCGACCTTCACAAAAAAAGTTATTCAAGAATATCTCCTCAGATTTGGGGGAATTTCGTCGGTCGACCTCTTCCGAAGGTCGTACAAGCTCGGGGATGGTACCAATCGATCCGCAGGACCCAAATTAGTCCAGATGCAACCACTTTCCAAGTCTCTCCGACCTTCACAAAAAAAGTTATTCAAGAATATCTCTTTCTCCTATGTGCTTTCATCCCTAACCCTAACCCTAACCCTTCCAAAAGTCGGAGAAGCTCAAGGATGGTACCGATCGATGCGCGCTACCCCATTTAGTGGGGGTAGAGCCTACTTGCAAGTCTCTCCGACCTTCACAAAAAAAGTTATTCAAGAATATCTCTTTCTCCTATGTGCTTTCATCCCTAACCCTAACCCTAACCCTTCCGAAAGTCAGAGAAGCTCAAGGATGGTACCGATCGATGCGCGCTACCCCATTTAGTGGGGGTAGAGCCTACTTGCAAGTCTCTCCGACCTTCACAAAAAAAGTTATTCAAGAATATCTCTTTCTCCTATGTGCTTTCAGCCCTAACCCTAACCCTAACCCTTCCGAAAGTCGGAGAAGCTCAAGGATGGTACCGATCGATGTGCGCAACCCCATTTAGTGGGGGTAGAGCCTACTTGCAAGTCTCTCCGACCTTCAAAAAAAAAGTTATTCAAGAATATCTCCTCAGATTTGGGGGAATTTCGTCGGTCGACCTCTTCCGAAGGTCGTACAAGCTCGGGGATGGTACCAATCGATCCGCAGGACCCAAATTAGTCAAGATGCAACCACTTTCCAAGTCTCTCCGACCTTCACAAAAAAAGTTATTCAAGAATATCTCTTTCTCCTATGTGCTTTCATCCCTAACCCTAACCCTAACCCTTCCGAAAGTCGGAGAAGCTCAAGGATGGTACCGATCGATGCGCGCTACCCCATTTAGTGGGGGTAGAGCCTACTTGCAAGTCTCTCCGACCTTCACAAAAAAAGTTATTCAAGAATATCTCTTTCTCCTATGTGCTTTCATCCCTAACCCTAACCCTAACCCTTCCGAAAGTCGGAGAAGCTCAAGGATGGTACCGATCGATGCGCGCTACCCCATTTAGTGGGGGTAGAGCCTACTTGCAAGTCTCTCCGACCTTCACAAAAAAAGTTATTCAAGAATATCTCTTTCTCCTATGTGCTTTCATCCCTAACCCTAACCCTAACCCTTCCGAAAGTCGGAGAAGCTCAAGGATGGTACCGATCGATGCGCGCTACCCCATTTAGTGGGGGTAGAGCCTACTTGCAAGTCTCTCCGACCTTCAAAAAAAAGTTATTCAAGAATATCTCCTCAGATTTGGGGGAATTTCGTCGGTCGACCTCTTCCGAAGGTCGTACAAGCTCGGGGATGGTACCAATCGATCCGCAGGACCCAAATTAGTCCAGATGCAACCACTTTCCAAGTCTCTCCGACCTTCACAAAAAAAGTTATTCAAGAATATCTCTTTCTCCTATGTGCTTTCATCCCTAACCCTAACCCTAACCCTTCCGAAAGTCGGAGAAGCTCAAAGATGGTACTGATCGATGCGCGCTACCCCATTTAGTGGGGGTAGAGCCTACTTGCAAGTCTCTCCGACCTTCACAAAAAAAGTTATTTAAGAATATCTCTTTCTCCTATGTGCTTTCATCCCTAACCCTAACCCTAACCCTTCCGAAAGTCGGAGAAGCTCAAAGATGGTACCGATCGATGCGCGCTACCCCATTTAGTGGGGGTAGAGCCTACTTGCAAGTCTCTCCGACCTTCACAAAAAAAGTTATTCAAGAATATCTCCTCAGATTTGGGGGAATTTCGTCGGTCGACCTCTTCCGAAGGTCGTACAAGCTCGGGGATGGTACCAATCGATCCGCAGGACCCAAATTAGTCCAGATGCAACCACTTTCCAAGTCTCTCCGACCTTCACAAAAAAAGTTATTCAAGAATATCTCTTTCTCCTATGTGCTTTCATCCCTAACCCTAACCCTAACCCTTCCAAAAGTCGGAGAAGCTCAAGGATGGTACCGATCGATGCGCGCTACCCCATTTAGTGGGGGTAGAGCCTACTTGCAAGTCTCTCCGACCTTCACAAAAAAAGTTATTCAAGAATATCTCTTTCTCCTATGTGCTTTCAGCCCTAACCCTAACCCTAACCCTTCCGAAAGTCGGAGAAGCTCAAGGATGGTACCGATCGATGTGCGCAACCCCATTTAGTGGGGGTAGAGCCTACTTGCAAGTCTCTCCGACCTTCAAAAAAAAAGTTATTCAAGAATATCTCCTCAGATTTGGGGGAATTTCGTCGGTCGACCTCTTCCGAAGGTCGTACAAGCTCGGGGATGGTACCAATCGATCCGCAGGACCCAAATTAGTCAAAATGCAACCACTTTCCAAGTCTCTCCGACCTTCACAAAAAAAGTTATTCAAGAATATCTCTTTCTCCTATGTGCTTTCATCCCTAACCCTAACCCTAACCCTTCCGAAAGTCGGAGAAGCTCAAGGATGGTACCGATCGATGTGCGCTACCCCATTTAGTGGGGGTAGAGCCTACTTGCAAGTCTCTCCGACCTTCACAAAAAAAGTTATTCAAGAATATCTCTTTCTCCTATGTGCTTTCATCCCTAACCCTAACCCTAACCCTTCCGAAAGTCGGAGAAGCTCAAGGATGGTACCGATCGATGCGCGCTACCCCATTTAGTGGGGGTAGAGCCTACTTGCAAGTCTCTCCGACCTTCACAAAAAAAGTTATTCAAGAATATCTCTTTCTCCTATGTGCTTTCATCCCTAACCCTAACCCTAACCCTTCCGAAAGTCGGAGAAGCTCAAGGATGGTACTGATCGATGCGCGCTACCCCATTTAGTGGGGGTAGAGCCTACTTGCAAGTCTCTCCGACCTTCAAAAAAAAGTTATTCAAGAATATCTCCTCAGATTTGGGGGAATTTCGTCGGTCGACCTCTTCCGAAGGTCGTACAAGCTCGGGGATGGTACCAATCGATCCGCAGGACCCAAATTAGTCCAGATGCAACCACTTTCCAAGTCTCTCCGACCTTCACAAAAAAAGTTATTCAAGAATATCTCTTTCTCCTATGTGCTTTCATCCCTAACCCTAACCCTAACCCTTCCGAAAGTCGGAGAAGCTCAAGGATGGTACTGATCGATGCGCGCTACCCCATTTAGTGGGGGTAGAGCCTACTTGCAAGTCTCTCCGACCTTCACAAAAAAAGTTATTCAAGAATATCTCTTTCTCCTATGTGCTTTCATCCCTAACCCTAACCCTAACCCTTCCGAAAGTCGGAGAAGCTCAAGGATGGTACTGATCGATGCGCGCTACCCCATTTAGTGGGGGTAGAGCCTACTTGCAAGTCTCTCCGACCTTCACAAAAAAAGTTATTCAAGAATATCTCTTTCTCCTATGTGCTTTCATCCCTAACCCTAACCCTAACCCTTCCGAAAGTCGGAGAAGCTCATGGATGGTACCGATCGATGCGCGCTACCCCATTTAGTGGGGGTAGAGCCTACTTGCAAGTCTCTCCGACCTTCACAAAAAAAGTTATTCAAGAATATCTCCTCAGATTTGGGGGAATTTCGTCGGTCGACCTCTTCCGAAGGTCATACAAGCTCGGGGATGGTACCAATCGATCCGCAGGACCCAAATTAGTCCAGATGCAACCACTTTCCAAGTCTCTCCGACCTTCACAAAAAAAGTTATTCAAGAATATCTCTTTCTCCTATGTGCTTTCATCCCTAACCCTAACCCTAACCCTTCCGAAAGTCGGAGAAGCTCAAGGATGGTACCGATCGATGCGCGCTACCCCATTTAGTGGGGGTAGAGCCTACTTGCAAGTCTCTCCGACCTTCACAAAAAAAGTTATTCAAGAATATCTCTTTCTCCTATGTGCTTTCATCCCTAACCCTAACCCTAACCCTTCCGAAAGTCGGAGAAGCTCAAGGATGGTACCGATCGATGTGCGCAACCCCATTTAGTGGGGGTAGAGCCTACTTGCAAGTCTCTCCGACCTTCAAAAAAAAAGTTATTCAAGAATATCTCCTCAGATTTGGGGGAATTTCGTCGGTCGACCTCTTCCGAAGGTCGTACAAGCTCGGGGATGGTACCAATCGATCCGCAGGACCCAAATTAGTCCAGATGCAACCACTTTCCAAGTCTCTCCGACCTTCACAAAAAAAGTTATTCAAGAATATCTCTTTCTCCTATGTGCTTTCATCCCTAACCCTAACCCTAACCCTTCCGAAAGTCGGAGAAGCTCAAGGATGGTACCGATCGATGTGCGCTACCCCATTTAGTGGGGGTAGAGCCTACTTGCAAGTCTCTCCGACCTTCACAAAAAAAGTTATTCAAGAATATCTCTTTCTCCTATGTGCTTTCATCCCTAACCCTAACCCTAACCCTTCCGAAAGTCGGAGAAGCTCAAGGATAGTACCGATCGATGGGCGCTACCCCATTTAGTGGGGGTAGAGCCTACTTGCAAGTCTCTCCGACCTTCACAAAAAAAGTTATTCAAGAATATCTCTTTCTCCTATGTGCTTTCATCCCTAACCCTAACCCTAACCCTTCCGAAAGTCGGAGAAGCTCAAGGATGGTACCGATCGATGCGCGCTACCCCATTTAGTGGGGGTAGAGCCTACTTGCAAGTCTCTCCGACCTTCACAAAAAAAGTTATTCAAGAATATCTCCTCAGATTTGGGGGAATTTCGTCGGTCGACCTCTTCCGAAGGTCATACAAGCTCGGGGATGGTACCAATCGATCCGCAGGACCCAAATTAGTCCAGATGCAACCACTTTCCAAGTCTCTCCGACCTTCACAAAAAAAGTTATTCAAGAATATCTCTTTCTCCTATGTGCTTTCATCCCTAACCCTAACCCTAACCCTTCCGAAAGTCGGAGAAGCTCAAGGATGGTACCGATCGATGCGCGCTACCCCATTTAGTGGGGGTAGAGCCTACTTGCAAGTCTCTCCGACCTTCACAAAAAAAGTTATTCAAGAATATCTCTTTCTCCTATGTGCTTTCATCCCTAACCCTAACCCTAACCCTTCCGAAAGTCGGAGAAGCTCAAGGATGGTACCGATCGATGCGCGCAACCCCATTTAGTGGGGGTAGAGCCTACTTGCAAGTCTCTCCGACCTTCAAAAAAAAAGTTATTCAAGAATATCTCCTCAGATTTGGGGGAATTTCGTCGGTCGACCTCTTCCGAAGGTCGTACAAGCTCGGGGATGGTACCAATCGATCTGCAGGACCCAAATTAGTCCAGATGCAACCACTTTCCAAGTCTCTCCGACCTTCACAAAAAAAGTTATTCAAGAATATCTCTTTCTCCTATGTGCTTTCATCCCTAACCCTAACCCTAACCCTTCCGAAAGTCGGAGAAGCTCAAGGATGGTACCGATCGATGTGCGCTACCCCATTTAGTGGGGGTAGAGCCTACTTGCAAGTCTCTCCGACCTTCACAAAAAAAGTTATTCAAGAATATCTCTTTCTCCTATGTGCTTTCATCCCTAACCCTAACCCTAACCCTTCCGAAAGTCGGAGAAGCTCAAGGATGGTACCGATCGATGCGCGCTACCCCATTTAGTGGGGGTAGAGCCTACTTGCAAGTCTCTCCGACCTTCACAAAAAAAGTTATTCAAGAATATCTCTTTCTCCTATGTGCTTTCAGCCCTAACCCTAACCCTAACCCTTCCGAAAGTCGGAGAAGCTCAAGGATGGTACCGATCGATGTGCGCAACCCCATTTAGTGGGGGTAGAGCCTACTTGCAAGTCTCTCCGACCTTCAAAAAAAAAGTTATTCAAGAATATCTCCTCAGATTTGGGGGAATTTCGTCGGTCGACCTCTTCCGAAGGTCGTACAAGCTCGGGGATGGTACCAATCGATCCGCAGGACCCAAATTAGTCAAAATGCAACCACTTTCCAAGTCTCTCCGACCTTCACAAAAAAAGTTATTCAAGAATATCTCTTTCTCCTATGTGCTTTCATCCCTAACCCTAACCCTAACCCTTCCGAAAGTCGGAGAAGCTCAAGGATGGTACCGATCGATGTGCGCTACCCCATTTAGTGGGGGTAGAGCCTACTTGCAAGTCTCTCCGACCTTCACAAAAAAAGTTATTCAAGAATATCTCTTTCTCCTATGTGCTTTCATCCCTAACCCTAACCCTAACCCTTCCGAAAGTCGGAGAAGCTCAAGGATGGTACCGATCGATGCGCGCTACCCCATTTAGTGGGGGTAGAGCCTACTTGCAAGTCTCTCCGACCTTCACAAAAAAAGTTATTCAAGAATATCTCTTTCTCCTATGTGCTTTCATCCCTAACCCTAACCCTAACCCTTCCGAAAGTCGGAGAAGCTCAAGGATGGTACCGATCGATGCGCGCTACCCCATTTAGTGGGGGTAGAGCCTACTTGCAAGTCTCTCCGACCTTCAAAAAAAAGTTATTCAAGAATATCTCCTCAGATTTGGGGGAATTTCGTCGGTCGACCTCTTCCGAAGGTCGTACAAGCTCGGGGATGGTACCAATCGATCCGCAGGACCCAAATTAGTCCAGATGCAACCACTTTCCAAGTCTCTCCGACCTTCACAAAAAAAGTTATTCAAGAATATCTCTTTCTCCTATGTGCTTTCATCCCTAACCCTAACCCTAACCCTTCCGAAAGTCGGAGAAGCTCAAGGATGGTACCGATCGATGTGCGCTACCCCATTTAGTGGGGGTAGAGCCTACTTGCAAGTCTCTCCGACCTTCACAAAAAAAGTTATTCAAGAATATCTCTTTCTCCTATGTGCTTTCAGCCCTAACCCTAACCCTAACCCTTCCGAAAGTCGGAGAAGCTCAAGGATGGTACCGATCGATGTGCGCAACCCCATTTAGTGGGGGTAGAGCCTACTTGCAAGTCTCTCCGACCTTCAAAAAAAAAGTTATTCAAGAATATCTCCTCAGATTTGGGGGAATTTCGTCGGTCGACCTCTTCCGAAGGTCGTACAAGCTCGGGGATGGTACCAATCGATCCGCAGGACCCAAATTAGTCAAAATGCAACCACTTTCCAAGTCTCTCCGACCTTCACAAAAAAAGTTATTCAAGAATATCTCTTTCTCCTATGTGCTTTCATCCCTAACCCTAACCCTAACCCTTCCGAAAGTCGGAGAAGCTCAAGGATGGTACCGATCGATGTGCGCTACCCCATTTAGTGGGGGTAGAGCCTACTTGCAAGTCTCTCCGACCTTCACAAAAAAAGTTATTCAAGAATATCTCTTTCTCCTATGTGCTTTCATCCCTAACCCTAACCCTAACCCTTCCGAAAGTCGGAGAAGCTCAAGGATGGTACCGATCGATGCGCGCTACCCCATTTAGTGGGGGTAGAGCCTACTTGCAAGTCTCTCCTACCTTCACAAAAAAAGTTATTCAAGAATATCTCTTTCTCCTATGTGCTTTCATCCCTAACCCTAACCCTAACCCTTCCGAAAGTCGGAGAAGCTCAAGGATGGTACCGATCGATGCGCGCTACCCCATTTAGTGGGGGTAGAGCCTACTTGCAAGTCTCTCCGACCTTCAAAAAAAAGTTATTCAAGAATATCTCCTCAGATTTGGGGGAATTTCGTCGGTCGACCTCTTCCGAAGGTCGTACAAGCTCGGGGATGGTACCAATCGATCCGCAGGACCCAAATTAGTCCAGATGCAACCACTTTCCAAGTCTCTCCGACCTTCACAAAAAAAGTTATTCAAGAATATCTCTTTCTCCTATGTGCTTTCATCCCTAACCCTAACCCTAACCCTTCCGAAAGTCGGAGAAGCTCAAGGATGGTACTGATCGATGCGCGCTACCCCATTTAGTGGGGGTAGAGCCTACTTGCAAGTCTCTCCGACCTTCACAAAAAAAGTTATTCAAGAATATCTCTTTCTCCTATGTGCTTTCATCCCTAACCCTAACCCTAACCCTTCCAAAAGTCGGAGAAGCTCAAAGATGGTACCGATCGATGCGCGCTACCCCATTTAGTGGGGGTAGAGCCTACTTGCAAGTCTCTCCGACCTTCACAAAAAAAGTTATTCAAGAATATCTCTTTCTCCTATGTGCTTTCATCCCTAACCCTAACCCTAACCCTTCCAAAAGTCGGAGAAGCTCAAAGATGGTACCGATCGATGCGCGCTACCCCATTTAGTGGGGGTAGAGCCTACTTGCAAGTCTCTCCGACCTTCACAAAAAAAGTTATTCAAGAATATCTCCTCAGATTTGGGGGAATTTCGTCGGTCGACCTCTTCCGAAGGTCATACAAGCTCGGGGATGGTACCAATCGATCCGCAGGACCCAAATTAGTCCAGATGCAACCACTTTCCAAGTCTCTCCGACCTTCACAAAAAAAGTTATTCAAGAATATCTCTTTCTCCTATGTGCTTTCATCCCTAACCCTAACCCTAACCCTTCCGAAAGTCGGAGAAGCTCAAGGATGGTACCGATCGATGCGCGCTACCCCATTTAGTGGGGGTAGAGCCTACTTGCAAGTCTCTCCGACCTTCACAAAAAAAGTTATTCAAGAATATCTCCTCAGATTTGGGGGAATTTCGTCGGTCGACCTCTTCCGAAGGTCGTACAAGCTCGGGGATGGTACCAATCGATCCGCAGGACCCAAATTAGTCAAAATGCAACCACTTTCCAAGTCTCTCCGACCTTCACAAAAAAAGTTATTCAAGAATATCTCTTTCTCCTATGTGCTTTCATCCCTAACCCTAACCCTAACCCTTCCGAAAGTCGGAGAAGCTCAAGGATGGTACCGATCGATGTGCGCTACCCCATTTAGTGGGGGTAGAGCCTACTTGCAAGTCTCTCCGACCTTCACAAAAAAAGTTATTCAAGAATATCTCTTTCTCCTATGTGCTTTCATCCCTAACCCTAACCCTAACCCTTCCGAAAGTCGGAGAAGCTCAAGGATGGTACCGATCGATGTGCGCTACCCCATTTAGTGGGGGTAAAGCCTACTTGCAAGTCTCTCCGACCTTCACAAAAAAAGTTATTCAAGAATATCTCTTTCTCCTATGTGCTTTCATCCCTAACCCTAACCCTAACCCTTCCGAAAGTCGGAGAAGCTCAAGGATGGTACCGATCGATGCGCGCTACCCCATTTAGTGGGGGTAGAGCCTACTTGCAAGTCTCTCCGACCTTCACAAAAAAAGTTATTCAAGAATATCTCTTTCTCCTATGTGCTTTCATCCCTAACCCTAACCCTAACCCTTCCGAAAGTCGGAGAAGCTCAAGGATGGTACCGATCGATGCGCGCAACCCCATTTAGTGGGGGTAGAGCCTACTTGCAAGTCTCTCCGACCTTCAAAAAAAAAGTTATTCAAGAATATCTCCTCAGATTTGGGGGAATTTCGTCGGTCGACCTCTTCCGAAGGTCGTACAAGCTCGGGGATGGTACCAATCGATCTGCAGGACCCAAATTAGTCCAGATGCAACCACTTTCCAAGTCTCTCCGACCTTCACAAAAAAAGTTATTCAAGAATATCTCTTTCTCCTATGTGCTTTCATCCCTAACCCTAACCCTAACCCTTCCGAAAGTCGGAGAAGCTCAAGGATGGTACCGATCGATGTGCGCTACCCCATTTAGTGGGGGTAGAGCCTACTTGCAAGTCTCTCCGACCTTCACAAAAAAAGTTATTCAAGAATATCTCTTTCTCCTATGTGCTTTCATCCCTAACCCTAACCCTAACCCTTCCGAAAGTCGGAGAAGCTCAAGGATGGTACCGATCGATGCGCGCTACCCCATTTAGTGGGGGTAGAGCCTACTTGCAAGTCTCTCCGACCTTCACAAAAAAAGTTATTCAAGAATATCTCTTTCTCCTATGTGCTTTCAGCCCTAACCCTAACCCTAACCCTTCCGAAAGTCGGAGAAGCTCAAGGATGGTACCGATCGATGTGCGCAACCCCATTTAGTGGGGGTAGAGCCTACTTGCAAGTCTCTCCGACCTTCAAAAAAAAAGTTATTCAAGAATATCTCCTCAGATTTGGGGGAATTTCGTCGGTCGACCTCTTCCGAAGGTCGTACAAGCTCGGGGATGGTACCAATCGATCTGCAGGACCCAAATTAGTCAAAATGCAACCACTTTCCAAGTCTCTCCGACCTTCACAAAAAAAGTTATTCAAGAATATCTCTTTCTCCTATGTGCTTTCATCCCTAACCCTAACCCTAACCCTTCCGAAAGTCGGAGAAGCTCAAGGATGGTACCGATCGATGTGCGCTACCCCATTTAGTGGGGGTAGAGCCTACTTGCAAGTCTCTCCGACCTTCACAAAAAAAGTTATTCAAGAATATCTCTTTCTCCTATGTGCTTTCATCCCTAACCCTAACCCTAACCCTTCCGAAAGTCGGAGAAGCTCAAGGATGGTACCGATCGATGCGCGCTACCCCATTTAGTGGGGGTAGAGCCTACTTGCAAGTCTCTCCGACCTTCACAAAAAAAGTTATTCAAGAATATCTCTTTCTCCTATGTGCTTTCATCCCTAACCCTAACCCTAACCCTTCCGAAAGTCGGAGAAGCTCAAGGATGGTACCGATCGATGCGCGCTACCCCATTTAGTGGGGGTAGAGCCTACTTGCAAGTCTCTCCGACCTTCAAAAAAAAGTTATTCAAGAATATCTCCTCAGATTTGGGGGAATTTCGTCGGTCGACCTCTTCCGAAGGTCGTACAAGCTCGGGGATGGTACCAATCGATCCGCAGGACCCAAATTAGTCCAGATGCAACCACTTTCCAAGTCTCTCCGACCTTCACAAAAAAAGTTATTCAAGAATATCTCTTTCTCCTATGTGCTTTCATCCCTAACCCTAACCCTAACCCTTCCGAAAGTCGGAGAAGCTCAAGGATGGTACTGATCGATGCGCGCTACCCCATTTAGTGGGGGTAGAGCCTACTTGCAAGTCTCTCCGACCTTCACAAAAAAAGTTATTCAAGAATATCTCTTTCTCCTATGTGCTTTCATCCCTAACCCTAACCCTAACCCTTCCAAAAGTCGGAGAAGCTCAAGGATGGTACCGATCGATGCGCGCTACCCCATTTAGTGGGGGTAGAGCCTACTTGCAAGTCTCTCCGACCTTCACAAAAAAAGTTATTCAAGAATATCTCTTTCTCCTATGTGCTTTCATCCCTAACCCTAACCCTAACCCTTCCGAAAGTCGGAGAAGCTCAAGGATGGTACCGATCGATGCGCGCTACCCCATTTAGTGGGGGTAGAGCCTACTTGCAAGTCTCTCCGACCTTCACAAAAAAAGTTATTCAAGAATATCTCCTCAGATTTGGGGGAATTTCGTCGGTCGACCTCTTCCGAAGGTCATACAAGCTCGGGGATGGTACCAATCGATCCGCAGGACCCAAATTAGTCCAGATGCAACCACTTTCCAAGTCTCTCCGACCTTCACAAAAAAAGTTATTCAAGAATATCTCTTTCTCCTATGTGCTTTCATCCCTAACCCTAACCCTAACCCTTCCGAAAGTCGGAGAAGCTCAAGGATGGTACCGATCGATGCGCGCTACCCCATTTAGTGGGGGTAGAGCCTACTTGCAAGTCTCTCCGACCTTCACAAAAAAAGTTATTCAAGAATATCTCTTTCTCCTATGTGCTTTCATCCCTAACCCTAACCCTAACCCTTCCGAAAGTCGGAGAAGCTCAAGGATGGTACCGATCGATGCGCGCAACCCCATTTAGTGGGGGTAGAGCCTACTTGCAAGTCTCTCCGACCTTCAAAAAAAAAGTTATTCAAGAATATCTCCTCAGATTTGGGGGAATTTCGTCGGTCGACCTCTTCCGAAGGTCGTACAAGCTCGGGGATGGTACCAATCGATCCGCAGGACCCAAATTAGTCCAGATGCAACCACTTTCCAAGTCTCTCCGACCTTCACAAAAAAAGTTATTCAAGAATATCTCTTTCTCCTATGTGCTTTCATCCCTAACCCTAACCCTAACCCTTCCGAAAGTCGGAGAAGCTCAAGGATGGTACCGATCGATGTGCGCTACCCCATTTAGTGGGGGTAGAGCCTACTTGCAAGTCTCTCCGACCTTCACAAAAAAAGTTATTCAAGAATATCTCTTTCTCCTATGTGCTTTCATCCCTAACCCTAACCCTAACCCTTCCGAAAGTCGGAGAAGCTCAAGGATGGTACCGATCGATGCGCGCTACCCCATTTAGTGGGGGTAGAGCCTACTTGCAAGTCTCTCCGACCTTCACAAAAAAAGTTATTCAAGAATATCTCTTTCTCCTATGTGCTTTCATCCCTAACCCTAACCCTAACCCTTCCGAAAGTCGGAGAAGCTCAAGGATGGTACCGATCGATGCGCGCTACCCCATTTAGTGGGGGTAGAGCCTACTTGCAAGTCTCTCCGACCTTCAAAAAAAAGTTATTCAAGAATATCTCCTCAGATTTGGGGGAATTTCGTCGGTCGACCTCTTCCAAAGGTCGTACAAGCTCGGGGATGGTACCAATCGATCCGCAGGACCCAAATTAGTCCAGATGCAACCACTTTTCAAGTCTCTCCGACCTTCACAAAAAAAGTTATTCAAGAATATCTCTTTCTCCTATGTGCTTTCATCCCTAACCCTAACCCTAACCCTTCCGAAAGTCGGAGAAGCTTAAGGATGGTACCGATCGATGCGCGCTACCCCATTTAGTGGGAGTAGAGCCTACTTGCAAGTCTCTCCGACCTTCACAAAAAAAGTTATTCAAGAATATCTCCTCAGATTTGGGGGAATTTCGTCGGTCGACCTCTTCCGAAGGTCGTACAAGCTCGGGGATGGTACCAATCGATCCGCAGGACCCAAATTAGTCCAGATGCAACCACTTTCCAAGTCTCTCCGACCTTCACAAAAAAAGTTATTCAAGAATATCTCTTTCTCCTATGTGCTTTCATCCCTAACCCTAACCCTAACCCTTCCGAAAGTCGGAGAAGCTCAAAGATGGTACCGATCGATGCGCGCTACCCCATTTAGTGGGGGTAGAGCCTACTTGCAAGTCTCTCCGACCTTCACAAAAAAAGTTATTCAAGAATATCTCTTTCTCCTATGTGCTTTCATCCCTAACCCTAACCCTAACCCTTCCGAAAGTCGGAGAAGCTCAAGGATGGTACCGATCGATGCGCGCAACCCCATTTAGTGGGGGTAGAGCCTACTTGCAAGTCTCTCCGACCTTCAAAAAAAAAGTTATTCAAGAATATCTCCTCAGATTTGGGGGAATTTCGTCGGTCGACCTCTTCCGAAGGTCGTACAAGCTCGGGGATGGTACTAATCGATCCGCAGGACCCAAATTAGTCCAGATGCAACCACTTTCCAAGTCTCTCCGACCTTCACAAAAAAAGTTATTCAAGAATATCTCTTTCTCCTATGTGCTTTCATCCCTAACCCTAACCCTAACCCTTCCGAAAGTCGGAGAAGCTCAAGGATGGTACCGATCGATGTGCGCTACCCCATTTAGTGGGGGTAGAGCCTACTTGCAAGTCTCTCCGACCTTCACAAAAAAAGTTATTCAAGAATATCTCTTTCTCCTATGTGCTTTCATCCCTAACCCTAACCCTAACCCTTCCGAAAGTCGGAGAAGCTCAAGGATGGTACCGATCGATGCGCGCTACCCCATTTAGTGGGGGTAGAGCCTACTTGCAAGTCTCTCCGACCTTCACAAAAAAAGTTATTCAAGAATATCTCTTTCTCCTATGTGCTTTCATCCCTAACCCTAACCCTAACCCTTCCGAAAGTCGGAGAAGCTCAAGGATGGTACCGATCGATGCGCGCTACCCCATTTAGTGGGGGTAGAGCCTACTTGCAAGTCTCTCCGACCTTCAAAAAAAAGTTATTCAAGAATATCTCCTCAGATTTGGGGGAATTTCGTCGGTCGACCTCTTCCGAAGGTCGTACAAGCTCGGGGATGGTACTAATCGATCCGCAGGACCCAAATTAGTCCAGATGCAACCACTTTCCAAGTCTCTCCGACCTTCACAAAAAAAGTTATTCAAGAATATCTCTTTCTCCTATGTGCTTTCATCCCTAACCCTAACCCTAACCCTTCCGAAAGTCGGAGAAGCTCAAGGATGGTACCGATCGATGTGCGCTACCCCATTTAGTGGGGGTAGAGCCTACTTGCAAGTCTCTCCGACCTTCACAAAAAAAGTTATTCAAGAATATCTCTTTCTCCTATGTGCTTTCATCCCTAACCCTAACCCTAACCCTTCCGAAAGTCGGAGAAGCTCAAGGATGGTACCGATCGATGCGCGCTACCCCATTTAGTGGGGGTAGAGCCTACTTGCAAGTCTCTCCGACCTTCACAAAAAAAGTTATTCAAGAATATCTCTTTCTCCTATGTGCTTTCATCCCTAACCCTAACCCTAACCCTTCCGAAAGTCGGAGAAGCTCAAGGATGGTACCGATCGATGCGCGCTACCCCATTTAGTGGGGGTAGAGCCTACTTGCAAGTCTCTCCGACCTTCACAAAAAAAGTTATTCAAGAATATCTCTTTCTCCTATGTGCTTTCATCCCTAACCCTAACCCTAACCCTTCCAAAAGTCGGAGAAGCTCAAGGATGGTACCGATCGATGCGCGCTACCCCATTTAGTGGGGGTAGAGCCTACTTGCAAGTCTCTCCGACCTTCACAAAAAAAGTTATTCAAGAATATCTCTTTCTCCTATGTGCTTTCATCCCTAACCCTAACCCTAACCCTTCCGAAAGTCGGAGAAGCTCAAGGATGGTACCGATCGATGCGCGCTACCCCATTTAGTGGGGGTAGAGCCTACTTGCAAGTCTCTCCGACCTTCACAAAAAAAGTTATTCAAGAATATCTCCTCAGATTTGGGGGAATTTCGTCGGTCGACCTCTTCCGAAGGTCATACAAGCTCGGGGATGGTACCAATCGATCCGCAGGACCCAAATTAGTCCAGATGCAACCACTTTCCAAGTCTCTCCGACCTTCACAAAAAAAGTTATTCAAGAATATCTCTTTCTCCTATGTGCTTTCATCCCTAACCCTAACCCTAACCCTTCCGAAAGTCGGAGAAGCTCAAGGATGGTACCGATCGATGCGCGCTACCCCATTTAGTGGGGGTAGAGCCTACTTGCAAGTCTCTCCGACCTTCACAAAAAAAGTTATTCAAGAATATCTCTTTCTCCTATGTGCTTTCATCCCTAACCCTAACCCTAACCCTTCCGAAAGTCGGAGAAGCTCAAGGATGGTACCGATCGATGCGCGCAACCCCATTTAGTGGGGGTAGAGCCTACTTGCAAGTCTCTCCGACCTTCAAAAAAAAAGTTATTCAAGAATATCTCCTCAGATTTGGGGGAATTTCGTCGGTCGACCTCTTCCGAAGGTCGTACAAGCTCGGGGATGGTACCAATCGATCCGCAGGACCCAAATTAGTCCAGATGCAACCACTTTCCAAGTCTCTCCGACCTTCACAAAAAAAGTTATTCAAGAATATCTCTTTCTCCTATGTGCTTTCATCCCTAACCCTAACCCTAACCCTTCCGAAAGTCGGAGAAGCTCAAGGATGGTACCGATCGATGTGCGCTACCCCATTTAGTGGGGGTAGAGCCTACTTGCAAGTCTCTCCGACCTTCACAAAAAAAGTTATTCAAGAATATCTCTTTCTCCTATGTGCTTTCATCCCTAACCCTAACCCTAACCCTTCCGAAAGTCGGAGAAGCTCAAGGATGGTACCGATCGATGCGCGCTACCCCATTTAGTGGGGGTAGAGCCTACTTGCAAGTCTCTCCGACCTTCACAAAAAAAGTTATTCAAGAATATCTCTTTCTCCTATGTGCTTTCATCCCTAACCCTAACCCTAACCCTTCCGAAAGTCGGAGAAGCTCAAGGATGGTACCGATCGATGCGCGCTACCCCATTTAGTGGGGGTAGAGCCTACTTGCAAGTCTCTCCGACCTTCAAAAAAAAGTTATTCAAGAATATCTCCTCAGATTTGGGGGAATTTCGTCGGTCGACCTCTTCCAAAGGTCGTACAAGCTCGGGGATGGTACCAATCGATCCGCAGGACCCAAATTAGTCCAGATGCAACCACTTTTCAAGTCTCTCCGACCTTCACAAAAAAAGTTATTCAAGAATATCTCTTTCTCCTATGTGCTTTCATCCCTAACCCTAACCCTAACCCTTCCGAAAGTCGGAGAAGCTTAAGGATGGTACCGATCGATGCGCGCTACCCCATTTAGTGGGAGTAGAGCCTACTTGCAAGTCTCTCCGACCTTCACAAAAAAAGTTATTCAAGAATATCTCCTCAGATTTGGGGGAATTTCGTCGGTCGACCTCTTCCGAAGGTCGTACAAGCTCGGGGATGGTACCAATCGATCCGCAGGACCCAAATTAGTCCAGATGCAACCACTTTCCAAGTCTCTCCGACCTTCACAAAAAAAGTTATTCAAGAATATCTCTTTCTCCTATGTGCTTTCATCCCTAACCCTAACCCTAACCCTTCCGAAAGTCGGAGAAGCTCAAAGATGGTACCGATCGATGCGCGCTACCCCATTTAGTGGGGGTAGAGCCTACTTGCAAGTCTCTCCGACCTTCACAAAAAAAGTTATTCAAGAATATCTCTTTCTCCTATGTGCTTTCATCCCTAACCCTAACCCTAACCCTTCCGAAAGTCGGAGAAGCTCAAGGATGGTACCGATCGATGCGCGCAACCCCATTTAGTGGGGGTAGAGCCTACTTGCAAGTCTCTCCGACCTTCAAACAAAAAGTTATTCAAGAATATCTCCTCAGATTTGGGGGAATTTCGTCGGTCGACCTCTTCCGAAGGTCGTACAAGCTCGGGGATGGTACTAATCGATCCGCAGGACCCAAATTAGTCCAGATGCAACCACTTTCCAAGTCTCTCCGACCTTCACAAAAAAAGTTATTCAAGAATATCTCTTTCTCCTATGTGCTTTCATCCCTAACCCTAACCCTAACCCTTCCGAAAGTCGGAGAAGCTCAAGGATGGTACCGATCGATGTGCGCTACCCCATTTAGTGGGGGTAGAGCCTACTTGCAAGTCTCTCCGACCTTCACAAAAAAAGTTATTCAAGAATATCTCTTTCTCCTATGTGCTTTCATCCCTAACCCTAACCCTAACCCTTCCGAAAGTCGGAGAAGCTCAAGGATGGTACCGATCGATGCGCGCTACCCCATTTAGTGGGGGTAGAGCCTACTTGCAAGTCTCTCCGACCTTCACAAAAAAAGTTATTCAAGAATATCTCTTTCTCCTATGTGCTTTCATCCCTAACCCTAACCCTAACCCTTCCGAAAGTCGGAGAAGCTCAAGGATGGTACCGATCGATGCGCGCTACCCCATTTAGTGGGGGTAGAGCCTACTTGCAAGTCTCTCCGACCTTCAAAAAAAAGTTATTCAAGAATATCTCCTCAGATTTGGGGGAATTTCGTCGGTCGACCTCTTCCGAAGGTCGTACAAGCTCGGGGATGGTACTAATCGATCCGCAGGACCCAAATTAGTCCAGATGCAACCACTTTCCAAGTCTCTCCGACCTTCACAAAAAAAGTTATTCAAGAATATCTCTTTCTCCTATGTGCTTTCATCCCTAACCCTAACCCTAACCCTTCCGAAAGTCGGAGAAGCTCAAGGATGGTACCGATCGATGTGCGCTACCCCATTTAGTGGGGGTAGAGCCTACTTGCAAGTCTCTCCGACCTTCACAAAAAAAGTTATTCAAGAATATCTCTTTCTCCTATGTGCTTTCATCCCTAACCCTAACCCTAACCCTTCCGAAAGTCGGAGAAGCTCAAGGATGGTACCGATCGATGCGCGCTACCCCATTTAGTGGGGGTAGAGCCTACTTGCAAGTCTCTCCGACCTTCACAAAAAAAGTTATTCAAGAATATCTCTTTCTCCTATGTGCTTTCATCCCTAACCCTAACCCTAACCCTTCCGAAAGTCGGAGAAGCTCAAGGATGGTACCGATCGATGCGCGCTACCCCATTTAGTGGGGGTAGAGCCTACTTGCAAGTCTCTCCGACCTTCAAAAAAAAGTTATTCAAGAATATCTCCTCAGATTTGGGGGAATTTCGTCGGTCGACCTCTTCCGAAGGTCGTACAAGCTCGGGGATGGTACCAATCGATCCGCAGGACCCAAATTAGTCCAGATGCAACCACTTTCCAAGTCTCTCCGACCTTCACAAAAAAAGTTATTCAAGAATATCTCTTTCTCCTATGTGCTTTCATCCCTAACCCTAACCCTAACCCTTCCGAAAGTCGGAGAAGCTCAAGGATGGTACCGATCGATGCGCGCTACCCCATTTAGTGGGGGTAGAGCCTACTTGCAAGTCTCTCCGACCTTCACAAAAAAAGTTATTCAAGAATATCTCCTCAGATTTGGGGGAATTTCGTCGGTCGACCTCTTCCGAAGGTCGTACAAGCTCGGGGATGGTACCAATCGATCCGCAGGACCCAAATTAGTCCAGATGCAACCACTTTCCAAGTCTCTCCGACCTTCACAAAAAAAGTTATTCAAGAATATCTCTTTCTCCTATGTGCTTTCATCCCTAACCCTAACCCTAACCCTTCCAAAAGTCGGAGAAGCTCAAGGATGGTACCGATCGATGTGCGCTACCCCATTTAGTGGGGGTAGAGCCTACTTGCAAGTCTCTCCGACCTTCACAAAAAAAGTTATTCAAGAATATCTCTTTCTCCTATGTGCTTTCATCCCTAACCCTAACCCTAACCCTTCCGAAAGTCGGAGAAGCTCAAGGATGGTACCGATCGATGCGCGCTACCCCATTTAGTGGGGGTAGAGCCTACTTGCAAGTCTCTCCGACCTTCACAAAAAAAGTTATTCAAGAATATCTCTTTCTCCTATGTGCTTTCATCCCTAACCCTAACCCTAACCCTTCCGAAAGTCGGAGAAGCTCAAGGATGGTACCGATCGATGCGCGCTACCCCATTTAGTGGGGGTAGAGCCTACTTGCAAGTCTCTCCGACCTTCACAAAAAAAGTTATTCAAGAATATCTCTTTCTCCTATGTGCTTTCATCCCTAACCCTAACCCTAACCCTTCCGAAAGTCGGAGAAGCTCAAGGATGGTACCGATCGATGCGCGCTACCCCATTTAGTGGGGGTAGAGCCTACTTGCAAGTCTCTCCGACCTTCACAAAAAAAGTTATTCAAGAATATCTCTTTCTCCTATGTGCTTTCAGCCCTAACCCTAACCCTAACCCTTCCGAAAGTCGGAGAAGCTCAAGGATGGTACCGATCGATGTGCGCAACCCCATTTAGTGGGGGTAGAGCCTACTTGCAAGTCTCTCCGACCTTCAAAAAAAAAGTTATTCAAGAATATCTCCTCAGATTTGGGGGAATTTCGTCGGTCGACCTCTTCCGAAGGTCGTACAAGCTCGGGGATGGTACCAATCGATCTGCAGGACCCAAATTAGTCAAAATGCAACCACTTTCCAAGTCTCTCCGACCTTCACAAAAAAAGTTATTCAAGAATATCTCTTTCTCCTATGTGCTTTCATCCCTAACCCTAACCCTAACCCTTCCGAAAGTCGGAGAAGCTCAAGGATGGTACCGATCGATGTGCGCTACCCCATTTAGTGGGGGTAGAGCCTACTTGCAAGTCTCTCCGACCTTCACAAAAAAAGTTATTCAAGAATATCTCTTTCTCCTATGTGCTTTCATCCCTAACCCTAACCCTAACCCTTCCGAAAGTCGGAGAAGCTCAAGGATGGTACCGATCGATGCGCGCTACCCCATTTAGTGGGGGTAGAGCCTACTTGCAAGTCTCTCCGACCTTCACAAAAAAAGTTATTCAAGAATATCTCTTTCTCCTATGTGCTTTCATCCCTAACCCTAACCCTAACCCTTCCGAAAGTCGGAGAAGCTCAAGGATGGTACCGATCGATGCGCGCTACCCCATTTAGTGGGGGTAGAGCCTACTTGCAAGTCTCTCCGACCTTCAAAAAAAAGTTATTCAAGAATATCTCCTCAGATTTGGGGGAATTTCGTCGGTCGACCTCTTCCGAAGGTCGTACAAGCTCGGGGATGGTACCAATCGATCCGCAGGACCCAAATTAGTCCAGATGCAACCACTTTCCAAGTCTCTCCGACCTTCACAAAAAAAGTTATTCAAGAATATCTCTTTCTCCTATGTGCTTTCATCCCTAACCCTAACCCTAACCCTTCCGAAAGTCGGAGAAGCTCAAGGATGGTACCGATCGATGCGCGCTACCCCATTTAGTGGGGGTAGAGCCTACTTGCAAGTCTCTCCGACCTTCACAAAAAAAGTTATTCAAGAATATCTCCTCAGATTTGGGGGAATTTCGTCGGTCGACCTCTTCCGAAGGTCGTACAAGCTCGGGGATGGTACCAATCGATCCGCAGGACCCAAATTAGTCCAGATGCAACCACTTTCCAAGTCTCTCCGACCTTCACAAAAAAAGTTATTCAAGAATATCTCTTTCTCCTATGTGCTTTCATCCCTAACCCTAACCCTAACCCTTCCAAAAGTCGGAGAAGCTCAAGGATGGTACCGATCGATGTGCGCTACCCCATTTAGTGGGGGTAGAGCCTACTTGCAAGTCTCTCCGACCTTCACAAAAAAAGTTATTCAAGAATATCTCTTTCTCCTATGTGCTTTCATCCCTAACCCTAACCCTAACCCTTCCGAAAGTCGGAGAAGCTCAAGGATGGTACCGATCGATGCGCGCTACCCCATTTAGTGGGGGTAGAGCCTACTTGCAAGTCTCTCCGACCTTCACAAAAAAAGTTATTCAAGAATATCTCTTTCTCCTATGTGCTTTCATCCCTAACCCTAACCCTAACCCTTCCGAAAGTCGGAGAAGCTCAAGGATGGTACCGATCGATGCGCGCTACCCCATTTAGTGGGGGTAGAGCCTACTTGCAAGTCTCTCCGACCTTCACAAAAAAAGTTATTCAAGAATATCTCTTTCTCCTATGTGCTTTCATCCCTAACCCTAACCCTAACCCTTCCGAAAGTCGGAGAAGCTCAAGGATGGTACCGATCGATGCGCGCTACCCCATTTAGTGGGGGTACAGCCTACTTGCAAGTCTCTCCGACCTTCACAAAAAAAGTTATTCAAGAATATCTCTTTCTCCTATGTGCTTTCAGCCCTAACCCTAACCCTAACCCTTCCGAAAGTCGGAGAAGCTCAAGGATGGTACCGATCGATGTGCGCAACCCCATTTAGTGGGGGTAGAGCCTACTTGCAAGTCTCTCCGACCTTCAAAAAAAAAGTTATTCAAGAATATCTCCTCAGATTTGGGGGAATTTCGTCGGTCGACCTCTTCCGAAGGTCGTACAAGCTCGGGGATGGTACCAATCGATCTGCAGGACCCAAATTAGTCAAAATGCAACCACTTTCCAAGTCTCTCCGACCTTCACAAAAAAAGTTATTCAAGAATATCTCTTTCTCCTATGTGCTTTCATCCCTAACCCTAACCCTAACCCTTCCGAAAGTCGGAGAAGCTCAAGGATGGTACCGATCGATGTGCGCTACCCCATTTAGTGGGGGTAGAGCCTACTTGCAAGTCTCTCCGACCTTCACAAAAAAAGTTATTCAAGAATATCTCTTTCTCCTATGTGCTTTCATCCCTAACCCTAACCCTAACCCTTCCGAAAGTCGGAGAAGCTCAAGGATGGTACCGATCGATGCGCGCTACCCCATTTAGTGGGGGTAGAGCCTACTTGCAAGTCTCTCCGACCTTCACAAAAAAAGTTATTCAAGAATATCTCTTTCTCCTATGTGCTTTCATCCCTAACCCTAACCCTAACCCTTCCGAAAGTCGGAGAAGCTCAAGGATGGTACCGATCGATGCGCGCTACCCCATTTAGTGGGGGTAGAGCCTACTTGCAAGTCTCTCCGACCTTCAAAAAAAAGTTATTCAAGAATATCTCCTCAGATTTGGGGGAATTTCGTCGGTCGACCTCTTCCGAAGGTCGTACAAGCTCGGGGATGGTACCAATCGATCCGCAGGACCCAAATTAGTCCAGATGCAACCACTTTCCAAGTCTCTCCGACCTTCACAAAAAAAGTTATTCAAGAATATCTCTTTCTCCTATGTGCTTTCATCCCTAACCCTAACCCTAACCCTTCCGAAAGTCGGAGAAGCTCAAGGATGGTACTGATCGATGCGCGCTACCCCATTTAGTGGGGGTAGAGCCTACTTGCAAGTCTCTCCGACCTTCACAAAAAAAGTTATTCAAGAATATCTCTTTCTCCTATGTGCTTTCATCCCTAACCCTAACCCTAACCCTTCCAAAAGTCGGAGAAGCTCAAGGATGGTACCGATCGATGCGCGCTACCCCATTTAGTGGGGGTAGAGCCTACTTGCAAGTCTCTCCGACCTTCACAAAAAAAGTTATTCAAGAATATCTCTTTCTCCTATGTGCTTTCATCCCTAACCCTAACCCTAACCCTTCCGAAAGTCGGAGAAGCTCAAGGATGGTACCGATCGATGCGCGCTACCCCATTTAGTGGGGGTAGAGCCTACTTGCAAGTCTCTCCGACCTTCACAAAAAAAGTTATTCAAGAATATCTCCTCAGATTTGGGGGAATTTCGTCGGTCGACCTCTTCCGAAGGTCATACAAGCTCGGGGATGGTACCAATCGATCCGCAGGACCCAAATTAGTCCAGATGCAACCACTTTCCAAGTCTCTCCGACCTTCACAAAAAAAGTTATTCAAGAATATCTCTTTCTCCTATGTGCTTTCATCCCTAACCCTAACCCTAACCCTTCCGAAAGTCGGAGAAGCTCAAGGATGGTACCGATCGATGCGCGCTACCCCATTTAGTGGGGGTAGAGCCTACTTGCAAGTCTCTCCGACCTTCACAAAAAAAGTTATTCAAGAATATCTCTTTCTCCTATGTGCTTTCATCCCTAACCCTAACCCTAACCCTTCCGAAAGTCGGAGAAGCTCAAGGATGGTACCGATCGATGCGCGCAACCCCATTTAGTGGGGGTAGAGCCTACTTGCAAGTCTCTCCGACCTTCAAAAAAAAAGTTATTCAAGAATATCTCCTCAGATTTGGGGGAATTTCGTCGGTCGACCTCTTCCGAAGGTCGTACAAGCTCGGGGATGGTACCAATCGATCCGCAGGACCCAAATTAGTCCAGATGCAACCACTTTCCAAGTCTCTCCGACCTTCACAAAAAAAGTTATTCAAGAATATCTCTTTCTCCTATGTGCTTTCATCCCTAACCCTAACCCTAACCCTTCCGAAAGTCGGAGAAGCTCAAGGATGGTACCGATCGATGTGCGCTACCCCATTTAGTGGGGGTAGAGCCTACTTGCAAGTCTCTCCGACCTTCACAAAAAAAGTTATTCAAGAATATCTCTTTCTCCTATGTGCTTTCATCCCTAACCCTAACCCTAACCCTTCCGAAAGTCGGAGAAGCTCAAGGATGGTACCGATCGATGCGCGCTACCCCATTTAGTGGGGGTAGAGCCTACTTGCAAGTCTCTCCGACCTTCACAAAAAAAGTTATTCAAGAATATCTCTTTCTCCTATGTGCTTTCATCCCTAACCCTAACCCTAACCCTTCCGAAAGTCGGAGAAGCTCAAGGATGGTACCGATCGATGCGCGCTACCCCATTTAGTGGGGGTAGAGCCTACTTGCAAGTCTCTCCGACCTTCAAAAAAAAGTTATTCAAGAATATCTCCTCAGATTTGGGGGAATTTCGTCGGTCGACCTCTTCCAAAGGTCGTACAAGCTCGGGGATGGTACCAATCGATCCGCAGGACCCAAATTAGTCCAGATGCAACCACTTTTCAAGTCTCTCCGACCTTCACAAAAAAAGTTATTCAAGAATATCTCTTTCTCCTATGTGCTTTCATCCCTAACCCTAACCCTAACCCTTCCGAAAGTCGGAGAAGCTTAAGGATGGTACCGATCGATGCGCGCTACCCCATTTAGTGGGAGTAGAGCCTACTTGCAAGTCTCTCCGACCTTCACAAAAAAAGTTATTCAAGAATATCTCCTCAGATTTGGGGGAATTTCGTCGGTCGACCTCTTCCGAAGGTCGTACAAGCTCGGGGATGGTACCAATCGATCCGCAGGACCCAAATTAGTCCAGATGCAACCACTTTCCAAGTCTCTCCGACCTTCACAAAAAAAGTTATTCAAGAATATCTCTTTCTCCTATGTGCTTTCATCCCTAACCCTAACCCTAACCCTTCCGAAAGTCGGAGAAGCTCAAAGATGGTACCGATCGATGCGCGCTACCCCATTTAGTGGGGGTAGAGCCTACTTGCAAGTCTCTCCGACCTTCACAAAAAAAGTTATTCAAGAATATCTCTTTCTCCTATGTGCTTTCATCCCTAACCCTAACCCTAACCCTTCCGAAAGTCGGAGAAGCTCAAGGATGGTACCGATCGATGCGCGCAACCCCATTTAGTGGGGGTAGAGCCTACTTGCAAGTCTCTCCGACCTTCAAAAAAAAAGTTATTCAAGAATATCTCCTCAGATTTGGGGGAATTTCGTCGGTCGACCTCTTCCGAAGGTCGTACAAGCTCGGGGATGGTACTAATCGATCTGCAGGACCCAAATTAGTCCAGATGCAACCACTTTCCAAGTCTCTCCGACCTTCACAAAAAAAGTTATTCAAGAATATCTCTTTCTCCTATGTGCTTTCATCCCTAACCCTAACCCTAACCCTTCCGAAAGTCGGAGAAGCTCAAGGATGGTACTGATCGATGCGCGCTACCCCATTTAGTGGGGGTAGAGCCTACTTGCAAGTCTCTCCGACCTTCACAAAAAAAGTTATTCAAGAATATCTCTTTCTCCTATGTGCTTTCATCCCTAACCCTAACCCTAACCCTTCCAAAAGTCGGAGAAGCTCAAGGATGGTACCGATCGATGCGCGCTACCCCATTTAGTGGGGGTAGAGCCTACTTGCAAGTCTCTCCGACCTTCACAAAAAAAGTTATTCAAGAATATCTCTTTCTCCTATGTGCTTTCATCCCTAACCCTAACCCTAACCCTTCCGAAAGTCGGAGAAGCTCAAGGATGGTACCGATCGATGCGCGCTACCCCATTTAGTGGGGGTAGAGCCTACTTGCAAGTCTCTCCGACCTTCACAAAAAAAGTTATTCAAGAATATCTCCTCAGATTTGGGGGAATTTCGTCGGTCGACCTCTTCCGAAGGTCATACAAGCTCGGGGATGGTACCAATCGATCCGCAGGACCCAAATTAGTCCAGATGCAACCACTTTCCAAGTCTCTCCGACCTTCACAAAAAAAGTTATTCAAGAATATCTCTTTCTCCTATGTGCTTTCATCCCTAACCCTAACCCTAACCCTTCCGAAAGTCGGAGAAGCTCAAGGATGGTACCGATCGATGCGCGCTACCCCATTTAGTGGGGGTAGAGCCTACTTGCAAGTCTCTCCGACCTTCACAAAAAAAGTTATTCAAGAATATCTCTTTCTCCTATGTGCTTTCATCCCTAACCCTAACCCTAACCCTTCCGAAAGTCGGAGAAGCTCAAGGATGGTACCGATCGATGCGCGCAACCCCATTTAGTGGGGGTAGAGCCTACTTGCAAGTCTCTCCGACCTTCAAAAAAAAAGTTATTCAAGAATATCTCCTCAGATTTGGGGGAATTTCGTCGGTCGACCTCTTCCGAAGGTCGTACAAGCTCGGGGATGGTACCAATCGATCCGCAGGACCCAAATTAGTCCAGATGCAACCACTTTCCAAGTCTCTCCGACCTTCACAAAAAAAGTTATTCAAGAATATCTCTTTCTCCTATGTGCTTTCATCCCTAACCCTAACCCTAACCCTTCCGAAAGTCGGAGAAGCTCAAGGATGGTACCGATCGATGTGCGCTACCCCATTTAGTGGGGGTAGAGCCTACTTGCAAGTCTCTCCGACCTTCACAAAAAAAGTTATTCAAGAATATCTCTTTCTCCTATGTGCTTTCATCCCTAACCCTAACCCTAACCCTTCCGAAAGTCGGAGAAGCTCAAGGATGGTACCGATCGATGCGCGCTACCCCATTTAGTGGGGGTAGAGCCTACTTGCAAGTCTCTCCGACCTTCACAAAAAAAGTTATTCAAGAATATCTCTTTCTCCTATGTGCTTTCATCCCTAACCCTAACCCTAACCCTTCCGAAAGTCGGAGAAGCTCAAGGATGGTACCGATCGATGCGCGCTACCCCATTTAGTGGGGGTAGAGCCTACTTGCAAGTCTCTCCGACCTTCAAAAAAAAGTTATTCAAGAATATCTCCTCAGATTTGGGGGAATTTCGTCGGTCGACCTCTTCCAAAGGTCGTACAAGCTCGGGGATGGTACCAATCGATCCGCAGGACCCAAATTAGTCCAGATGCAACCACTTTTCAAGTCTCTCCGACCTTCACAAAAAAAGTTATTCAAGAATATCTCTTTCTCCTATGTGCTTTCATCCCTAACCCTAACCCTAACCCTTCCGAAAGTCGGAGAAGCTTAAGGATGGTACCGATCGATGCGCGCTACCCCATTTAGTGGGAGTAGAGCCTACTTGCAAGTCTCTCCGACCTTCACAAAAAAAGTTATTCAAGAATATCTCCTCAGATTTGGGGGAATTTCGTCGGTCGACCTCTTCCGAAGGTCGTACAAGCTCGGGGATGGTACCAATCGATCCGCAGGACCCAAATTAGTCCAGATGCAACCACTTTCCAAGTCTCTCCGACCTTCACAAAAAAAGTTATTCAAGAATATCTCTTTCTCCTATGTGCTTTCATCCCTAACCCTAACCCTAACCCTTCCGAAAGTCGGAGAAGCTCAAAGATGGTACCGATCGATGCGCGCTACCCCATTTAGTGGGGGTAGAGCCTACTTGCAAGTCTCTCCGACCTTCACAAAAAAAGTTATTCAAGAATATCTCTTTCTCCTATGTGCTTTCATCCCTAACCCTAACCCTAACCCTTCCGAAAGTCGGAGAAGCTCAAGGATGGTACCGATCGATGCGCGCAACCCCATTTAGTGGGGGTAGAGCCTACTTGCAAGTCTCTCCGACCTTCAAAAAAAAAGTTATTCAAGAATATCTCCTCAGATTTGGGGGAATTTCGTCGGTCGACCTCTTCCGAAGGTCGTACAAGCTCGGGGATGGTACTAATCGATCCGCAGGACCCAAATTAGTCCAGATGCAACCACTTTCCAAGTCTCTCCGACCTTCACAAAAAAAGTTATTCAAGAATATCTCTTTCTCCTATGTGCTTTCATCCCTAACCCTAACCCTAACCCTTCCGAAAGTCGGAGAAGCTCAAGGATGGTACCGATCGATGTGCGCTACCCCATTTAGTGGGGGTAGAGCCTACTTGCAAGTCTCTCCGACCTTCACAAAAAAAGTTATTCAAGAATATCTCTTTCTCCTATGTGCTTTCATCCCTAACCCTAACCCTAACCCTTCCGAAAGTCGGAGAAGCTCAAGGATGGTACCGATCGATGCGCGCTACCCCATTTAGTGGGGGTAGAGCCTACTTGCAAGTCTCTCCGACCTTCACAAAAAAAGTTATTCAAGAATATCTCTTTCTCCTATGTGCTTTCATCCCTAACCCTAACCCTAACCCTTCCGAAAGTCGGAGAAGCTCAAGGATGGTACCGATCGATGCGCGCTACCCCATTTAGTGGGGGTAGAGCCTACTTGCAAGTCTCTCCGACCTTCAAAAAAAAGTTATTCAAGAATATCTCCTCAGATTTGGGGGAATTTCGTCGGTCGACCTCTTCCGAAGGTCGTACAAGCTCGGGGATGGTACTAATCGATCCGCAGGACCCAAATTAGTCCAGATGCAACCACTTTCCAAGTCTCTCCGACCTTCACAAAAAAAGTTATTCAAGAATATCTCTTTCTCCTATGTGCTTTCATCCCTAACCCTAACCCTAACCCTTCCGAAAGTCGGAGAAGCTCAAGGATGGTACCGATCGATGTGCGCTACCCCATTTAGTGGGGGTAGAGCCTACTTGCAAGTCTCTCCGACCTTCACAAAAAAAGTTATTCAAGAATATCTCTTTCTCCTATGTGCTTTCATCCCTAACCCTAACCCTAACCCTTCCGAAAGTCGGAGAAGCTCAAGGATGGTACCGATCGATGCGCGCTACCCCATTTAGTGGGGGTAGAGCCTACTTGCAAGTCTCTCCGACCTTCACAAAAAAAGTTATTCAAGAATATCTCTTTCTCCTATGTGCTTTCATCCCTAACCCTAACCCTAACCCTTCCGAAAGTCGGAGAAGCTCAAGGATGGTACCGATCGATGCGCGCTACCCCATTTAGTGGGGGTAGAGCCTACTTGCAAGTCTCTCCGACCTTCAAAAAAAAGTTATTCAAGAATATCTCCTCAGATTTGGGGGAATTTCGTCGGTCGACCTCTTCCGAAGGTCGTACAAGCTCGGGGATGGTACCAATCGATCCGCAGGACCCAAATTAGTCCAGATGCAACCACTTTCCAAGTCTCTCCGACCTTCACAAAAAAAGTTATTCAAGAATATCTCTTTCTCCTATGTGCTTTCATCCCTAACCCTAACCCTAACCCTTCCGAAAGTCGGAGAAGCTCAAGGATGGTACCGATCGATGCGCGCTACCCCATTTAGTGGGGGTAGAGCCTACTTGCAAGTCTCTCCGACCTTCACAAAAAAAGTTATTCAAGAATATCTCCTCAGATTTGGGGGAATTTCGTCGGTCGACCTCTTCCGAAGGTCGTACAAGCTCGGGGATGGTACCAATCGATCCGCAGGACCCAAATTAGTCCAGATGCAACCACTTTCCAAGTCTCTCCGACCTTCACAAAAAAAGTTATTCAAGAATATCTCTTTCTCCTATGTGCTTTCATCCCTAACCCTAACCCTAACCCTTCCGAAAGTCGGAGAAGCTCAAGGATGGTACCGATCGATGCGCACAACCCCATTTAGTGGGGGTAGAGACTACTTGCAAGTCTCTCCGACCTTCAAAAAAAAAGTTATTCAAGAATATCTCCTCAGATTTGGGGGAATTTCGTCGGTCGACCTCTTCCGAAGGTCGTACAAGCTCGGGGATGGTACCAATCGATCCGCAGGACCCAAATTAGTCCAGATGCAACCACTTTTCAAGTCTCTCCGACCTTCACAAAAAAAGTTATTCAAGAATATCTCTTTCTCCTATGTGCTTTCATCCCTAACCCTAACCGTAACCCTTCCGAAAGTCGGAGAAGCTCAAGGATGGTACCGATCGATGTGCGCTACCCCATTTAGTGGGGGTAGAGCCTACTTGCAAGTCTCTCCGACCTTCACAAAAAAAGTTATTCAAGAATATCTCTTTCTCCTATGTGCTTTCATCCCTAACCCTAACCCTAACCCTTCCGAAAGTCGGAGAAGCTCAAGGATGGTACCGATCGATGCGCGCTACCCCATTTAGTGGGGGTAGAGCCTACTTGCAAGTCTCTCCGACCTTCACAAAAAAAGTTATTCAAGAATATCTCTTTCTCCTATGTGCTTTCATCCCTAACCCTAACCCTAACCCTTCCGAAAGTCGGAGAAGCTCAAGGATGGTACCGATCGATGCGCGCTACCCCATTTAGTGGGGGTAAAGCCTACTTGCAAGTCTCTCCGACCTTCACAAAAAAAGTTATTCAAGAATATCTCTTTCTCCTATGTGCTTTCATCCCTAACCCTAACCCTAACCCTTCCGAAAGTCGGAGAAGCTCAAGGATGGTACCGATCGATGCGCGCAACCCCATTTAGTGGGGGTAGAGCCTACTTGCAAGTCTCTCCGACCTTCAAAAAAAAAGTTATTCAAGAATATCTCCTCAGATTTGGGGGAATTTCGTCGGTCGACCTCTTCCGAAGGTCGTACAAGCTCGGGGATGGTACCAATCGATCCGCAGGACCCAAATTAGTCCAGATGCAACCACTTTTCAAGTCTCTCCGACCTTCACAAAAAAAGTTATTCAAGAATATCTCTTTCTCCTATGTGCTTTCATCCCTAACCCTAACCCTAACCCTTCCGAAAGTCGGAGAAGCTCAAGGATGGTACCGATCGATGTGCGCTACCCCATTTAGTGGGGGTAGAGCCTACTTGCAAGTCTCTCCGACCTTCACAAAAAAAGTTATTCAAGAATATCTCTTTCTCCTATGTGCTTTCATCCCTAACCCTAACCCTAACCCTTCCGAAAGTCGGAGAAGCTCAAGGATGGTACCGATCGATGCGCGCTACCCCATTTAGTGGGGGTAGAGCCTACTTGCAAGTCTCTCCGACCTTCACAAAAAAAGTTATTCAAGAATATCTCTTTCTCCTATGTGCTTTCATCCCTAACCCTAACCCTAACCCTTCCGAAAGTCGGAGAAGCTCAAGGATGGTACCGATCGATGCGCGCTACCCCATTTAGTGGGGGTAGAGCCTACTTGCAAGTCTCTCCGACCTTCAAAAAAAAGTTATTCAAGAATATCTCCTCAGATTTGGGGGAATTTCGTCGGTCGACCTCTTCCGAAGGTCGTACAAGCTCGGGGATGGTACTAATCGATCCGCAGGACCCAAATTAGTCCAGATGCAACCACTTTCCAAGTCTCTCCGACCTTCACAAAAAAAGTTATTCAAGAATATCTCTTTCTCCTATGTGCTTTCATCCCTAACCCTAACCCTAACCCTTCCGAAAGTCGGAGAAGCTCAAGGATGGTACCGATCGATGTGCGCTACCCCATTTAGTGGGGGTAGAGCCTACTTGCAAGTCTCTCCGACCTTCACAAAAAAAGTTATTCAAGAATATCTCTTTCTCCTATGTGCTTTCATCCCTAACCCTAACCCTAACCCTTCCGAAAGTCGGAGAAGCTCAAGGATGGTACAGATCGATGCGCGCTACCCCATTTAGTGGGGGTAGAGCCTACTTGCAAGTCTCTCCGACCTTCACAAAAAAAGTTATTCAAGAATATCTCTTTCTCCTATGTGCTTTCATCCCTAACCCTAACCCTAACCCTTCCGAAAGTCGGAGAAGCTCAAGGATGGTACCGATCGATGCGCGCTACCCCATTTAGTGGGGGTAGAGCCTACTTGCAAGTCTCTCCGACCTTCAAAAAAAAGTTATTCAAGAATATCTCCTCAGATTTGGGGGAATTTCGTCGGTCGACCTCTTCCGAAGGTCGTACAAGCTCGGGGATGGTACCAATCGATCCGCAGGACCCAAATTAGTCCAGATGCAACCACTTTCCAAGTCTCTCCGACCTTCACAAAAAAAGTTATTCAAGAATATCTCTTTCTCCTATGTGCTTTCATCCCTAACCCTAACCCTAACCCTTCCGAAAGTCGGAGAAGCTCAAGGATGGTACCGATCGATGCGCGCTACCCCATTTAGTGGGGGTAGAGCCTACTTGCAAGTCTCTCCGACCTTCACAAAAAAAGTTATTCAAGAATATCTCCTCAGATTTGGGGGAATTTCGTCGGTCGACCTCTTCCGAAGGTCGTACAAGCTCGGGGATGGTACCAATCGATCCGCAGGACCCAAATTAGTCCAGATGCAACCACTTTCCAAGTCTCTCCGACCTTCACAAAAAAAGTTATTCAAGAATATCTCTTTCTCCTATGTGCTTTCATCCCTAACCCTAACCCTAACCCTTCCAAAAGTCGGAGAAGCTCAAGGATGGTACCGATCGATGTGCGCTACCCCATTTAGTGGGGGTAGAGCCTACTTGCAAGTCTCTCCGACCTTCACAAAAAAAGTTATTCAAGAATATCTCTTTCTCCTATGTGCTTTCATCCCTAACCCTAACCCTAACCCTTCCGAAAGTCGGAGAAGCTCAAGGATGGTACCGATCGATGCGCGCTACCCCATTTAGTGGGGGTAGAGCCTACTTGCAAGTCTCTCCGACCTTCACAAAAAAAGTTATTCAAGAATATCTCTTTCTCCTATGTGCTTTCATCCCTAACCCTAACCCTAACCCTTCCGAAAGTCGGAGAAGCTCAAGGATGGTACCGATCGATGCGCGCTACCCCATTTAGTGGGGGTAGAGCCTACTTGCAAGTCTCTCCGACCTTCAAAAAAAAGTTATTCAAGAATATCTCCTCAGATTTGGGGGAATTTCGTCGGTCGACCTCTTCCGAAGGTCGTACAAGCTCGGGGATGGTACCAATCGATCCGCAGGACCCAAATTAGTCCAGATGCAACCACTTTCCAAGTCTCTCCGACCTTCACAAAAAAAGTTATTCAAGAATATCTCTTTCTCCTATGTGCTTTCATCCCTAACCCTAACCCTAACCCTTCCGAAAGTCGGAGAAGCTCAAGGATGGTACCGATCGATGCGCGCTACCCCATTTAGTGGGGGTAGAGCCTACTTGCAAGTCTCTCCGACCTTCACAAAAAAAGTTATTCAAGAATATCTCCTCAGATTTGGGGGAATTTCGTCGGTCGACCTCTTCCGAAGGTCGTACAAGCTCGGGGATGGTACCAATCGATCCGCAGGACCCAAATTAGTCCAGATGCAACCACTTTCCAAGTCTCTCCGACCTTCACAAAAAAAGTTATTCAAGAATATCTCTTTCTCCTATGTGCTTTCATCCCTAACCCTAACCCTAACCCTTCCGAAAGTCGGAGAAGCTCAAGGATGGTACCGATCGATGCGCACAACCCCATTTAGTGGGGGTAGAGACTACTTGCAAGTCTCTCCGACCTTCAAAAAAAAAGTTATTCAAGAATATCTCCTCAGATTTGGGGGAATTTCGTCGGTCGACCTCTTCCGAAGGTCGTACAAGCTCGGGGATGGTACCAATCGATCCGCAGGACCCAAATTAGTCCAGATGCAACCACTTTTCAAGTCTCTCCGACCTTCACAAAAAAAGTTATTCAAGAATATCTCTTTCTCCTATGTGCTTTCATCCCTAACCCTAACCCTAACCCTTCCGAAAGTCGGAGAAGCTCAAGGATGGTACCGATCGATGTGCGCTACCCCATTTAGTGGGGGTAGAGCCTACTTGCAAGTCTCTCCGACCTTCACAAAAAAAGTTATTCAAGAATATCTCTTTCTCCTATGTGCTTTCATCCCTAACCCTAACCCTAACCCTTCCGAAAGTCGGAGAAGCTCAAGGATGGTACCGATCGATGCGCGCTACCCCATTTAGTGGGGGTAGAGCCTACTTGCAAGTCTCTCCGACCTTCACAAAAAAAGTTATTCAAGAATATCTCTTTCTCCTATGTGCTTTCATCCCTAACCCTAACCCTAACCCTTCCGAAAGTCGGAGAAGCTCAAGGATGGTACCGATCGATGCGCGCTACCCCATTTAGTGGGGGTAGAGCCTACTTGCAAGTCTCTCCGACCTTCACAAAAAAAGTTATTCAAGAATATCTCTTTCTCCTATGTGCTTTCATCCCTAACCCTAACCCTAACCCTTCCGAAAGTCGGAGAAGCTCAAGGATGGTACCGATCGATGCGCGCAACCCCATTTAGTGGGGGTAGAGCCTACTTGCAAGTCTCTCCGACCTTCAAAAAAAAAGTTATTCAAGAATATCTCCTCAGATTTGGGGGAATTTCGTCGGTCGACCTCTTCCGAAGGTCGTACAAGCTCGGGGATGGTACCAATCGATCCGCAGGACCCAAATTAGTCCAGATGCAACCACTTTCCAAGTCTCTCCGACCTTCACAAAAAAAGTTATTCAAGAATATCTCTTTCTCCTATGTGCTTTCATCCCTAACCCTAACCCTAACCCTTCCGAAAGTCGGAGAAGCTCAAGGATGGTACCGATCGATGTGCGCTACCCCATTTAGTGGGGGTAGAGCCTACTTGCAAGTCTCTCCGACCTTCACAAAAAAAGTTATTCAAGAATATCTCTTTCTCCTATGTGCTTTCATCCCTAACCCTAACCCTAACCCTTCCGAAAGTCGGAGAAGCTCAAGGATGGTACCGATCGATGCGCGCTACCCCATTTAGTGGGGGTAGAGCCTACTTGCAAGTCTCTCCGACCTTCACAAAAAAAGTTATTCAAGAATATCTCTTTCTCCTATGTGCTTTCATCCCTAACCCTAACCCTAACCCTTCCGAAAGTCGGAGAAGCTCAAGGATGGTACCGATCGATGCGCGCTACCCCATTTAGTGGGGGTAGAGCCTACTTGCAAGTCTCTCCGACCTTCAAAAAAAAGTTATTCAAGAATATCTCCTCAGATTTGGGGGAATTTCGTCGGTCGACCTCTTCCGAAGGTCGTACAAGCTCGGGGATGGTACCAATCGATCCGCAGGACCCAAATTAGTCCAGATGCAACCACTTTCCAAGTCTCTCCGACCTTCACAAAAAAAGTTATTCAAGAATATCTCTTTCTCCTATGTGCTTTCATCCCTAACCCTAACCGTAACCCTTCCGAAAGTCGGAGAAGCTCAAGGATGGTACCGATCGATGTGCGCTACCCCATTTAGTGGGGGTAGAGCCTACTTGCAAGTCTCTCCGACCTTCACAAAAAAAGTTATTCAAGAATATCTCTTTCTCCTATGTGCTTTCATCCCTAACCCTAACCCTAACCCTTCCGAAAGTCGGAGAAGCTCAAGGATGGTACCGATCGATGCGCGCTACCCCATTTAGTGGGGGTAGAGCCTACTTGCAAGTCTCTCCGACCTTCACAAAAAAAGTTATTCAAGAATATCTCTTTCTCCTATGTGCTTTCATCCCTAACCCTAACCCTAACCCTTCCGAAAGTCGGAGAAGCTCAAGGATGGTACCGATCGATGCGCGCTACCCCATTTAGTGGGGGTAAAGCCTACTTGCAAGTCTCTCCGACCTTCACAAAAAAAGTTATTCAAGAATATCTCTTTCTCCTATGTGCTTTCATCCCTAACCCTAACCCTAACCCTTCCGAAAGTCGGAGAAGCTCAAGGATGGTACCGATCGATGCGCGCAACCCCATTTAGTGGGGGTAGAGCCTACTTGCAAGTCTCTCCGACCTTCAAAAAAAAAGTTATTCAAGAATATCTCCTCAGATTTGGGGGAATTTCGTCGGTCGACCTCTTCCGAAGGTCGTACAAGCTCGGGGATGGTACCAATCGATCCGCAGGACCCAAATTAGTCCAGATGCAACCACTTTCCAAGTCTCTCCGACCTTCACAAAAAAAGTTATTCAAGAATATCTCTTTCTCCTATGTGCTTTCATCCCTAACCCTAACCCTAACCCTTCCGAAAGTCGGAGAAGCTCAAGGATGGTACCGATCGATGTGCGCTACCCCATTTAGTGGGGGTAGAGCCTACTTGCAAGTCTCTCCGACCTTCACAAAAAAAGTTATTCAAGAATATCTCTTTCTCCTATGTGCTTTCATCCCTAACCCTAACCCTAACCCTTCCGAAAGTCGGAGAAGCTCAAGGATGGTACCGATCGATGCGCGCTACCCCATTTAGTGGGGGTAGAGCCTACTTGCAAGTCTCTCCGACCTTCACAAAAAAAGTTATTCAAGAATATCTCTTTCTCCTATGTGCTTTCATCCCTAACCCTAACCCTAACCCTTCCGAAAGTCGGAGAAGCTCAAGGATGGTACCGATCGATGCGCGCTACCCCATTTAGTGGGGGTAGAGCCTACTTGCAAGTCTCTCCGACCTTCAAAAAAAAGTTATTCAAGAATATCTCCTCAGATTTGGGGGAATTTCGTCGGTCGACCTCTTCCGAAGGTCGTACAAGCTCGGGGATGGTACTAATCGATCCGCAGGACCCAAATTAGTCCAGATGCAACCACTTTCCAAGTCTCTCCGACCTTCACAAAAAAAGTTATTCAAGAATATCTCTTTCTCCTATGTGCTTTCATCCCTAACCCTAACCCTAACCCTTCCGAAAGTCGGAGAAGCTCAAGGATGGTACCGATCGATGTGCGCTACCCCATTTAGTGGGGGTAGAGCCTACTTGCAAGTCTCTCCGACCTTCACAAAAAAAGTTATTCAAGAATATCTCTTTCTCCTATGTGCTTTCATCCCTAACCCTAACCCTAACCCTTCCGAAAGTCGGAGAAGCTCAAGGATGGTACAGATCGATGCGCGCTACCCCATTTAGTGGGGGTAGAGCCTACTTGCAAGTCTCTCCGACCTTCACAAAAAAAGTTATTCAAGAATATCTCTTTCTCCTATGTGCTTTCATCCCTAACCCTAACCCTAACCCTTCCGAAAGTCGGAGAAGCTCAAGGATGGTACCGATCGATGCGCGCTACCCCATTTAGTGGGGGTAGAGCCTACTTGCAAGTCTCTCCGACCTTCAAAAAAAAGTTATTCAAGAATATCTCCTCAGATTTGGGGGAATTTCGTCGGTCAACCTCTTCCGAAGGTCGTACAAGCTCGGGGATGGTACCAATCGATCCGCAGGACCCAAATTAGTCTAGATGCAACCACTTTCCAAGTCTCTCCGACCTTCACAAAAAAAGTTATTCAAGAATATCTCTTTCTCCTATGTGCTTTCATCCCTAACCCTAACCCTAACCCTTCCGAAAGTCGGAGAAGCTCAAGGATGGTACCGATCGATGCGCGCTACCCCATTTAGTGGGGGTAGAGCCTACTTGCAAGTCTCTCCGACCTTCACAAAAAAAGTTATTCAAGAATATCTCCTCAGATTTGGGGGAATTTCGTCGGTCGACCTCTTCCGAAGGTCGTACAAGCTCGGGGATGGTACCAATCGATCCGCAGGACCCATATTAGTCCAGATGCAACCACTTTCCAAGTCTCTCCGACCTTCACAAAAAAAGTTATTCAAGAATATCTCTTTCTCCTATGTGCTTTCATCCCTAACCCTAACCCTAACCCTTCCAAAAGTCGGAGAAGCTCAAGGATGGTACCGATCGATGTGCGCTACCCCATTTAGTGGGGGTAGAGCCTACTTGCAAGTCTCTCCGACCTTCACAAAAAAAGTTATTCAAGAATATCTCTTTCTCCTATGTGCTTTCATCCCTAACCCTAACCCTAACCCTTCCGAAAGTTGGAGAAGCTCAAGGATGGTACCGATCGATGCGCGCTACCCCATTTAGTGGGGGTAGAGCCTACTTGCAAGTCTCTCCGACCTTCACAAAAAAAGTTATTCAAGAATATCTCTTTCTCCTATGTGCTTTCATCCCTAACCCTAACCCTAACCCTTCCGAAAGTCGGAGAAGCTCAAGGATGGTACCGATCGATGCGCGCTACCCCATTTAGTGGGGGTAGAGCCTACTTGCAAGTCTCTCCGACCTTCAAAAAAAAGTTATTCAAGAATATCTCCTCAGATTTGGGGGAATTTCGTCGGTCGACCTCTTCCGAAGGTCGTACAAGCTCGGGGATGGTACCAATCGATCCGCAGGACCCAAATTAGTCCAGATGCAACCACTTTCCAAGTCTCTCCGACCTTCACAAAAAAAGTTATTCAAGAATATCTCTTTCTCCTATGTGCTTTCATCCCTAACCCTAACCCTAACCCTTCCGAAAGTCGGAGAAGCTCAAGGATGGTACCGATCGATGCGCGCTACCCCATTTAGTGGGGGTAGAGCCTACTTGCAAGTCTCTCCGACCTTCACAAAAAAAGTTATTCAAGAATATCTCCTCAGATTTGGGGGAATTTCGTCGGTCGACCTCTTCCGAAGGTCGTACAAGCTCGGGGATGGTACCAATCGATCCGCAGGACCCAAATTAGTCCAGATGCAACCACTTTCCAAGTCTCTCCGACCTTCACAAAAAAAGTTATTCAAGAATATCTCTTTCTCCTATGTGCTTTCATCCCTAACCCTAACCCTAACCCTTCCGAAAGTCGGAGAAGCTCAAGGATGGTACCGATCGATGCGCACAACCCCATTTAGTGGGGGTAGAGACTACTTGCAAGTCTCTCCGACCTTCAAAAAAAAAGTTATTCAAGAATATCTCTTTCTCCTATGTGCTTTCATCCCTAACCCTAACCCTAACCCTTCCGAAAGTCGGAGAAGCTCAAGGATGGTACCGATCGATGCGCGCTACCCCATTTAGTGGGGGTAGAGCCTACTTGCAAGTCTCTCCGACCTTCACAAAAAAAGTTATTCAAGAATATCTCTTTCTCCTATGTGCTTTCATCCCTAACCCTAACCCTAACCCTTCCGAAAGTCGGAGAAGCTCAAGGATGGTACCGATCGATGCGCGCTACCCCATTTAGTGGGGGTAGAGCCTACTTGCAAGTCTCTCCGACCTTCAAAAAAAAGTTATTCAAGAATATCTCCTCAGATTTGGGGGAATTTCGTCGGTCGACCTCTTCCGAAGGTCGTACAAGCTCGGGGATGGTACCAATCGATCCGCAGGACCCAAATTAGTCCAGATGCAACCACTTTCCAAGTCTCTCCGACCTTCACAAAAAAAGTTATTCAAGAATATCTCTTTCTCCTATGTGCTTTCATCCCTAACCCTAACCCTAACCCTTCCGAAAGTCGGAGAAGCTCAAGGATGGTACCGATCGATGCGCGCTACCCCATTTAGTGGGAGTAGAGCCTACTTGCAAGTCTCTCCGACCTTCACAAAAAAAGTTATTCAAGAATATCTCCTCAGATTTGGGGGAATTTCGTCGGTCGACCTCTTCCGAAGGTCGTACAAGCTCGGGGATGGTACCAATCGATCCGCAGGACCCAAATTAGTCCAGATGCAACCACTTTCCAAGTCTCTCCGACCTTCACAAAAAAAGTTATTCAAGAATATCTCTTTCTCCTATGTGCTTTCATCCCTAACCCTAACCCTAACCCTTCCAAAAGTCGGAGAAGCTCAAGGATGGTACCGATCGATGCGCGCTACCCCATTTAGTGGGGGTAGAGCCTACTTGCAAGTCTCTCCAACCTTCACAAAAAAAGTTATTCAAGAATATCTCTTTCTCCTATGTGCTTTCATCCCTAACCCTAACCCTAACCCTTCCGAAAGTCGGAGAAGCTCAAGGATGGTACCGATCGATGCGCGCCACCCCATTTAGTGGGGGTAGAGCCTACTTGCAAGTCTCTCCGACCTTCAAAAAAAAAGTTATTCAAGAATATCTCCTCAGATTTGGGGGAATTTCGTCGGTCGACCTCTTCCGAAGGTCTTACAAGCTCGGGGATGGTACTAATCGATCCGCAGGACCCAAATTAGTCCAGATGCAACCACTTTCCAAGTCTCTCCGACCTTCACAAAAAAAGTTATTCAAGAATATCTCTTTCTCCTATGTGCTTTCATCCCTAACCCTAACCCTAACCCTTCCGAAAGTCGGAGAAGCTCAAGGATGGTACCGATCGATGTGCGCTACCCCATTTAGTGGGGGTAGAGCCTACTTGCAAGTCTCTCCGACCTTCACAAAAAAAGTTATTCAAGAATATCTCTTTCTCCTATGTGCTTTCATCCCTAACCCTAACCCTAACCCTTCCGAAAGTCGGAGAAGCTCAAGGATGGTACCGATCGATGTGCGCTACCCCATTTAGTGGGGGTAGAGCCTACTTGCAAGTCTCTCCGACCTTCACAAAAAAAGTTATTCAAGAATATCTCTTTCTCCTATGTGCTTTCATCCCTAACCCTAACCCTAACCCTTCCGAAAGTCGGAGAAGCTCAAGGATGGTACCGATCGATGCGCGCTACCCCATTTAGTGGGGGTAGAGCCTACTTGCAAGTCTCTCCGACTTTCACAAAAAAAGTTATTCAAGAATATCTCTTTCTCCTATGTGCTTTCATCCCTAACCCTAACCCTAACCCTTCCGAAAGTCGGAGAAGCTCAAGGATGGTACCGATCGATGCGCGCTACCCCATTTAGTGGGGGTAGAGCCTACTTGCAAGTCTCTCCGACCTTCAAAAAAAAGTTATTCAAGAATATCTCCTCAGATTTGGGGGAATTTCGTCGGTCGACCTCTTCCGAAGGTCGTACAAGCTCGGGGATGGTACCAATCGATCCGCAGGACCCAAATTAGTCCAGATGCAACCACTTTCCAAGTCTCTCCGACCTTCACAAAAAAAGTTATTCAAGAATATCTCTTTCTCCTATGTGCTTTCATCCCTAACCCTAACCCTTCCGAAAGTCGGAGAAGCTCAAGGATGGTACCGATCGATGCGCGCTACCCCATTTAGTGGGGGTAGAGCCTACTTGCAAGTCTCTCCGACCTTCACAAAAAAAGTTATTCAAGAATATCTCCTCAGATTTGGGGGAATTTCGTCGGTCGACCTCTTCCGAAGGTCGTACAAGCTCGGGGATGGTACCAATCGATCCGCAGAACCCAAATTAGTCCAGATGCAACCACTTTCCAAGTCTCTCCGACCTTCACAAAAAAAGTTATTCAAGAATATCTCTTTCTCCTATGTGCTTTCATCCCTAACCCTAACCCTAACCCTTCCGAAAGTCGGAGAAGCTCAAGGATGGTACCGATCGATGCGCGCTACCCCATTTAGTGGGGGTAGAGCCTACTTGCAAGTCTCTCCGACCTTCACAAAAAAAGTTATTCAAGAATATCTCTTTCTCCTATGTGCTTTCATCCCTAACCCTAACCCTAACCCTTCCGAAAGTCGGAGAAGCTCAAGGATGGTACCGATCGATGCGCACAACCCCATTTAGTGGGTGTAGAGCCTACTTGCAAGTCTCTCCGACCTTCAAAAAAAAAGTTATTCAAGAATATCTCCTCAGATTTGGGGGAATTTCGTCGGTCGACCTCTTCCGAAGGTCGTACAAGCTCGGGGATGGTACCAATCGATCCGCAGGACCCAAATTAGTCCAGATGCAACCACTTTCCAAGTCTCTCCGACCTTCACAAAAAAAGTTATTCAAGAATATCTCTTTCTCCTATGTGCTTTCATCCCTAACCCTAACCCTAACCCTTCCGAAAGTCGGAGAAGCTCAAGGATGGTACCGATCGATGTGCGCTACCCCATTTAGTGGGGGTAGAGCCTACTTGCAAGTCTCTCCGACCTTCACAAAAAAAGTTATTCAAGAATATCTCTTTCTCCTATGTGCTTTCATCCCTAACCCTAACCCTAACCCTTCCGAAAGTCGGAGAAGCTCAAGGATGGTACCGATCGATGCGCGCTACCCCATTTAGTGGGGGTAGAGCCTACTTGCAAGTCTCTCCGACCTTCAAAAAAAAAGTTATTCAAGAATATCTCCTCAGATTTGGGGGAATTTCGTCGGTCGACCTCTTCCGAAGGTCGTACAAGCTCGGGGATGGTACCAATCGATCCGCAGGACCCAAATTAGTCCAGATGCAACCACTTTCCAAGTCTCTCCGACCTTCACAAAAAAAGTTATTCAAGAATATCTCTTTCTCCTATGTGCTTTCATCCCTAACCCTAACCCTAACCCTTCCGAAAGTCGGAGAAGCTCAAGGATGGTACCGATCGATGTGCGCTACCCCATTTAGTGGGGGTAGAGCCTACTTGCAAGTCTCTCCGACCTTCACAAAAAAAGTTATTCAAGAATATCTCTTTCTCCTATGTGCTTTCATCCCTAACCCTAACCCTAACCCTTCCGAAAGTCGGAGAAGCTCAAGGATGGTACCGATCGATGCGCGCTACCCCATTTAGTGGGGGTAGAGCCTACTTGCAAGTCTCTCCGACCTTCACAAAAAAAGTTATTCAAGAATATCTCTTTCTCCTATGTGCTTTCATCCCTAACCCTAACCCTAACCCTTCCGAAAGTCGGAGAAGCTCAAGGATGGTACCGATCGATGCGCGCTACCCCATTTAGTGGGGGTAGAGCCTACTTGCAAGTCTCTCCGACCTTCAAAAAAAAGTTATTCAAGAATATCTCCTCAGATTTGGGGGAATTTCGTCGGTCGACCTCTTCCGAAGGTCGTACAAGCTCGGGGATGGTACCAATCGATCCGCAGGACCCAAATTAGTCCAGATGCAACCACTTTCCAAGTCTCTCCGACCTTCACAAAAAAAGTTATTCAAGAATATCTCTTTCTCCTATGTGCTTTCATCCCTAACCCTAACCCTAACCCTTCCGAAAGTCGGAGAAGCTCAAGGATGGTACCGATCGATGCGCGCTACCCCATTTAGTGGGAGTAGAGCCTACTTGCAAGTCTCTCCGACCTTCACAAAAAAAGTTATTCAAGAATATCTCCTCAGATTTGGGGGAATTTCGTCGGTCGACCTCTTCCGAAGGTCGTACAAGCTCGGGGATGGTACCAATCGATCCGCAGGACCCAAATTAGTCCAGATGCAACCACTTTCCAAGTCTCTCCGACCTTCACAAAAAAAGTTATTCAAGAATATCTCTTTCTCCTATGTGCTTTCATCCCTAACCCTAACCCTAACCCTTCCAAAAGTCGGAGAAGCTCAAGGATGGTACCGATCGATGCGCGCTACCCCATTTAGTGGGGGTAGAGCCTACTTGCAAGTCTCTCCAACCTTCACAAAAAAAGTTATTCAAGAATATCTCTTTCTCCTATGTGCTTTCATCCCTAACCCTAACCCTAACCCTTCCGAAAGTCGAAGAAGCTCAAGGATGGTACCGATCGATGCGCGCAACCCCATTTAGTGGGGGTAGAGCCTACTTGCAAGTCTCTCCGACCTTCAAAAAAAAAGTTATTCAAGAATATCTCCTCAGATTTGGGGGAATTTCGTCGGTCGACCTCTTCCGAAGGTCTTACAAGCTCGGGGATGGTACTAATCGATCCGCAGGACCCAAATTAGTCCAGATGCAACCACTTTCCAAGTCTCTCCGACCTTCACAAAAAAAGTTATTCAAGAATATCTCTTTCTCCTATGTGCTTTCATCCCTAACCCTAACCCTAACCCTTCCGAAAGTCGGAGAAGCTCAAGGATGGTACCGATCGATGTGCGCTACCCCATTTAGTGGGGGTAGAGCCTACTTGCAAGTCTCTCCGACCTTCACAAAAAAAGTTATTCAAGAATATCTCTTTCTCCTATGTGCTTTCATCCCTAACCCTAACCCTAACCCTTCCGAAAGTCGGAGAAGCTCAAGGATGGTACCGATCGATGCGCGCTACCCCATTTAGTGGGGGTAGAGCCTACTTGCAAGTCTCTCCGACTTTCACAAAAAAAGTTATTCAAGAATATCTCTTTCTCCTATGTGCTTTCATCCCTAACCCTAACCCTAACCCTTCCAAAAGTCGGAGAAGCTCAAGGATGGTACCGATCGATGCGCGCTACCCCATTTAGTGGGGGTAGAGCCTACTTGCAAGTCTCTCCGACCTTCAAAAAAAAGTTATTCAAGAATATCTCCTCAGATTTGGGGGAATTTCGTCGGTCGACCTCTTCCGAAGGTCGTACAAGCTCGGGGATGGTACCAATCGATCCGCAGGACCCAAATTAGTCCAGATGCAACCACTTTCCAAGTCTCTCCGACCTTCACAAAAAAAGTTATTCAAGAATATCTCTTTCTCCTATGTGCTTTCATCCCTAACCCTAACCCTAACCCTTCCGAAAGTCGGAGAAGCTCAAGGATGGTACCGATCGATGCGCGCTACCCCATTTAGTGGGGGTAGAGCCTACTTGCAAGTCTCTCCGACCTTCACAAAAAAAGTTATTCAAGAATATCTCCTCAGATTTGGGGGAATTTCGTCGGTCGACCTCTTCCGAAGGTCGTACAAGCTCGGGGATGGTACCAATCGATCCGCAGAACCCAAATTAGTCCAGATGCAACCACTTTCCAAGTCTCTCCGACCTTCACAAAAAAAGTTATTCAAGAATATCTCTTTCTCCTATGTGCTTTCATCCCTAACCCTAACCCTTCCGAAAGTCGGAGAAGCTCAAGGATGGTACCGATCGATGCGCGCTACCCCATTTAGTGGGGGTAGAGCCTACTTGCAAGTCTCTCCGACCTTCACAAAAAAAGTTATTCAAGAATATCTCTTTCTCCTATGTGCTTTCATCCCTAACCCTAACCCTAACCCTTCCGAAAGTCGGAGAAGCTCAAGGATGGTACCGATCGATGCGCACAACCCCATTTAGTGGGTGTAGAGCCTACTTGCAAGTCTCTCCGACCTTCAAAAAAAAAGTTATTCAAGAATATCTCCTCAGATTTGGGGGAATTTCGTCGGTCGACCTCTTCCGAAGGTCGTACAAGCTCGGGGATGGTACCAATCGATCCGCAGGACCCAAATTAGTCCAGATGCAACCACTTTCCAAGTCTCTCCGACCTTCACAAAAAAAGTTATTCAAGAATATCTCTTTCTCCTATGTGCTTTCATCCCTAACCCTAACCCTAACCCTTCCGAAAGTCGGAGAAGCTCAAGGATGGTACCGATCGATGTGCGCTACCCCATTTAGTGGGGGTAGAGCCTACTTGCAAGTCTCTCCGACCTTCACAAAAAAAGTTATTCAAGAATATCTCTTTCTCCTATGTGCTTTCATCCCTAACCCTAACCCTAACCCTTCCGAAAGTCGGAGAAGCTCAAGGATGGTACCGATCGATGCGCGCTACCCCATTTAGTGGGGGTAGAGCCTACTTGCAAGTCTCTCCGACCTTCACAAAAAAAGTTATTCAAGAATATCTCTTTCTCCTATGTGCTTTCATCCCTAACCCTAACCCTAACCCTTCCGAAAGTCGGAGAAGCTCAAGGATGGTACCGATCGATGCGCGCTACCCCATTTAGTGGGGGTAGAGCCTACTTGCAAGTCTCTCCGACCTTCAAAAAAAAGTTATTCAAGAATATCTCCTCAGATTTGGGGGAATTTCGTCGGTCGACCTCTTCCGAAGGTCGTACAAGCTCGGGGATGGTACCAATCGATCCGCAGGACCCAAATTAGTCCAGATGCAACCACTTTCCAAGTCTCTCCGACCTTCACAAAAAAAGTTATTCAAGAATATCTCTTTCTCCTATGTGCTTTCATCCCTAACCCTAACCCTAACCCTTCCGAAAGTCGGAGAAGCTCAAGGATGGTACCGATCGATGTGCGCTACCCCATTTAGTGGGGGTAGAGCCTACTTGCAAGTCTCTCCGACCTTCACAAAAAAAGTTATTCAAGAATATCTCTTTCTCCTATGTGCTTTCATCCCTAACCCTAACCCTAACCCTTCCGAAAGTCGGAGAAGCTCAAGGATGGTACCGATCGATGCGCGCTACCCCATTTAGTGGGGGTAGAGCCTACTTGCAAGTCTCTCCGACCTTCACAAAAAAAGTTATTCAAGAATATCTCTTTCTCCTATGTGCTTTCATCCCTAACCCTAACCCTAACCCTTCCGAAAGTCGGAGAAGCTCAAAGATGGTACCGATCGATGCGCGCTACCCCATTTAGTGGGGGTAGAGCCTACTTGCAAGTCTCTCCGACCTTCACAAAAAAAGTTATTCAAGAATATCTCTTTCTCCTATGTGCTTTCATCCCTAACCCTAACCCTTCCGAAAGTCGGAGAAGCTCAAGGATGGTACCGATCGATGCGCACAACCCCATTTAGTGGGGGTAGAGCCTACTTGCAAGTCTCTCCGACCTTCAAAAAAAAAGTTATTCAAGAATATCTCCTCAGATTTGGGGGAATTTCGTCGGTCGACCTCTTCCGAAGGTCGTACAAGCTCGGGGATGGTACCAATCGATCCGCAGGACCCAAATTAGTCCAGATGCAACCACTTTTCAAGTCTCTCCGACCTTCACAAAAAAAGTTATTCAAGAATATCTCTTTCTCCTATGTGCTTTCATCCCTAACCCTAACCCTAACCCTTCCGAAAGTCGGAGAAGCTCAAGGATGGTACCGATCGATGTGCGCTACCCCATTTAGTGGGGGTAGAGCCTACTTGCAAGTCTCTCCGACCTTCACAAAAAAAGTTATTCAAGAATATCTCTTTCTCCTATGTGCTTTCATCCCTAACCCTAACCCTAACCCTTCCGAAAGTCGGAGAAGCTCAAGGATGGTACCGATCGATGCGCGCTACCCCATTTAGTGGGGGTAGAGCCTACTTGCAAGTCTCTCCGACCTTCACAAAAAAAGTTATTCAAGAATATCTCTTTCTCCTATGTGCTTTCATCCCTAACCCTAACCCTAACCCTTCCGAAAGTCGGAGAAGCTCAAGGATGGTACCGATCGATGCGCGCTACCCCATTTAGTGGGGGTAGAGCCTACTTGCAAGTCTCTCCGACCTTCACAAAAAAAGTTATTCAAGAATATCTCTTTCTCCTATGTGCTTTCATCCCTAACCCTAACCCTAACCCTTCCGAAAGTCGGAGAAGCTCAAGGATGGTACCGATCGATGCGCGCAACCCCATTTAGTGGGGGTAGAGCCTACTTGCAAGTCTCTCCGACCTTCAAAAAAAAAGTTATTCAAGAATATCTCCTCAGATTTGGGGGAATTTCGTCGGTCGACCTCTTCCGAAGGTCGTACAAGCTCGGGGATGGTACCAATCGATCCGCAGGACCCAAATTAGTCCAGATGCAACCACTTTCCAAGTCTCTCCAACCTTCACAAAAAAAGTTATTCAAGAATATCTCTTTCTCCTATGTGCTTTCATCCCTAACCCTAACCCTAACCCTTCCGAAAGTCGGAGAAGCTCAAGGATGGTACCGATCGATGTGCGCTACCCCATTTAGTGGGGGTAGAGCCTACTTGCAAGTCTCTCCGACCTTCACAAAAAAAGTTATTCAAGAATATCTCTTTCTCCTATGTGCTTTCATCCCTAACCCTAACCCTTCCGAAAGTCGGAGAAGCTCAAGGATGGTACCGATCGATGCGCACAACCCCATTTAGTGGGGGTAGAGCCTACTTGCAAGTCTCTCCAACCTTCACAAAAAAAGTTATTCAAGAATATCTCTTTCTCCTATGTGCTTTCATCCCTAACCCTAACCCTAACCCTTCCGAAAGTCGGAGAAGCTCAAGGATGGTACCGATCGATGCGCGCAACCCCATTTAGTGGGGGTAGAGCCTACTTGCAAGTCTCTCCGACCTTCAAAAAAAAAGTTATTCAAGAATATCTCCTCAGATTTGGGGGAATTTCGTCGGTCGACCTCTTCCGAAGGTCTTACAAGCTCGGGGATGGTACTAATCGATCCGCAGGACCCAAATTAGTCCAGATGCAACCACTTTCCAAGTCTCTCCGACCTTCACAAAAAAAGTTATTCAAGAATATCTCTTTCTCCTATGTGCTTTCATCCCTAACCCTAACCCTAACCCTTCCGAAAGTCGGAGAAGCTCAAGGATGGTACCGATCGATGTGCGCTACCCCATTTAGTGGGGGTAGAGCCTACTTGCAAGTCTCTCCGACCTTCACAAAAAAAGTTATTCAAGAATATCTCTTTCTCCTATGTGCTTTCATCCCTAACCCTAACCCTAACCCTTCCGAAAGTCGGAGAAGCTCAAGGATGGTACCGATCGATGCGCGCTACCCCATTTAGTGGGGGTAGAGCCTACTTGCAAGTCTCTCCGACTTTCACAAAAAAAGTTATTCAAGAATATCTCTTTCTCCTATGTGCTTTCATCCCTAACCCTAACCCTAACCCTTCCGAAAGTCGGAGAAGCTCAAGGATGGTACCGATCGATGCGCGCTACCCCATTTAGTGGGGGTAGAGCCTACTTGCAAGTCTCTCCGACCTTCAAAAAAAAGTTATTCAAGAATATCTCCTCAGATTTGGGGGAATTTCGTCGGTCAACCTCTTCCGAAGGTCGTACAAGCTCGGGGATGGTACCAATCGATCCGCAGGACCCAAATTAGTCCAGATGCAACCACTTTCCAAGTCTCTCCGACCTTCACAAAAAAAGTTATTCAAGAATATCTCTTTCTCCTATGTGCTTTCATCCCTAACCCTAACCCTAACCCTTCCGAAAGTCGGAGAAGCTCAAGGATGGTACCGATCGATGCGCGCTACCCCATTTAGTGGGGGTAGAGCCTACTTGCAAGTCTCTCCGACCTTCACAAAAAACGTTATTCAAGAATATCTCCTCAGATTTGGGGGAATTTCGTCGGTCGACCTCTTCCGAAGGTCGTACAAGCTCGGGGATGGTACCAATCGATCCGCAGAACCCAAATTAGTCCAGATGCAACCACTTTCCAAGTCTCTCCGACCTTCACAAAAAAAGTTATTCAAGAATATCTCTTTCTCCTATGTGCTTTCATCCCTAACCCTAACCCTAACCCTTCCGAAAGTCGGAGAAGCTCAAGGATGGTACCGATCGATGCGCGCTACCCCATTTAGTGGGGGTAGAGCCTACTTGCAAGTCTCTCCGACCTTCACAAAAAAAGTTATTCAAGAATATCTCTTTCTCCTATGTGCTTTCATCCCTAACCCTAACCCTAACCCTTCCGAAAGTCGGAGAAGCTCAAGGATGGTACCGATCGATGCGCACAACCCCATTTAGTGGGTGTAGAGCCTACTTGCAAGTCTCTCCGACCTTCAAAAAAAAAGTTATTCAAGAATATCTCCTCAGATTTGGGGGAATTTCGTCGGTCGACCTCTTCCGAAGGTCGTACAAGCTCGGGGATGGTACCAATCGATCCGCAGGACCCAAATTAGTCCAGATGCAACCACTTTCCAAGTCTCTCCGACCTTCACAAAAAAAGTTATTCAAGAATATCTCTTTCTCCTATGTGCTTTCATCCCTAACCCTAACCCTAACCCTTCCGAAAGTCGGAGAAGCTCAAGGATGGTACCGATCGATGTGCGCTACCCCATTTAGTGGGGGTAGAGCCTACTTGCAAGTCTCTCCGACCTTCACAAAAAAAGTTATTCAAGAATATCTCTTTCTCCTATGTGCTTTCATCCCTAACCCTAACCCTAACCCTTCCGAAAGTCGGAGAAGCTCAAGGATGGTACCGATCGATGCGCGCTACCCCATTTAGTGGGGGTAGAGCCTACTTGCAAGTCTCTCCGACCTTCACAAAAAAAGTTATTCAAGAATATCTCTTTCTCCTATGTGCTTTCATCCCTAACCCTAACCCTAACCCTTCCGAAAGTCGGAGAAGCTCAAGGATGGTACCGATCGATGCGCGCTACCCCATTTAGTGGGGGTAGAGCCTACTTGCAAGTCTCTCCGACCTTCAAAAAAAAGTTATTCAAGAATATCTCCTCAGATTTGGGGGAATTTCGTCGGTCGACCTCTTCCGAAGGTCGTACTAGCTCGGGGATGGTACCAATCGATCCGCAGGACCCAAATTAGTCCAGATGCAACCACTTTCCAAGTCTCTCCGACCTTCACAAAAAAAGTTATTCAAGAATATCTCTTTCTCCTATGTGCTTTCATCCCTAACCCTAACCCTAACCCTTCCGAAAGTCGGAGAAGCTCAAGGATGGTACCGATCGATGCGCGCTACCCCATTTAGTGGGGGTAGAGCCTACTTGCAAGTCTCTCCGACCTTCACAAAAAAAGTTATTCAAGAATATCTCCTCAGATTTGGGGGAATTTCGTCGGTCGACCTCTTCCGAAGGTCGTACAAGCTCGGGGATGGTACCAATCGATCCGCAGGACCCAAATTAGTCCAGATGCAACCACTTTCCAAGTCTCTCCGACCTTCACAAAAAAAGTTATTCAAGAATATCTCTTTCTCCTATGTGCTTTCATCCCTAACCCTAACCCTAACCCTTCCGAAAGTCGGAGAAGCTCAAAGATGGTACCGATCGATGCGCGCTACCCCATTTAGTGGGGGTAGAGCCTACTTGCAAGTCTCTCCGACCTTCACAAAAAAAGTTATTCAAGAATATCTCTTTCTCCTATGTGCTTTCATCCCTAACCCTAACCCTAACCCTTCCGAAAGTCGGAGAAGCTCAAGGATGGTACCGATCGATGCGCACAACCCCATTTAGTGGGTGTAGAGCCTACTTGCAAGTCTCTCCGACCTTCAAAAAAAAAGTTATTCAAGAATATCTCCTCAGATTTGGGGGAATTTCGTCGGTCGACCTCTTCCGAAGGTCGTACAAGCTCGGGGATGGTACCAATCGATCCGCAGGACCCAAATTAGTCCAGATGCAACCACTTTCCAAGTCTCTCCGACCTTCACAAAAAAAGTTATTCAAGAATATCTCTTTCTCCTATGTGCTTTCATCCCTAACCCTAACCCTAACCCTTCCGAAAGTCGGAGAAGCTCAAGGATGGTACCGATCGATGTGCGCTACCCCATTTAGTGGGGGTAGAGCCTACTTGCAAGTCTCTCCGACCTTCACAAAAAAAGTTATTCAAGAATATCTCTTTCTCCTATGTGCTTTCATCCCTAACCCTAACCCTAACCCTTCCGAAAGTCGGAGAAGCTCAAGGATGGTACCGATCGATGCGCGCTACCCCATTTAGTGGGGGTAGAGCCTACTTGCAAGTCTCTCCGACCTTCACAAAAAAAGTTATTCAAGAATATCTCTTTCTCCTATGTGCTTTCATCCCTAACCCTAACCCTAACCCTTCCGAAAGTCGGAGAAGCTCAAGGATGGTACCGATCGATGCGCGCTACCCCATTTAGTGGGGGTAGAGCCTACTTGCAAGTCTCTCCGACCTTCAAAAAAAAGTTATTCAAGAATATCTCCTCAGATTTGGGGGAATTTCGTCGGTCGACCTCTTCCGAAGGTCGTACAAGCTCGGGGATGGTACCAATCGATCCGCAGGACCCAAATTAGTCCAGATGCAACCACTTTCCAAGTCTCTCCGACCTTCACAAAAAAAGTTATTCAAGAATATCTCTTTCTCCTATGTGCTTTCATCCCTAACCCTAACCCTAACCCTTCCGAAAGTCGGAGAAGCTCAAGGATGGTACCGATCGATGCGCGCTACCCCATTTAGTGGGGGTAGAGCCTACTTGCAAGTCTCTCCGACCTTCACAAAAAAAGTTATTCAAGAATATCTCCTCAGATTTGGGGGAATTTCGTCGGTCGACCTCTTCCGAAGGTCGTACAAGCTCGGGGATGGTACCAATCGATCCGCAGGACCCAAATTAGTCCAGATGCAACCACTTTCCAAGTCTCTCCGACCTTCACAAAAAAAGTTATTCAAGAATATCTCTTTCTCCTATGTGCTTTCATCCCTAACCCTAACCCTAACCCTTCCGAAAGTCGGAGAAGCTCAAAGATGGTACCGATCGATGCGCGCTACCCCATTTAGTGGGGGTAGAGCCTACTTGCAAGTCTCTCCGACCTTCACAAAAAAAGTTATTCAAGAATATCTCTTTCTCCTATGTGCTTTCATCCCTAACCCTAACCCTTCCGAAAGTCGGAGAAGCTCAAGGATGGTACCGATCGATGCGCACAACCCCATTTAGTGGGGGTAGAGCCTACTTGCAAGTCTCTCCGACCTTCAAAAAAAAAGTTATTCAAGAATATCTCCTCAGATTTGGGGGAATTTCGTCGGTCGACCTCTTCCGAAGGTCGTACAAGCTCGGGGATGGTACCAATCGATCCGCAGGACCCAAATTAGTCCAGATGCAACCACTTTTCAAGTCTCTCCGACCTTCACAAAAAAAGTTATTCAAGAATATCTCTTTCTCCTATGTGCTTTCATCCCTAACCCTAACCCTAACCCTTCCGAAAGTCGGAGAAGCTCAAGGATGGTACCGATCGATGTGCGCTACCCCATTTAGTGGGGGTAGAGCCTACTTGCAAGTCTCTCCGACCTTCACAAAAAAAGTTATTCAAGAATATCTCTTTCTCCTATGTGCTTTCATCCCTAACCCTAACCCTAACCCTTCCGAAAGTCGGAGAAGCTCAAGGATGGTACCGATCGATGCGCGCTACCCCATTTAGTGGGGGTAGAGCCTACTTGCAAGTCTCTCCGACCTTCACAAAAAAAGTTATTCAAGAATATCTCTTTCTCCTATGTGCTTTCATCCCTAACCCTAACCCTAACCCTTCCGAAAGTCGGAGAAGCTCAAGGATGGTACCGATCGATGCGCGCTACCCCATTTAGTGGGGGTAGAGCCTACTTGCAAGTCTCTCCGACCTTCACAAAAAAAGTTATTCAAGAATATCTCTTTCTCCTATGTGCTTTCATCCCTAACCCTAACCCTAACCCTTCCGAAAGTCGGAGAAGCTCAAGGATGGTACCGATCGATGCGCGCAACCCCATTTAGTGGGGGTAGAGCCTACTTGCAAGTCTCTCCGACCTTCAAAAAAAAAGTTATTCAAGAATATCTCCTCAGATTTGGGGGAATTTCGTCGGTCGACCTCTTCCGAAGGTCGTACAAGCTCGGGGATGGTACCAATCGATCCGCAGGACCCAAATTAGTCCAGATGCAACCACTTTCCAAGTCTCTCCAACCTTCACAAAAAAAGTTATTCAAGAATATCTCTTTCTCCTATGTGCTTTCATCCCTAACCCTAACCCTAACCCTTCCGAAAGTCGGAGAAGCTCAAGGATGGTACCGATCGATGTGCGCTACCCCATTTAGTGGGGGTAGAGCCTACTTGCAAGTCTCTCCGACCTTCACAAAAAAAGTTATTCAAGAATATCTCTTTCTCCTATGTGCTTTCATCCCTAACCCTAACCCTTCCGAAAGTCGGAGAAGCTCAAGGATGGTACTGATCGATGCGCACAACCCCATTTAGTGGGGGTAGAGCCTACTTGCAAGTCTCTCCGACCTTCAAAAAAAAAGTTATTCAAGAATATCTCCTCAGATTTGGGGGAATTTCGTCGGTCGACCTCTTCCGAAGGTCGTACAAGCTCGGGGATGGTACCAATCGATCCGCAGGACCCAAATTAGTCCAGATGCAACCACTTTCCAAGTCTCTCCGACCTTCACAAAAAAAGTTATTCAAGAATATCTCTTTCTCCTATGTGCTTTCATCCCTAACCCTAACCCTAACCCTTCCGAAAGTCGGAGAAGCTCAAGGATGGTACCGATCGATGTGCGCTACCCCATTTAGTGGGGGTAGAGCCTACTTGCAAGTCTCTCCGACCTTCACAAAAAAAGTTATTCAAGAATATCTCTTTCTCCTATGTGCTTTCATCCCTAACCCTAACCCTAACCCTTCCGAAAGTCGGAGAAGCTCAAGGATGGTACCGATCGATGCGCGCTACCCCATTTAGTGGGGGTAGAGCCTACTTGCAAGTCTCTCCGACCTTCACAAAAAAAGTTATTCAAGAATATCTCTTTCTCCTATGTGCTTTCAGCCCTAACCCTAACCCTAACCCTTCCGAAAGTCGGAGAAGCTCAAGGATGGTACCGATCGATGCGCGCTACCCCATTTAGTGGGGGTAGAGCCTACTTGCAAGTCTCTCCGACCTTCAAAAAAAAGTTATTCAAGAATATCTCCTCAGATTTGGGGGAATTTCGTCGGTCGACCTCTTCCGAAGGTCGTACAAGCTCGGGGATGGTACCAATCGATCCGCAGGACCCAAATTAGTCCAGATGCAACCACTTTCCAAGTCTCTCCGACCTTCACAAAAAAAGTTATTCAAGAATATCTCTTTCTCCTATGTGCTTTCAGCCCTAACCCTAACCCTAACCCTTCCGAAAGTCGGAGAAGCTCAAGGATGGTACCGATCGATGCGCGCTACCCCATTTAGTGGGGGTAGAGCCTACTTGCAAGTCTCTCCGACCTTCACAAAAAAAGTTATTCAAGAATATCTCTTTCTCCTATGTGCTTTCATCCCTAACCCTAACCCTAACCCTTCCGAAAGTCGGAGAAGCTCAAGGATGGTACCGATCGATGCGCGTTACCCCATTTAGTGGGGGTAGAGCCTACTTGCAAGTCTCTCCGACCTTCACAAAAAAAGTTATTCAAGAATATCTCTTTCTCCTATGTGCTTTCATCCCTAACCCTAACCCTTCCGAAAGTCGGAGAAGCTCAAGGATGGTACTGATCGATGCGCACAACCCCATTTAGTGGGGGTAGAGCCTACTTGCAAGTCTCTCCGACCTTCAAAAAAAAAGTTATTCAAGAATATCTCCTCAGATTTGGGGGAATTTCGTCGGTCGACCTCTTCCGAAGGTCGTACAAGCTCGGGGATGGTACCAATCGATCCGCAGGACCCAAATTAGTCCAGATGCAACCACTTTCCAAGTCTCTCCAACCTTCACAAAAAAAGTTATTCAAGAATATCTCTTTCTCCTATGTGCTTTCATCCCTAACCCTAACCCTAACCCTTCCGAAAGTCGGAGAAGCTCAAGGATGGTACCGATCGATGTGCGCTACCCCATTTAGTGGGGGTAGAGCCTACTTGCAAGTCTCTCCGACCTTCACAAAAAAAGTTATTCAAGAATATCTCTTTCTCCTATGTGCTTTCATCCCTAACCCTAACCCTTCCGAAAGTCGGAGAAGCTCAAGGATGGTACTGATCGATGCGCACAACCCCATTTAGTGGGGGTAGAGCCTACTTGCAAGTCTCTCCGACCTTCAAAAAAAAAGTTATTCAAGAATATCTCCTCAGATTTGGGGGAATTTCGTCGGTCGACCTCTTCCGAAGGTCGTACAAGCTCGGGGATGGTACCAATCGATCCGCAGGACCCAAATTAGTCCAGATGCAACCACTTTCCAAGTCTCTCCGACCTTCACAAAAAAAGTTATTCAAGAATATCTCTTTCTCCTATGTGCTTTCATCCCTAACCCTAACCCTAACCCTTCCGAAAGTCGGAGAAGCTCAAGGATGGTACCGATCGATGTGCGCTACCCCATTTAGTGGGGGTAGAGCCTACTTGCAAGTCTCTCCGACCTTCACAAAAAAAGTTATTCAAGAATATCTCTTTCTCCTATGTGCTTTCATCCCTAACCCTAACCCTAACCCTTCCGAAAGTCGGAGAAGCTCAAGGATGGTACCGATCGATGCGCGCTACCCCATTTAGTGGGGGTAGAGCCTACTTGCAAGTCTCTCCGACCTTCACAAAAAAAGTTATTCAAGAATATCTCTTTCTCCTATGTGCTTTCAGCCCTAACCCTAACCCTAACCCTTCCGAAAGTCGGAGAAGCTCAAGGATGGTACCGATCGATGCGCGCTACCCCATTTAGTGGGGGTAGAGCCTACTTGCAAGTCTCTCCGACCTTCAAAAAAAAGTTATTCAAGAATATCTCCTCAGATTTGGGGGAATTTCGTCGGTCGACCTCTTCCGAAGGTCGTACAAGCTCGGGGATGGTACCAATCGATCCGCAGGACCCAAATTAGTCCAGATGCAACCACTTTCCAAGTCTCTCCGACCTTCACAAAAAAAGTTATTCAAGAATATCTCTTTCTCCTATGTGCTTTCATCCCTAACCCTAACCCTAACCCTTCCGAAAGTCGGAGAAGCTCAAGGATGGTACCGATCGATGCGCGTTACCCCATTTAGTGGGGGTAGAGCCTACTTGCAAGTCTCTCCGACCTTCACAAAAAAAGTTATTCAAGAATATCTCCTCAGATTTGGGGGAATTTCGTCGGTCGACCTCTTCCGAAGGTCGTACAAGCTCGGGGATGGTACCAATCGATCCGCAGGACCCAAATTAGTCCAGATGCAACCACTTTCCAAGTCTCTCCGACCTTCACAAAAAAAGTTATTCAAGAATATCTCTTTCTCCTATGTGCTTTCATCCCTAACCCTAACCCTAACCCTTCCGAAAGTCGGAGAAGCTCAAGGATGGTACCGATCGATGCGCGCTACCCCATTTAGTGGGGGTAGAGCCTACTTGCAAGTCTCTCCGACCTTCACAAAAAAAGTTATTCAAGAATATCTCTTTCTCCTATGTGCTTTCATCCCTAACCCTAACCCTAACCCTTCCGAATGTCGGAGAAGCTCAAGGATGGTACCGATCGATGCGCGCTACCCCATTTAGTGGGGGTAGAGCCTACTTGCAAGTCTCTCCGACCTTCACAAAAAACGTTATTCAAGAATATCTCCTCAGATTTGGGGGAATTTCGTCGGTCGACCTCTTCCGAAGGTCATACAAGCTCGGGGATGGTACCAATCGATCCGCAGGACCCAAATTAGTCCAGATGCAACCACTTTCCAAGTCTCTCCGACCTTCACAAAAAAAGTTATTCAAGAATATCTCTTTCTCCTATGTGCTTTCATCCCTAACCCTAACCCTTCCGAAAGTCGGAGAAGCTCAAGGATGGTACCGATCGATGCGCGCTACCCCATTTAGTGGGGGTAGAGCCTACTTGCAAGTCTCTCCGACCTTCACAAAAAAAGTTATTCAAGAATATCTCTTTCTCCTATGTGCTTTCATCCCTAACCCTAACCCTAACCCTTCCGAAAGTCGGAGAAGCTCAAGGATGGTACCGATCGATGCGCGCTACCCCATTTAGTGGGGGTAGAGCCTACTTGCAAGTCTCTCCGACCTTCACAAAAAAAGTTATTCAAGAATATCTCCTCAGATTTGGGGGAATTTCGTCGGTCGACCTCTTCCGAAGGTCGTACAAGCTCGGGGATGGTACCAATCGATCCGCAGGACCCAAATTAGTCCAGATGCAACCACTTTCCAAGTCTCTCCGACCTTCACAAAAAAAGTTATTCAAGAATATCTCTTTCTCCTATGTGCTTTCATCCCTAACCCTAACCCTTCCGAAAGTCGGAGAAGCTCAAGGATGGTACCGATCGATGCGCGCTACCCCATTTAGTGGGGGTAGAGCCTACTTGCAAGTCTCTCCGACCTTCACAAAAAAAGTTATTCAAGAATATCTCTTTCTCCTATGTGCTTTCATCCCTAACCCTAACCCTAACCCTTCCGAAAGTCGGAGAAGCTCAAGGATGGTACCGATCGATGCGCGCTACCCCATTTAGTGGGGGTAGAGCCTACTTGCAAGTCTCTCCGACCTTCACAAAAAAAGTTATTCAAGAATATCTCCTCAGATTTGGGGGAATTTCGTCGGTCGACCTCTTCCGAAGGTCATACAAGCTCGGGGATGCTACCAATCGATCTGCAGGACCCAAATTAGTCCAGATGCAACCACTTTCCAAGTCTCTCCGACCTTCACAAAAAAAGTTATTCAAGAATATCTCTTTCTCCTATGTGCTTTCATCCCTAACCCTAACCCTAACCCTTCCGAAAGTCGGAGAAGCTCAAGGATGGTACCGATCGATGCGCGCTACCCCATTTAGTGGGGGTAGAGCCTACTTGCAAGTCTCTCCGACCTTCACAAAAAAAGTTATTCAAGAATATCTCTTTCTCCTATGTGCTTTCATCCCTAACCCTAACCCTAACCCTTCCGAAAGTCGGAGAAGCTCAAGGATGGTACTGATCGATGCGCGCTACCCCATTTAGTGGGGGTAGAGCCTACTTGCAAGTCTCTCCGACCTTCACAAAAAAAGTTATTCAAGAATATCTCTTTCTCCTATGTGCTTTCATCCCTAACCCTAACCCTAACCCTTCCGAAAGTCGGAGAAGCTCAAGGATGGTACCGATCGATGCGCGCTACCCCATTTAGTGGGGGTAGAGCCTACTTGCAAGTCTCTCCGACCTTCACAAAAAAAGTTATTCAAGAATATCTCCTCAGATTTGGGGGAATTTCGTCGGTCGACCTCTTCCGAAGGTCATACAAGCTCGGGGATGGTACCAATCGATCCGCAGGACCCAAATTAGTCCAGATGCAACCACTTTCCAAGTCTCTCCGACCTTCACAAAAAAAGTTATTCAAGAATATCTCTTTCTCCTATGTGCTTTCATCCCTAACCCTAACCCTAACCCTTCCGAAAGTCGGAGAAGCTCAAGGATGGTACCGATCGATGCGCGCTACCCCATTTAGTGGGGGTAGAGCCTACTTGCAAGTCTCTCCGACCTTCACAAAAAAAGTTATTCAAGAATATCTCTTTCTCCTATGTGCTTTCATTCCTAACCCTAACCCTAACCCTTCCGAAAGTCGGAGAAGCTCAAGGATGGTACCGATCGATGCGCGTTACCCCATTTAGTGGGGGTAGAGCCTACTTGCAAGTCTCTCCGACCTTCACAAAAAAAGTTATTCAAGAATATCTCCTCAGATTTGGGGGAATTTCGTCGGTCGACCTCTTCCGAAGGTTGTACAAGCTCGGGGATGGTACCAATCGATCCGCAGGACCCAAATTAGTCCAGATGCAACCACTTTCCAAGTCTCTCCGACCTTCACAAAAAAAGTTATTCAAGAATATCTCTTTCTCCTATGTGCTTTCAGCCCTAACCCTAACCCTAACCCTTCCGAAAGTCGGAGAAGCTCAAGGATGGTACCGATCGATGCGCGCTACCCCATTTAGTGGGGGTAGAGCCTACTTGCAAGTCTCTCCGACCTTCACAAAAAAAGTTATTCAAGAATATCTCTTTCTCCTATGTGCTTTCATCCCTAACCCTAACCCTAACCCTTCCGAAAGTCGGAGAAGCTCAAGGATGGTACCGATCGATGCGCGTTACCCCATTTAGTGGGGGTAGAGCCTACTTGCAAGTCTCTCCGACCTTCACAAAAAAAGTTATTCAAGAATATCTCCTCAGATTTGGGGGAATTTCGTCGGTCGACCTCTTCCGAAGGTCGTACAAGCTCGGGGATGGTACCAATCGATCTGCAGGACCCAAATTAGTCCAGATGCAACCACTTTCCAAGTCTCTCCGACCTTCACAAAAAAAGTTATTCAAGAATATCTCTTTCTCCTATGTGCTTTCATCCCTAACCCTAACCCTAACCCTTCCGAAAGTCGGAGAAGCTCAAGGATGGTACCGATCGATGCGCGCTACCCCATTTAGTGGGGGTAGAGCCTACTTGCAAGTCTCTCCGACCTTCACAAAAAAAGTTATTCAAGAATATCTCTTTCTCCTATGTGCTTTCATCCCTAACCCTAACCCTAACCCTTCCGAATGTCGGAGAAGCTCAAGGATGGTACCGATCGATGCGCGCTACCCCATTTAGTGGGGGTAGAGCCTACTTGCAAGTCTCTCCGACCTTCACAAAAAACGTTATTCAAGAATATCTCCTCAGATTTGGGGGAATTTCGTCGGTCGACCTCTTCCGAAGGTCATACAAGCTCGGGGATGGTACCAATCGATCCGCAGGACCCAAATTAGTCCAGATGCAACCACTTTCCAAGTCTCTCCGACCTTCACAAAAAAAGTTATTCAAGAATATCTCTTTCTCCTATGTGCTTTCATCCCTAACCCTAACCCTTCCGAAAGTCGGAGAAGCTCAAGGATGGTACCGATCGATGCGCGCTACCCCATTTAGTGGGGGTAGAGCCTACTTGCAAGTCTCTCCGACCTTCACAAAAAAAGTTATTCAAGAATATCTCTTTCTCCTATGTGCTTTCATCCCTAACCCTAACCCTAACCCTTCCGAAAGTCGGAGAAGCTCAAGGATGGTACCGATCGATGCGCGCTACCCCATTTAGTGGGGGTAGAGCCTACTTGCAAGTCTCTCCGACCTTCACAAAAAAAGTTATTCAAGAATATCTCCTCAGATTTGGGGGAATTTCGTCGGTCGACCTCTTCCGAAGGTCGTACAAGCTCGGGGATGGTACCAATCGATCCGCAGGACCCAAATTAGTCCAGATGCAACCACTTTCCAAGTCTCTCCGACCTTCACAAAAAAAGTTATTCAAGAATATCTCTTTCTCCTATGTGCTTTCATCCCTAACCCTAACCCTTCCGAAAGTCGGAGAAGCTCAAGGATGGTACCGATCGATGCGCGCTACCCCATTTAGTGGGGGTAGAGCCTACTTGCAAGTCTCTCCGACCTTCACAAAAAAAGTTATTCAAGAATATCTCTTTCTCCTATGTGCTTTCATCCCTAACCCTAACCCTAACCCTTCCGAAAGTCGGAGAAGCTCAAGGATGGTACCGATCGATGCGCGCTACCCCATTTAGTGGGGGTAGAGCCTACTTGCAAGTCTCTCCGACCTTCACAAAAAAAGTTATTCAAGAATATCTCCTCAGATTTGGGGGAATTTCGTCGGTCGACCTCTTCCGAAGGTCATACAAGCTCGGGGATGCTACCAATCGATCTGCAGGACCCAAATTAGTCCAGATGCAACCACTTTCCAAGTCTCTCCGACCTTCACAAAAAAAGTTATTCAAGAATATCTCTTTCTCCTATGTGCTTTCATCCCTAACCCTAACCCTAACCCTTCCGAAAGTCGGAGAAGCTCAAGGATGGTACCGATCGATGCGCGCTACCCCATTTAGTGGGGGTAGAGCCTACTTGCAAGTCTCTCCGACCTTCACAAAAAAAGTTATTCAAGAATATCTCTTTCTCCTATGTGCTTTCATCCCTAACCCTAACCCTAACCCTTCCGAAAGTCGGAGAAGCTCAAGGATGGTACCGATCGATGCGCGCTACCCCATTTAGTGGGGGTAGAGCCTACTTGCAAGTCTCTCCGACCTTCACAAAAAAAGTTATTCAAGAATATCTCTTTCTCCTATGTGCTTTCATCCCTAACCCTAACCCTAACCCTTCCGAAAGTCGGAGAAGCTCAAGGATGGTACCGATCGATGCGCGCTACCCCATTTAGTGGGGGTAGAGCCTACTTGCAAGTCTCTCCGACCTTCACAAAAAAAGTTATTCAAGAATATCTCCTCAGATTTGGGGGAATTTCGTCGGTCGACCTCTTCCGAAGGTCATACAAGCTCGGGGATGGTACCAATCGATCCGCAGGACCCAAATTAGTCCAGATGCAACCACTTTCCAAGTCTCTCCGACCTTCACAAAAAAAGTTATTCAAGAATATCTCTTTCTCCTATGTGCTTTCATCCCTAACCCTAACCCTAACCCTTCCGAAAGTCGGAGAAGCTCAAGGATGGTACCGATCGATGCGCGCTACCCCATTTAGTGGGGGTAGAGCCTACTTGCAAGTCTCTCCGACCTTCACAAAAAAAGTTATTCAAGAATATCTCTTTCTCCTATGTGCTTTCATCCCTAACCCTAACCCTAACCCTTCCGAAAGTCGGAGAAGCTCAAGGATGGTACCGATCGATGCGCGTTACCCCATTTAGTGGGGGTAGAGCCTACTTGCAAGTCTCTCCGACCTTCACAAAAAAAGTTATTCAAGAATATCTCCTCAGATTTGGGGGAATTTCGTCGGTCGACCTCTTCCGAAGGTCGTACAAGCTCGGGGATGGTACCAATCGATCCGCAGGACCCAAATTAGTCCAGATGCAACCACTTTCCAAGTCTCTCCGACCTTCACAAAAAAAGTTATTCAAGAATATCTCTTTCTCCTATGTGCTTTCAGCCCTAACCCTAACCCTAACCCTTCCGAAAGTCGGAGAAGCTCAAGGATGGTACCGATCGATGCGCGCTACCCCATTTAGTGGGGGTAGAGCCTACTTGCAAGTCTCTCCGACCTTCACAAAAAAAGTTATTCAAGAATATCTCCTCAGATTTGGGGGAATTTCGTCGGTCGACCTCTTCCGAAGGTCATACAAGCTCGGGGATGGTACCAATCGATCCGCAGGACCCAAATTAGTCCAGATGCAACCACTTTCCAAGTCTCTCCGACCTTCACAAAAAAAGTTATTCAAGAATATCTCTTTCTCCTATGTGCTTTCATCCCTAACCCTAACCCTAACCCTTCCGAAAGTCGGAGAAGCTCAAGGATGGTACCGATCGATGCGCGCTACCCCATTTAGTGGGGGTAGAGCCTACTTGCAAGTCTCTCCGACCTTCACAAAAAAAGTTATTCAAGAATATCTCTTTCTCCTATGTGCTTTCATCCCTAACCCTAACCCTAACCCTTCCGAAAGTCGGAGAAGCTCAAGGATGGTACCGATCGATGCGCGTTACCCCATTTAGTGGGGGTAGAGCCTACTTGCAAGTCTCTCCGACCTTCACAAAAAAAGTTATTCAAGAATATCTCCTCAGATTTGGGGGAATTTCGTCGGTCGACCTCTTCCGAAGGTCGTACAAGCTCGGGGATGGTACCAATCGATCCGCAGGACCCAAATTAGTCCAGATGCAACCACTTTCCAAGTCTCTCCGACCTTCACAAAAAAAGTTATTCAAGAATATCTCTTTCTCCTATGTGCTTTCAGCCCTAACCCTAACCCTAACCCTTCCGAAAGTCGGAGAAGCTCAAGGATGGTACCGATCGATGCGCGCTACCCCATTTAGTGGGGGTAGAGCCTACTTGCAAGTCTCTCCGACCTTCACAAAAAAAGTTATTCAAGAATATCTCTTTCTCCTATGTGCTTTCATCCCTAACCCTAACCCTAACCCTTCCGAAAGTCGGAGAAGCTCAAGGATGGTACCGATCGATGCGCGTTACCCCATTTAGTGGGGGTAGAGCCTACTTGCAAGTCTCTCCGACCTTCACAAAAAAAGTTATTCAAGAATATCTCTTTCTCCTATGTGCTTTCATCCCTAACCCTAACCCTAACCCTTCCGAAAGTCGGAGAAGCTCAGGGATGGTACCGATCGATGCGCGCTACCCCATTTAGTGGGGGTAGAGCCTACTTGCAAGTCTCTCCGACCTTCACAAAAAAAGTTATTCAAGAATATCTCCTCAGATTTGGGGGAATTTCGTCGGTTGACCTCTTCCGAAGGTCGTACAAGCTCGGGGATGGTACCAATCGATCCGCAGGACCCAAATTAGTCCAGATGCAACCACTTTCCAAGTCTCTCCGACCTTCACAAAAAAAGTTATTCAAGAATATCTCTTTCTCCTATGTGCTTTCATCCCTAACCCTAACCCTAACCCTTCCGAAAGTCGGAGAAGCTCAAGGATGGTACCGATCGATGCGCGCTACCCCATTTAGTGGGGGTAGAGCCTACTTGCAAGTCTCTCCGACCTTCACAAAAAAAGTTATTCAAGAATATCTCTTTCTCCTATGTGCTTTCATCCCTAACCCTAACCCTAACCCTTCCGAAAGTCGGAGAAGCTCAAGGATGGTACAGATCGATGCGCGCTACCCCATTTAGTGGGGGTAGAGCCTACTTGCAAGTCTCTCCGACCTTCACAAAAAAAGTTATTCAAGAATATCTCTTTCTCCTATGTGCTTTCATCCCTAACCCTAACCCTAACTCTTCCGAAAGTCGGAGAAACTCAAGGATGGTACCGATCGATGCGCGCTACCCCATTTAGTGGGGGTAGAGCCTACTTGCAAGTCTCTCCGACCTTCACAAAAAAAGTTATTCAAGAATATCTCTTTCTCCTATGTGCTTTCATCCCTAACCCTAACCCTAACCCTTCCGAAAGTCGGAGAAGCTCAAAGATGGTACCGATCGATGCGCGTTACCCCATTTAGTGGGGGTAGAGCCTACTTGCAAGTCTCTCCGACCTTCACAAAAAAGGTTATTCAAGAATATCTCCTCAGATTTGGGGGAATTTCGTCGGTCGACCTCTTCCGAAGGTCGTACAAGCTCGGGGATGGTACCAATCGATCCGCAGGACCCAAATTAGTCCAGATGCAACCACTTTCCAAGTCTCTCCGACATTCACAAAAAAAGTTATTCAAGAATATCTCTTTCTCCTATGTGCTTTCATCCCTAACCCTAACCCTAACCCTTCCGAAAGTCGGAGAAGCTCAAGGATGGTACCGATCGATGCGCGCTACCCCATTTAGTGGGGGTACAGCCTACTTGCAAGTCTCTCCGACCTTCACAAAAAAAGTTATTCAAGAATATCTCTTTCTCCTATGTGCTTTCATCCCTAACCCTAACCCTAACCCTTCCGAAAGTCGAAGAAGCTCAAGGATGGTACCGATCGATGCGCGCTACCCCATTTAGTGGGGGTAGAGCCTACTTGCAAGTCTCTCCGACCTTCACAAAAAAAGTTATTCAAGAATATCTCCTCAGATTTGGGGGAATTTCGTCGGTCGACCTCTTCCGAAGGTCGTACAAGCTCGGGGATGGTACCAATCGATCCGCAGGACCCAAATTAGTCCAGATGCAACCACTTTCCAAGTCTCTCCGACCTTCACAAAAAAAGTTATTCAAGAATATCTCTTTCTCCTATGTGCTTTCATCCCTAACCCTAACCCTAACCCTTCCGAAAGTCGGAGAAGCTCAAGGATGGTACCGATCGATGCGCGCTACCCCATTTAGTGGGGGTAGAGCCTACTTGCAAGTCTCTCCGACCTTCACAAAAAAAGTTATTCAAGAATATCTCTTTCTCCTATGTGCTTTCATCCCTAACCCTAACCCTAACCCTTCCGAAAGTCGGAGAAGCTCAAGGATGGTACCGATCGATGCGCGCTACCCCATTTAGTGGGGGTAGAGCCTACTTGCAAGTCTCTCCGACCTTCACAAAAAAAGTTATTCAAGAATATCTCTTTCTCCTATGTGCTTTCATCCCTAACCCTAACCCTAACCCTTCCGAAAGTCGAAGAAGCTCAAGGATGGTACCGATCGATGCGCGCTACCCCATTTAGTGGGGGTAGAGCCTACTTGCAAGTCTCTCCGACCTTCACAAAAAAAGTTATTCAAGAATATCTCCTCAGATTTGGGGGAATTTCGTCGGTCGACCTCTTCCGAAGGTCGTACAAGCTCGGGGATGGTACCAATCGATCCGCAGGACCCAAATTAGTCCAGATGCAACCACTTTCCAAGTCTCTCCGACCTTCACAAAAAAAGTTATTCAAGAATATCTCTTTCTCCTATGTGCTTTCATCCCTAACCCTAACCCTAACCCTTCCGAAAGTCGGAGAAGCTCAAGGATGGTACCGATCGATGCGCGCTACCCCATTTAGTGGGGGTAGAGCCTACTTGCAAGTCTCTCCGACCTTCACAAAAAAAGTTATTCAAGAATATCTCTTTCTCCTATGTGCTTTCATCCCTAACCCTAACCCTAACCCTTCCGAAAGTCGGAGAAGCTCAAGAATGGTACCGATCGATGCGCGCTACCCCATTTAGTGGGGGTAGAGCCTACTTGCAAGTCTCTCCGACCTTCACAAAAAAGGTTATTCAAGAATATCTCCTCAGATTTGGGGGAATTTCGTCGGTCGACCTCTTCCGAAGGTCGTACAAGCTCGGGGATGGTACAAATCGATCCGCAGGACCCAAATTAGTCCAGATGCAACCACTTTCCAAGTCTCTCCGACCTTCACAAAAAAAGTTATTCAAGAATATCTCTTTCTCCTATGTGCTTTCATCCCTAACCCTAACCCTAACCCTTCCGAAAGTCGGAGAAGCTCAAGGATGGTACCGATCGATGCGCGCTACCCCATTTAGTGGGGGTAGAGCCTACTTGCAAGTCTCTCCGACCTTCACAAAAAAAGTTATTCAAGAATATCTCTTTCTCCTATGTGCTTTCATCCCTAACCCTAACCCTAACCCTTCCGAAAGTCGGAGAAGCTCAAGAATGGTACCGATCGATGCGCGCTACCCCATTTAGTGGGGGTAAAGCCTACTTGCAAGTCTCTCCGACCTTCACAAAAAAAGTTATTCAAGAATATCTCCTCAGATTTGGGGGAATTTCGTCGGTCGACCTCTTCCGAAGGTCGTACAAGCTCGGGGATGGTACCAGTCGATCCGCAGGACCCAAATTAGTCCAGATGCAACCACTTTCCAAGTCTCTCCGACCTTCACAAAAAAAGTTATTCAAGAATATCTCTTTCTCCTATGTGCTTTCATCCCTAACCCTAACCCTAACCCTAACCCTTCCGAAAGTCGGAGAAGCTCAAGGATGGTACCGATCGATGCGCGCTACCCCATTTAGTGGGGGTAGAGCCTACTTGCAAGTCTCTCCGACCTTCACAAAAAAAGTTATTCAAGAATATCTCTTTCTCCTATGTGCTTTCATCCCTAACCCTAACCCTAACCCTTCCGAAAGTCGGAGAAGCTCAAGGATGGTACCGATCGATGCGCGCTACCCCATTTAGTGGGGGTAGAGCCTACTTGCAAGTCTCTCCGACCTTCACAAAAAAAGTTATTCAAGAATATCTCTTTCTCCTATGTGCTTTCATCCCTAACCCTAACCCTAACCCTTCCGAAAGTCGGAGAAGCTCAAGAATGGTACCGATCGATGCGCGCTACCCCATTTAGTGGGGGTAAAGCCTACTTGCAAGTCTCTCCGACCTTCACAAAAAAAGTTATTCAAGAATATCTCCTCAGATTTGGGGGAATTTCGTCGGTCGACCTCTTCCGAAGGTCGTACAAGCTCGGGGATGGTACCAGTCGATCCGCAGGACCCAAATTAGTCCAGATGCAACCACTTTCCAAGTCTCTCCGACCTTCACAAAAAAAGTTATTCAAGAATATCTCTTTCTCCTATGTGCTTTCATCCCTAACCCTAACCCTAACCCTAACCCTTCCGAAAGTCGGAGAAGCTCAAGGATGGTACCGATCGATGCGCGCTACCCCATTTAGTGGGGGTAGAGCCTACTTGCAAGTCTCTCCGACCTTCACAAAAAAAGTTATTCAAGAATATCTCTTTCTCCTATGTGCTTTCATCCCTAACCCTAACCCTAACCCTTCCGAAAGTCGGAGAAGCTCAAGGATGGTACCGATCGATGCGCGCTACCCCATTTAGTGGGGGTAGAGCCTATTTGCAAGTCTCTCCGACCTTCACAAAAAAAGTTATTCAAGAATATCTCCTCAGATTTGGGGGAATTTCGTCGGTCGACCTCTTCCGAAGGTCGTACAAGCTCGGGGATGGTACCAATCGATCCGCAGGACCCAAATTAGTCCAGATGCAACCACTTTCCAAGTCTCTCCGACCTTCACAAAAAAAGTTATTCAAGAATATCTCTTTCTCCTATGTGCTTTCATCCCTAACCCTAACCCTAACCCTTCCGAAAGTCGGAGAAGCTCAAGGATGGTACCGATCGATGCGCGCTACCCCATTTAGTGGGGGTAGAGCCTACTTGCAAGTCTCTCCGACCTTCACAAAAAAAGTTATTCAAGAATATCTCTTTCTCCTATGTGCTTTCATCCCTAACCCTAACCCTAACCCTTCCGAAAGTCGGAGAAGCTCAAGGATGGTACCGATCGATGCGCGCTACCCCATTTAGTGGGGGTAGAGCCTACTTGCAAGTCTCTCCGACCTTCACAAAAAAAGTTATTCAAGAATATCTCCTCAGATTTGGGGGAATTTCGTCGGTCGACCTCTTCCGAAGGTCGTACAAGCTCGGGGATGGTACCAATCGATCCGCAGGACCCAAATTAGTCCAGATGCAACCACTTTCCAAGTCTTTCCGACCTTCACAAAAAAAGTTATTCAAGAATATCTCTTTCTCCTATGTGCTTTCATCCCTAACCCTAACCCTAACCCTTCCGAAAGTCGGAGAAGCTCAAGGATGGTACTGATCGATGCGCGCTACCCCATTTAGTGGGTGTAGAGCCTACTTGCAAGTCTCTCCGACCTTCACAAAAAAAGTTATTCAAGAATATCTCTTTCACCTATGTGCTTTCATCCCTAACCCTAACCCTAACCCTTCCGAAAGTCGGAGAAGCTCAAGGATGGTACCGATCGATGCGCGCTACCCCATTTAGTGGGGGTAGAGCCTACTTGCAAGTCTCTCCGACCTTCAAAAAAAAAGTTATTCAAGAATATCTCCTCAGATTTGGGGGAATTTCGTCGGTCGACCTCTTCCGAAGGTCGTACAAGCTCGGGGATGGTACCAATCGATCTGCAGGACCCAAATTAGTCCAGATGCAACCACTTTCCAAGTCTCTCCGACCTTCACAAAAAAAGTTATTCAAGAATATCTCTTTCTCCTATGTGCTTTCATCCCTAACCCTAACCCTAACCCTTCCGAAAGTCGGAGAAGCTCAAGGATGGTACCGATCGATGCGCGCTACCCCATTTAGTGGGGGTAGAGCCTACTTGCAAGTCTCTCCGACCTTCACAAAAAAAGTTATTCAAGAATATCTCTTTCTCCTATGTGCTTTCATCCCTAACCCTAACCCTAACCCTTCCGAAAGTCGGAGAAGCTCAAGGATGGTACCGATCGATGCGCGCTACCCCATTTAGTGGGGGTAGAGCCTACTTGCAAGTCTCTCCGACCTTCACAAAAAAAGTTATTCAAGAATATCTCTTTCTCCTATGTGCTTTCATCCCTAACCCTAACCCTAACCCTTCCGAAAGTCGGAGAAGCTCAAGAATGGTACCGATCGATGCGCGCTACCCCATTTAGTGGGGGTAGAGCCTACTTGCAAGTCTCTCCGACCTTCACAAAAAAGGTTATTCAAGAATATCTCCTCAGATTTGGGGGAATTTCGTCGGTCGACCTCTTCCGAAGGTCGTACAAGCTCGGGGATGGTACAAATCGATCCGCAGGACCCAAATTAGTCCAGATGCAACCACTTTCCAAGTCTCTCCGACCTTCACAAAAAAAGTTATTCAAGAATATCTCTTTCTCCTATGTGCTTTCATCCCTAACCCTAACCCTAACCCTTCCGAAAGTCGGAGAAGCTCAAGGATGGTACAGATCGATGCGCGCTACCCCATTTAGTGGGGGTAGAGCCTACTTGCAAGTCTCTCCGACCTTCACAAAAAAAGTTATTCAAGAATATCTCTTTCTCCTATGTGCTTTCATCCCTAACCCTAACCCTAACCCTTCCGAAAGTCGGAGAAGCTCAAGAATGGTACCGATCGATGCGCGCTACCCCATTTAGTGGGGGTAGAGCCTACTTGCAAGTCTCTCCGACCTTCACAAAAAAAGTTATTCAAGAATATCTCCTCAGATTTGGGGGAATTTCGTCGGTCGACCTCTTCCGAAGGTCGTACAAGCTCGGAGATGGTACCAATCGATCCGCAGGACCCAAATTAGTCCAGATGCAACCACTTTCCAAGTCTCTCCGACCTTCACAAAAAAAGTTATTCAAGAATATCTCTTTCTCCTATGTGCTTTCATCCCTAACTCTAACCCTAACCCTTCCGAAAGTCGGAGAAGCTCAAGGATGGTACCGATCGATGCGCGTTACCCCAATTAGTGGGTGTAGAGCCTACTTGCAAGTCTCTCCGACCTTCACAAAAAAAGTTATTCAAGAATATCTCTTTCTCCTATGTGCTTTCATCCCTAACCCTAACCCTAACCCTTCCGAAAGTCGGAGAAGCTCAAGGATGGTACCGATCGATGCGCGCTACCCCATTTAGTGGGGGTAGAGCCTACTTGCAAGTCTCTCCGACCTTCACAAAAAAAGTTATTCAAGAATATCTCCTCAGATTTGGGGGAATTTCGTCGGTCGACCTCTTCCGAAGGTCTTACAAGCTCGGGGATGGTACAAATCGATCCGCAGGACCCAAATTAGTCCAGATGCAACCACTTTCCAAGTCTCTCCGACCTTCACAAAAAAAGTTATTCAAGAATATCTCTTTCTCCTATGTGCTTTCATCCCTAACCCTAACCCTAACTCTTCCGAAAGTCGGAGAAACTCAAGGATGGTACCGATCGATGCGCGCTACCCCATTTAGTGGGGGTAGAGCCTACTTGCAAGTCTCTCCGACCTTCACAAAAAAAGTTATTCAAGAATATCTCTTTCTCCTATGTGCTTTCATCCCTAACCCTAACCCTAACCCTTCCGAAAGTCGGAGAAGCTCAAGGATGGTACCGATCGATGCGCGCTACCCCATTTAGTGGGGGTAGAGCCTACTTGCAAGTCTCTCCGACCTTCACAAAAAAAGTTATTCAAGAATATCTCTTTCTCCTATGTGCTTTCATCCCTAACCCTAACCCTAACCCTTCCGAAAGTCGGAGAAGCTCAAGGATGGTACCGATCGATGCGCGCTACCCCATTTAGTGGGGGTAGAGCCTACTTGCAAGTCTCTCCGACCTTCACAAAAAAAGTTATTCAAGAATATCTCCTCAGATTTGGGGGAATTTCGTCGGTCGACCTCTTCCGAAGGTCTTACAAGCTCGGGGATGGTACAAATCGATCCGCAGGACCCAAATTAGTCCAGATGCAACCACTTTCCAAGTCTCTCCGACCTTCACAAAAAAAGTTATTCAAGAATATCTCTTTCTCCTATGTGCTTTCATCCCTAACCCTAACCCTAACTCTTCCGAAAGTCGGAGAAACTCAAGGATGGTACCGATCGATGCGCGCTACCCCATTTAGTGGGGGTAGAGCCTACTTGCAAGTCTCTCCGACCTTCACAAAAAAAGTTATTCAAGAATATCTCTTTCTCCTATGTGCTTTCATCCCTAACCCTAACCCTAACCCTTCCGAAAGTCGGAGAAGCTCAAGGATGGTACCGATCGATGCGCGCTACCCCATTTAGTGGGGGTAGAGCCTACTTGCAAGTCTCTCCGACCTTCACAAAAAAAGTTATTCAAGAATATCTCTTTCTCCTATGTGCTTTCATCCCTAACCCTAACCCTAACCCTTCCGAAAGTCGGAGAAGCTCAAGAATGGTACCGATCGATGCGCGCTACCCCATTTAGTGGGGGTAGAGCCTACTTGCAAGTCTCTCCGACCTTCACAAAAAAGGTTATTCAAGAATATCTCCTCAGAATTGGGGGAATTTCGTCGGTCGACCTCTTCCGAAGGTCGTACAAGCTCGGGGATGGTACAAATCGATCCGCAGGACCCAAATTAGTCCAGATGCAACCACTTTCCAAGTCTCTCCGACCTTCACAAAAAAAGTTATTCAAGAATATCTCTTTCTCCTATGTGCTTTCATCCCTAACCCTAACCCTAACCCTTCCGAAAGTCGGAGAAGCTCAAGGATGGTACCGATCGATGCGCGCTACCCCATTTAGTGGGGGTAGAGCCTACTTGCAAGTCTCTCCGACCTTCACAAAAAAAGTTATTCAAGAATATCTCTTTCTCCTATGTGCTTTCATCCCTAACCCTAACCCTAACCCTTCCGAAAGTCGGAGAAGCTCAAGAATGGTACCGATCGATGCGCGCTACCCCATTTAGTGGGGGTAGAGCCTACTTGCAAGTCTCTCCGACCTTCACAAAAAAAGTTATTCAAGAATATCTCCTCAGATTTGGGGGAATTTCGTCGGTCGACCTCTTCCGAAGGTCGTACAAGCTCGGAGATGGTACCAATCGATCCGCAGGACCCAAATTAGTCCAGATGCAACCACTTTCCAAGTCTCTCCGACCTTCACAAAAAAAGTTATTCAAGAATATCTCTTTCTCCTATGTGCTTTCATCCCTAACTCTAACCCTAACCCTTCCGAAAGTCGGAGAAGCTCAAGGATGGTACCGATCGATGCGCGTTACCCCAATTAGTGGGTGTAGAGCCTACTTGCAAGTCTCTCCGACCTTCACAAAAAAAGTTATTCAAGAATATCTCTTTCTCCTATGTGCTTTCATCCCTAACCCTAACCCTAACCCTTCCGAAAGTCGGAGAAGCTCAAGGATGGTACCGATCGATGCGCGCTACCCCATTTAGTGGGGGTAGAGCCTACTTGCAAGTCTCTCCGACCTTCACAAAAAAAGTTATTCAAGAATATCTCCTCAGATTTGGGGGAATTTCGTCGGTCGACCTCTTCCGAAGGTCTTACAAGCTCGGGGATGGTACAAATCGATCCGCAGGACCCAAATTAGTCCAGATGCAACCACTTTCCAAGTCTCTCCGACCTTCACAAAAAAAGTTATTCAAGAATATCTCTTTCTCCTATGTGCTTTCATCCCTAACCCTAACCCTAACTCTTCCGAAAGTCGGAGAAACTCAAGGATGGTACCGATCGATGCGCGCTACCCCATTTAGTGGGGGTAGAGCCTACTTGCAAGTCTCTCCGACCTTCACAAAAAAAGTTATTCAAGAATATCTCTTTCTCCTATGTGCTTTCATCCCTAACCCTAACCCTAACCCTTCCGAAAGTCGGAGAAGCTCAAGGATGGTACCGATCGATGCGCGCTACCCCATTTAGTGGGGGTAGAGCCTACTTGCAAGTCTCTCCGACCTTCACAAAAAAAGTTATTCAAGAATATCTCTTTCTCCTATGTGCTTTCATCCCTAACCCTAACCCTAACCCTTCCGAAAGTCGGAGAAGCTCAAGAATGGTACCGATCGATGCGCGCTACCCCATTTAGTGGGGGTAGAGCCTACTTGCAAGTCTCTCCGACCTTCACAAAAAAGGTTATTCAAGAATATCTCCTCAGATTTGGGGGAATTTCGTCGGTCGACCTCTTCCGAAGGTCGTACAAGCTCGGGGATGGTACAAATCGATCCGCAGGACCCAAATTAGTCCAGATGCAACCACTTTCCAAGTCTCTCCGACCTTCACAAAAAAAGTTATTCAAGAATATCTCTTTCTCCTATGTGCTTTCATCCCTAACCCTAACCCTAACCCTTCCGAAAGTCGGAGAAGCTCAAGGATGGTACCGATCGATGCGCGCTACCCCATTTAGTGGGGGTAGAGCCTACTTGCAAGTCTCTCCGACCTTCACAAAAAAAGTTATTCAAGAATATCTCTTTCTCCTATGTGCTTTCATCCCTAACCCTAACCCTAACCCTTCCGAAAGTCGGAGAAGCTCAAGAATGGTACCGATCGATGCGCGCTACCCCATTTAGTGGGGGTAGAGCCTACTTGCAAGTCTCTCCGACCTTCACAAAAAAAGTTATTCAAGAATATCTCCTCAGATTTGGGGGAATTTCGTCGGTCGACCTCTTCCGAAGGTCGTACAAGCTCGGAGATGGTACCAATCGATCCGCAGGACCCAAATTAGTCCAGATGCAACCACTTTCCAAGTCTCTCCGACCTTCACAAAAAAAGTTATTCAAGAATATCTCTTTCTCCTATGTGCTTTCATCCCTAACCCTAACCCTAACCCTTCCGAAAGTCGGAGAAGCTCAAGGATGGTATCGATCGATGCGCGCTACCCCATTTAGTGGGGGTAGAGCCTACTTGCAAGTCTCTCCGACCTTCACAAAAAAAGTTATTCAAGAATATCTCCTCAGATTTGGGGGAATTTCGTCGGTCGACCTCTTCCGAAGGTCGTACAAGCTCGGGGATGGTACAAATCGATCCGCAGGACCCAAATTAGTCCAGATGCAACCACTTTCCAAGTCTCTCCGACCTTCACAAAAAAAGTTATTCAAGAATATCTCTTTCTCCTATGTGCTTTCATCCCTAACCCTAACCCTAACTCTTCCGAAAGTCGGAGAAACTCAAGGATGGTACCGATCGATGCGCGCTACCCCATTTAGTGGGGGTAGAGCCTACTTGCAAGTCTCTCCGACCTTCACAAAAAAAGTTATTCAAGAATATCTCTTTCTCCTATGTGCTTTCATCCCTAACCCTAACCCTAACCCTTCCGAAAGTCGGAGAAGCTCAAAGATGGTACCGATCGATGCGCGTTACCCCATTTAGTGGGGGTAGAGCCTACTTGCAAGTCTCTCCGACCTTCACAAAAAAAGTTATTCAAGAATATCTCCTCAGATTTGGGGGAATTTCGTCGGTCGACCTCTTCCGAAGGTCGTACAAGCTCGGGGATGGTACCAATCGATCCGCAGGACCCAAATTAGTCCAGATGCAACCACTTTCCAAGTCTCTCCGACCTTCACAAAAAAAGTTATTCAAGAATATCTCTTTCTCCTATGTGCTTTCATCCCTAACCCTAACCCTAACCCTTCCGAAAGTCGGAGAAGCTCAAGGATGGTACCGATCGATGCGCGCTACCCCATTTAGTGGGGGTAGAGCCTACTTGCAAGTCTCTCCGACCTTCACAAAAAAAGTTATTCAAGAATATCTCTTTCTCCTATGTGCTTTCATCCCTAACCCTAACCCTAACCCTTCCGAAAGTCGGAGAAGCTCAAGAATGGTACCGATCGATGCGCGCTACCCCATTTAGTGGGGGTAGAGCCTACTTGCAAGTCTCTCCGACCTTCACAAAAAAGGTTATTCAAGAATATCTCCTCAGATTTGGGGGAATTTCGTCGGTCGACCTCTTCCAAAGGTCGTACAAGCTCGGGGATGGTACAAATCGATCCGCAGGACCCAAATTAGTCCAGATGCAACCACTTTCCAAGTCTCTCCGACCTTCACAAAAAAAGTTATTCAAGAATATCTCTTTCTCCTACGTGCTTTCATCCCTAACCCTAACCCTAACCCTTCCGAAAGTCGGAGAAGCTCAAGGATGGTACCGATCGATGCGCGCTACCCCATTTAGTGGGGGTAGAGCCTACTTGCAAGTCTCTCCGACCTTCACAAAAAAAGTTATTCAAGAATATCTCTTTCTCCTATGTGCTTTCATCCCTAACCCTAACCCTAACCCTTCCTAAAGTCGGAGAAGCTCAAGAATGGTACCGATCGATGCGCGCTACCCCATTTAGTGGGGGTAAAGCCTACTTGCAAGTCTCTCCGACCTTCACAAAAAAAGTTATTCAAGAATATCTCCTCAGATTTGGGGGAATTTCGTCGGTCGACCTCTTCCGAAGGTCGTACAAGCTCGGGGATGGTACCAGTCGATCCGCAGGACCCAAATTAGTCCAGATGCAACCACTTTCCAAGTCTCTCCGACCTTCACAAAAAAAGTTATTCAAGAATATCTCTTTCTCCTATGTGCTTTCAGCCCTAACCCTAACCCTAACCCTAACCCTTCCGAAAGTCGGAGAAGCTCAAGGATGGTACCGATCGATGCGCGCTACCCCATTTAGTGGGGGTAGAGCCTACTTGCAAGTCTCTCCGACCTTCACAAAAAAAGTTATTCAAGAATATCTCTTTCTCCTATGTGCTTTCATCCCTAACCCTAACCCTAACCCTTCCGAAAGTCGGAGAAGCTCAAGGATGGTACCGATCGATGCGCGCTACCCCATTTAGTGGGGGTAGAGCCTACTTGCAAGTCTCTCCGACCTTCACAAAAAAAGTTATTCAAGAATATCTCCTCAGATTTGGGGGAATTTCGTCGGTCGACCTCTTCCGAAGGTCGTACAAGCTCGGGGATGGTACCAATCGATCCGCAGGACCCAAATTAGTCCAGATGCAACCACTTTCCAAGTCTCTCCGACCTTCACAAAAAAAGTTATTCAAGAATATCTCTTTCTCCTATGTGCTTTCATCCCTAACCCTAACCCTAACCCTTCCGAAAGTCGGAGAAGCTCAAGGATGGTACCGATCGATGCGCGCTACCCCATTTAGTGGGGGTAGAGCCTACTTGCAAGTCTCTCCGACCTTCAAAAAAAAAGTTATTCAAGAATATCTCTTTCTCCTATGTGCTTTCATCCCTAACCCTAACCCTAACCCTTCCGAAAGTCGGAGAAGCTCAAGAATGGTACCGATCGATGCGCGTTACCCCATTTAGTGGGGGTAGAGCCTACTTGCAAGTCTCTCCGACCTTCACAAAAAAAGTTATTCAAGAATATCTCCTCAGATTTGGGGGAATTTCGTCGGTCGACCTCTTCCGAAGGTCGTACAAGCTCGGGGATGGTACCAATCGATCCGCAGGACCCAAATTAGTCCAGATGCAACCACTTTCCAAGTCTTTCCTACCTTCACAAAAAAAGTTATTCAAGAATATCTCTTTCTCCTATGTGCTTTCATCCCTAACCCTAACCCTAACCCTTCCGAAAGTCGGAGAAGCTCAAGGATGGTACCGATCGATGCGCGCTACCCCATTTAGTGGGTGTAGAGCCTACTTGCAAGTCTCTCCGACCTTCACAAAAAAAGTTATTCAAGAATATCTCTTTCACCTATGTGCTTTCATCCCTAACCCTAACCCTAACCCTTCCGAAAGTCGGAGAAGCTCAAGGATGGTACCGATCGATGCGCGCTACCCCATTTAGTGGGGGTAGAGCCTACTTGCAAGTCTCTCCGACCTTCAAAAAAAAAGTTATTCAAGAATATCTCCTCAGATTTGGGGGAATTTCGTCGGTCGACCTCTTCCGAAGGTCGTACAAGCTCGGGGATGGTACCAATCGATCTGCAGGACCCAAATTAGTCCAGATGCAACCACTTTCCAAGTCTCTCCGACCTTCACAAAAAAAGTTATTCAAGAATATCTCTTTCTCCTATGTGCTTTCATCCCTAACCCTAACCCTAACCCTTCCGAAAGTCGGAGAAGCTCAAGGATGGTACCGATCGATGCGCGCTACCCCATTTAGTGGGGGTAGAGCCTACTTGCAAGTCTCTCCGACCTTCACAAAAAAAGTTATTCAAGAATATCTCTTTCTCCTATGTGCTTTCATCCCTAACCCTAACCCTAACCCTTCCGAAAGTCGGAGAAGCTCAAGGATGGTACCGATCGATGCGCGCTACACCATTTAGTGGGGGTAGAGGCTACTTGCAAGTCTCTCCGACCTTCACAAAAAAAGTTATTCAAGAATATCTCCTCAGATTTGGGGGAATTTCGTCGGTCGACCTCTTCCGAAGGTCGTACAAGCTCGGGGATGGTACCAATCGATCCGCAGGACCCAAATTAGTCCAGATGCAACCACTTTCCAAGTCTCTCCGACCTTCACAAAAAAAGTTATTCAAGAATATCTCTTTCTCCTATGTGCTTTCATCCCTAACCCTAACCCTAACCCTTCCGAAAGTCGGAGAAGCTCAAGGATGGTACCGATCGATGCGCGCTACCCCAATTAGTGGGTGTAGAGCCTACTTGCAAGTCTCTCCGACCTTCACAAAAAAAGTTATTCAAGAATATCTCTTTCTCCTATGTGCTTTCATCCCTAACCCTAACCCTAACCCTTCCGAAAGTCGGAGAAGCTCAAGGATGGTACCGATCGATGCGCGCTACCCCATTTAGTGGGGGTAGAGCCTACTTGCAAGTCTCTCCGACCTTCACAAAAAAGGTTATTCAAGAATATCTCCTCAGATTTGGGGGAATTTCGTCGGTCGACCTCTTCCGAAGGTCGTACAAGCTCGGGGATGGTACCAATCGATCCGCAGGACCCAAATTAGTCCAGATGCAACCACTTTCCAAGTCTCTCCGACATTCACAAAAAAAGTTATTCAAGAATATCTCTTTCTCCTATGTGCTTTCATCCCTAACCCTAACCCTAACCCTTCCGAAAGTCGGAGAAGCTCAAGGATGGTACCGATCGATGCGCGCTACCCCATTTAGTGGGGGTACAGCCTACTTGCAAGTCTCTCCGACCTTCACAAAAAAAGTTATTCAAGAATATCTCTTTCTCCTATGTGCTTTCATCCCTAACCCTAACCCTAACCCTTCCGAAAGTCGAAGAAGCTCAAGGATGGTACCGATCGATGCGCGCTACCCCATTTAGTGGGGGTAGAGCCTACTTGCAAGTCTCTCCGACCTTCACAAAAAAAGTTATTCAAGAATATCTCCTCAGATTTGGGGGAATTTCGTCGGTCGACCTCTTCCGAAGGTCGTACAAGCTCGGGGATGGTACCAATCGATCCGCAGGTCCCAAATTAGTCCAGATGCAACCACTTTCCAAGTCTCTCCGACCTTCACAAAAAAAGTTATTCAAGAATATCTCTTTCTCCTATGTGCTTTCATCCCTAACCCTAACCCTAACCCTTCCGAAAGTCGGAGAAGCTCAAGGATGGTACCGATCGATGCGCGCTACCCCATTTAGTGGGGGTAGAGCCTACTTGCAAGTCTCTCCGACCTTCACAAAAAAAGTTATTCAAGAATATCTCTTTCTCCTATGTGCTTTCATCCCTAACCCTAACCCTAACCCTTCCGAAAGTCGGAGAAGCTCAAGAATGGTACCGATCGATGCGCGCTACCCCATTTAGTGGGGGTAGAGCCTACTTGCAAGTCTCTCCGACCTTCACAAAAAAGGTTATTCAAGAATATCTCCTCAGATTTGGGGGAATTTCGTCGGTCGACCTCTTCCGAAGGTCGTACAAGCTCGGGGATGGTACAAATCGATCCGCAGGACCCAAATTAGTCCAGATGCAACCACTTTCCAAGTCTCTCCGACCTTCACAAAAAAAGTTATTCAAGAATATCTCTTTCTCCTATGTGCTTTCATCCCTAACCCTAACCCTAACCCTTCCGAAAGTCGGAGAAGCTCAAAGATGGTACCGATCGATGCGCGCTACCCCATTTAGTGGGGGTAGAGCCTACTTGCAAGTCTCTCCGACCTTCACAAAAAAAGTTATTCAAGAATATCTCTTTCTCCTATGTGCTTTCATCCCTAACCCTAACCCTAACCCTTCCGAAAGTCGGAGAAGCTCAAGAATGGTACCGATCGATGCGCGCTACCCCATTTAGTGGGGGTAGAGCCTACTTGCAAGTCTCTCCGACCTTCACAAAAAAAGTTATTCAAGAATATCTCCTCAGATTTGGGGGAATTTCGTCGGTCGACCTCTTCCGAAGGTCGTACAAGCTCGGGGATGGTACCAATCGATCCGCAGGACCCAAATTAGTCCAGATGCAACCACTTTCCAAGTCTCTCCGACCTTCATAAAAAAAGTTATTCAAGAATATCTCTTTCTCCTATGTGCTTTCATCCCTAACCCTAACCCTAACCCTAACCCTTCCGAAAGTCGGAGAAGCTCAAGGATGGTACCGATCGATGCGCGCTACCCCATTTAGTGGGGGTAGAGCCTACTTGCAAGTCTCTCCGACCTTCACAAAAAAAGTTATTCAAGAATATCTCTTTCTCCTATGTGCTTTCATCCCTAACCCTAACCCTAACCCTTCCGAAAGTCGGAGAAGCTCAAGGATGGTACCGATCGATGCGCGCTACCCCATTTAGTGGGGGTAGAGGCTACTTGCAAGTCTCTCCGACCTTCACAAAAAAAGTTATTCAAGAATATCTCCTCAGATTTGGGGGAATTTCGTCGGTCGACCTCTTCCGAAGGTCGTACAAGCTCGGGGATGGTACCAATCGATCCGCAGGACCCAAATTAGTCCAGATGCAACCACTTTCCAAGTCTCTCCGACCTTCACAAAAAAAGTTATTCAAGAATATCTCTTTCTCCTATGTGCTTTCATCCCTAACCCTAACCCTAACCCTTCCGAAAGTCGGAGAAGCTCAAGGATGGTACCGATCGATGCGCGCTACCCCAATTAGTGGGTGTAGAGCCTACTTGCAAGTCTCTCCGACCTTCACAAAAAAAGTTATTCAAGAATATCTCTTTCTCCTATGTGCTTTCATCCCTAACCCTAACCCTAACCCTTCCGAAAGTCGGAGAAGCTCAAGGATGGTACCGATCGATGCGCGCTACCCCATTTAGTGGGGGTAGAGCCTACTTGCAAGTCTCTCCGACCTTCACAAAAAAAGTTATTCAAGAATATCTCCTCAGATTTGGGGGAATTTCGTCGGTCGACCTCTTCCGAAGGTCGTACAAGCTCGGGGATGGTACAAATCGATCCGCAGGACCCAAATTAGTCCAGATGCAACCACTTTCCAAGTCTCTCCGACCTTCACAAAAAAAGTTATTCAAGAATATCTCTTTCTCCTATGTGCTTTCATCCCTAACCCTAACCCTAACTCTTCCGAAAGTCGGAGAAACTCAAGGATGGTACCGATCGATGCGCGCTACCCCATTTAGTGGGGGTAGAGCCTACTTGCAAGTCTCTCCGACCTTCACAAAAAAAGTTATTCAAGAATATCTCTTTCTCCTATGTGCTTTCATCCCTAACCCTAACCCTAACCCTTCCGAAAGTCGGAGAAGCTCAAAGATGGTACCGATCGATGCGCGTTACCCCATTTAGTGGGGGTAGAGCCTACTTGCAAGTCTCTCCGACCTTCACAAAAAAGGTTATTCAAGAATATCTCCTCAGATTTGGGGGAATTTCGTCGGTCGACCTCTTCCGAAGGTCGTACAAGCTCGGGGATGGTACCAATCGATCCGCAGGACCCAAATTAGTCCAGATGCAACCACTTTCCAAGTCTCTCCGACATTCACAAAAAAAGTTATTCAAGAATATCTCTTTCTCCTATGTGCTTTCATCCCTAACCCTAACCCTAACCCTTCCGAAAGTCGGAGAAGCTCAAGGATGGTACCGATCGATGCGCGCTACCCCATTTAGTGGGGGTAGAGCCTACTTGCAAGTCTCTCCGACCTTCACAAAAAAAGTTATTCAAGAATATCTCTTTCTCCTATGTGCTTTCATCCCTAACCCTAACCCTAACCCTTCCGAAAGTCGAAGAAGCTCAAGGATGGTACCGATCGATGCGCGCTACCCCATTTAGTGGGGGTAGAGCCTACTTGCAAGTCTCTCCGACCTTCACAAAAAAAGTTATTCAAGAATATCTCCTCAGATTTGGGGGAATTTCGTCGGTCGACCTCTTCCGAAGGTCGTACAAGCTCGGGGATGGTACCAATCGATCCGCAGGACCCAAATTAGTCCAGATGCAACCACTTTCCAAGTCTCTCCGACCTTCACAAAAAAAGTTATTCAAGAATATCTCTTTCTCCTATGTGCTTTCATCCCTAACCCTAACCCTAACCCTTCCGAAAGTCGGAGAAGCTCAAGGATGGTACCGATCGATGCGCGCTACCCCATTTAGTGGGGGTAGAGCCTACTTGCAAGTCTCTCCGACCTTCACAAAAAAAGTTATTCAAGAATATCTCTTTCTCCTATGTGCTTTCATCCCTAACCCTAACCCTTCCGAAAGTCGGAGAAGCTCAAGAATGGTACCGATCGATGCGCGCTACCCCATTTAGTGGGGGTAGAGCCTACTTGCAAGTCTCTCCGACCTTCACAAAAAAGGTTATTCAAGAATATCTCCTCAGATTTGGGGGAATTTCGTCGGTCGACCTCTTCCGAAGGTCGTACAAGCTCGGGGATGGTACAAATCGATCCGCAGGACCCAAATTAGTCCAGATGCAACCACTTTCCAAGTCTCTCCGACCTTCACAAAAAAAGTTATTCAAGAATATCTCTTTCTCCTATGTGCTTTCATCCCTAACCCTAACCCTAACCCTTCCGAAAGTCGGAGAAGCTCAAAGATGGTACCGATCGATGCGCGCTACCCCATTTAGTGGGGGTAGAGCCTACTTGCAAGTCTCTCCGACCTTCACAAAAAAAGTTATTCAAGAATATCTCTTTCTCCTATGTGCTTTCATCCCTAACCCTAACCCTAACCCTTCCGAAAGTCGGAGAAGCTCAACAATGGTACCGATCGATGCGCGCTACCCCATTTAGTGGGGGTAGAGCCTACTTGCAAGTCTCTCCGACCTTCACAAAAAAAGTTATTCAAGAATATCTCCTCAGATTTGGGGGAATTTCGTCGGTCGACCTCTTCCGAAGGTCGTACAAGCTCGGGGATGGTACCAATCGATCCGCAGGACCCAAATTAGTCCAGATGCAACCACTTTCCAAGTCTCTCCGACCTTCACAAAAAAAGTTATTCAAGAATATCTCTTTCTCCTATGTGCTTTCATCCCTAACCCTAACCCTAACCCTAACCCTTCCGAAAGTCGGAGAAGCTCAAGGATGGTACCGATCGATGTGCGCTACCCCATTTAGTGGGGGTAGAGCCTACTTGCAAGTCTCTCCGACCTTCACAAAAAAAGTTATTCAAGAATATCTCTTTCTCCTATGTGCTTTCATCCCTAACCCTAACCCTAACCCTTCCGAAAGTCGGAGAAGCTCAAGGATGGTACCGATCGATGCGCGCTACCCCATTTAGTGGGGGTAGAGCCTACTTGCAAGTCTCTCCGACCTTCACAAAAAAAGTTATTCAAGAATATCTCCTCAGATTTGGGGGAATTTCGTCGGTCGACCTCTTCCGAAGGTCGTACAAGCTCGGGGATGGTACCAATCGATCCGCAGGACCCAAATTAGTCCAGATGCAACCACTTTCCAAGTCTCTCCGACCTTCACAAAAAAAGTTATTCAAGAATATCTCTTTCTCCTATGTGCTTTCATCCCTAACCCTAACCCTTCCGAAAGTCGGAGAAGCTCAAGGATGGTACCGATCGATGCGCGCTACCCCATTTAGTGGGTGTAGAGCCTACTTGCAAGTCTCTCCGACCTTCACAAAAAAAGTTATTCAAGAATATCTCTTTCTCCTATGTGCTTTCATCCCTAACCCTAACCCTAACCCTTCCGAAAGTCGGAGAAGCTCAAGGATGGTACCGATCGATGCGCGCTACCCCATTTAGTGGGGGTAGAGCATACTTGCAAGTCTCTCCGACCTTCACAAAAAAAGTTATTCAAGAATATCTCCTCAGATTTGGGGGAATTTCGTCGGTCGACCTCTTTCGAAGGTCGTACAAGCTCGGGGATGGTACCAATCGATCCGCAGGACCCAAATTAGTCCAGATGCAACTACTTTCCAAGTCTCTCCGACCTTCACAAAAAAAGTTATTCAAGAATATCTCTTTCTCCTATGTGCTTTCATCCCTAACCCTAACCCTAACTCTTCCGAAAGTCGGAGAAACTCAAGGATGGTACTGATCGATGCGCGCTACCCCATTTAGTGGGGGTAGAGCCTACTTGCAAGTCTCTCCGACCTTCACAAAAAAAGTTATTCAAGAATATCTCTTTCTCCTATGTGCTTTCATCCCTAACCCTAACCCTAACCCTTCCGAAAGTCGGAGAAGCTCAAAGATGGTACCGATCGATGTGCGCTACCCCATTTAGTGGGGGTAGAGCCTACTTGCAAGTCTCTCCGACCTTCACAAAAAAAGTTATTCAAGAATATCTCCTCAGATTTGGGGGAATTTCGTCGGTCGACCTCTTCCGAAGGTCGTACAAGCTCGGGGATGGTACCAATCGATCCGCAGGACCCAAATTAGTCCAGATGCAACCACTTTCCAAGTCTCTCCGACCTTCACAAAAAAAGTTATTCAAGAATATCTCTTTCTCCTATGTGCTTTCATCCCTAACCCTAACCCTAACCCTAACCAACCCTTCTCAATGCCTAAACCTAACCAGTATTTCTCCGTCCGTCAGCACGTGTGTTGACATTCCCCAAATCAGTCAATTTTACCATTTGCTTGTTCGACCCCTTCCGAAAGTCGGAGAAGCTCAAGGATGGTACCGATCGAAGCGCATTACCCCATTTAGTGGGGGTAGAGCCTACTTGCAAGTCTCTCCGACCTTCACCAAAGAAAGTTATTCAAGAATATCTCCTCAGATTTGGGGGAATTTCGTCAGTCGACCCCTTCCGAAGGTCGTACAAGCTCGGGGATGGTACCAATCGATCCGCAGGACCCAAATTAGTCCAGACGCAACCACTTTCCAAGTCCTTCCGACCTTCACAAAAAAAGTTATTCAAGAATATCTCCTCAGATTTTGGGTAATTTCGTCAGTCGACCCTTTCCGAAGGTCGTACAAGCTCGGGGATGGTACCAATCGATCCGCAGGACCCAAATTAGTCCAGACGCAACCACTTTCCATGTCTCTCCGACCTTCACAAAAAAAGTTATTCAAGAATATCTCCTTCTCCTATGTGCTTTTAGCCCTAACCCTAACCCTAACCCGAACCCTAACCGTGCGCTGTATGGGGCACAGGAGTTGCCCGGGGGGGCCAAGGAAGCAGTGCTTTGGATACATCATACCAGGCTCCACTTCCTTCAACATGACAGGTAAGAGTGCAGAGAGATGCCTAACCCTGACCTGAATCCATACACTAACCCTAACCAACCCTTCCCCATGCCTAAACCTAACCAGTATTTCTCCGTCCGTCAGCACGTGTGTTGACATTCCCCAAATCAGTCAATTTTACCATTTGCTCGTTCGACCCCTTCCGAAAGTCGGAGAAGCTCAAGGATGGTACCAATCGAAGCGCATTACCCCATTTAGTGGGGGTAGAGCCTACTTGCAAGTCTCTCCGACCTTCACCAAAGAAAGTTATTCAAGAATATCTCCTCAGATTTTGGGGAATTTCGTCGGTCGACCCTTTCCGAAGGTCGTACAAGCTCGGGGATGGTACCAATCGATCCGCAGGACCCAAATTAGTCCAGACGCAACCACTTTCCATGTCTCTCCGACCTTCACAAAAAAAGTTATTCAAGAATATCTCCTTCTCCTATGTGCTTTTAGCCCTAACCCTAACCCTAACCCGAACCCTAACCGTGCGCTGTATGGGGCACAGGAGTTGCCCGGGGGGGCCAAGGAAGCAGTGCTTTGGATACATCATACCAGGCTCCACTTCCTTCAACATGACAGGTAAGAGTGCAGAGAGATGCCTAACCCTGACCTGAATCCATACACTAACCCTAACCAACCCTTCCCCATGCCTAAACCTAACCAGTATTTCTCCGTCCGTCAGCACGTGTGTTGACATTCCCCAAATCAGTCAATTTTACCATTTGCTCGTTCGACCCCTTCCGAAAGTCGGAGAAGCTCAAGGATGGTACCAATCGAAGCGCATTACCCCATTTAGTGGGGGTAGAGCCTACTTGCAAGTCTCTCCGACCTTCACCAAAGAAAGTTATTCAAGAATATCTCCTCAGATTTTGGGGAATTTCGTCGGTCGACCCTTTCCGAAGGTCGTACAAGCTCGGGGATGGTACCAATCGATCCGCAGGACCCAAATTAGTCCAGACGCAACCACTTTCCATGTCTCTCCGACCTTCACAAAAAAAGTTATTCAAGAATATCTCCTTCTCCTATGTGCTTTTAGCCCTAACCCTAACCCTAACCCGAACCCTAACCGTGCGCTGTATGGGGCACAGGAGTTGCCCGGGGGGGCCAAGGAAGCAGTGCTTTGGATACATCATACCAGGCTCCACTTCCTTCAACATGACAGGTAAGAGTGGTGAGAGATGCCTAACCCTGACCTGAATCCATACACTAACCCTAACCAACCCTTCCCCATGCCTAAACCTAACCAGTATTTCTCCGTCCGTCAGCACGTGTGTTGACATTCCCCAAATCAGTCAATTTTACCATTTGCTCGTTCGACCCCTTCCGAAAGTCGGAGAAGCTCAAGGATGGTACCGATCGAAGCGCATTACCCCATTTAGTGGGGGTAGAGCCTACTTGCAAGTCTCTCCGACCTTCACCAAAGAAAGTTATTCAAGAATATCTCCTCAGATTTTGGGGAATTTCGTTGGTCGACCCTTTCCGAAGGTCGTACAAGCTCTAGGATGGTACCAATCGATCCGCAGGACCCAAATTAGTCTTGACGCAACCACTTTCCAAGTCTCTCCGACCTTCACAAAAAAAGTTATTCAAGAATATCTTCTTCTCCTATATGCTTTTAGCCCTAACCCTAACCCTAACCCTAACCGTGCGGTGTATGGGGCACAGGAGTTGCCCGGGGGGGCCAAGGAAGCAGTGCTTTGGATACATCATACCAGGCTCCACTTCCTTCAACATGACAGGTAAGAGTGGTGAGAGATGCCTAACCCTGACCTGAATCCATACACTAACCCTAACCAACCCTTCCCCATGCCTAAACCTAACCAGTATTTCTCCGTCCGTCAGCACGTGTGTTGACATTCCCCAAATCAGTCAATTTTACCATTTGCTCGTTCGACCCCTTCCGAAAGTCGGAGAAGCTCAAGGATGGTACCGATCGAAGCGCATTACCCCATTTAGTGGGGGTAGAGCCTACTTGCAAGTCTCTCCGACCTTCACCAAAGAAAGTTATTCAAGAATATCTCCTCAGATTTTGGGGAATTTCGTTGGTCGACCCTTTCCGAAGGTCGTACAAGCTCTAGGATGGTACCAATCGATCCGCAGGACCCAAATTAGTCTTGACGCAACCACTTTCCAAGTCTCTCCGACCTTCACAAAAAAAGTTATTCAAGAATATCTTCTTCTCCTATATGCTTTTAGCCCTAACCCTAACCCTAACCCTAACCGTGCGGTGTATGGGGCACAGGAGTTGCCCGGGGGGGCCAAGGAAGCAGTGCTTTGGATACATCATACCAGGCTCCACTTCCTTCAACATGACAGGTAAGAGTGCAGAGAGATGCCTAACCCTGACCTGAATCCATACACTAACCCTAACCAACCCTTCCCCATGCCTAAACCTAACCAGTATTTCTCCGTCCGTCAGCACGTGTGTTGACATTCCCCAAATCAGTCAATTTTACCATTTGCTCGTTTGACCCCTTCCGAAAGTCGGAGAAGCTCAAGGATGGTACCGATCGAAGCGCATTACCCCATTTAGTGGGGGTAGAGCCTACTTGCAAGTCTCTCCGACCTTCACCAAAGAAAGTTATTCAAGAATATCTCCTCAGATTTTGGGGAATTTCGTCGGTCGACCCTTTCCGAAGGTCGTACATGCTCGGGGATGGTACCAATCGATCCGCAGGACCCAAATTAGTCCAGACGCAACGACTTTCCAAGTCCTTCCGACCTTCACAAAAAAAGTTATTCAAGAATATCTCCTCAGATTTTGGGTAATTTCGTCGGTCGACCCTTTCCGAAGGTCGTAAAAGCTCGGGGATGGTACCAATCGATCCGCAGGACCCAAATTAGTCCAGACGCAACCACTTTCCAAGTCTCTCCGACCTTCACAAAAAAAGTTATTCAAGAATATCTCCTTCTCCTAAGTGCTTTTAGCCCTAACCCTAACCCGAACCCTAACCGTGCGGTGTATGGGGCACAGGAGTTGCCCGGGGGGGCCAAGGAAGCAGTGCTTTGGATACATCATACCAGGCTCCACTTCCTTCAACATGACAGGTAAGAGTGCAGAGAGATGCCTAACCCTGACCTGAATCCATACACTAACCCTAACCAACCCTTCCCCATGCCTAAACCTAACCAGTATTTCTCCGTCCGTCAGCACGTGTGTTGACATTCCCCAAATCAGTCAATTTTACCATTTGCTCGTTCGACCCCTTCCGAAAGTCGGAGAAGCTCAAGGATGGTACCAATCGAAGCGCATTACCCCATTTAGTGGGGGTAGAGCCTACTTGCAAGTCTCTCCGACCTTCACCAAAGAAAGTTATTCAAGAATATCTCCTCAGATTTTGGGGAATTTCGTCGGTCGACCCTTTCCGAAGGTCGTACAAGCTCGCGGATGGTACCAATCGATCCGCAGGACCCAAATTAGTCCAGACGCAACCACTTTCCATGTCTCTCCGACCTTCACAAAAAAAGTTATTCAAGAATATCTCCTTCTCCTATGTGCTTTTAGCCCTAACCCTAACCCTAACCCGAACCCTAACCGTGCGCTGTATGGGGCACAGGAGTTGCCCGGGGGGGCCAAGGAAGCAGTGCTTTGGATACATCATACCAGGCTCCACTTCCTTCAACATGACAGGTAAGAGTGCAGAGAGATGCCTAACCCTGACCTGAATCCATACACTAACCCTAACCAACCCTTCCCCATGCCTAAACCTAACCAGTATTTCTCCGTCCATCAGCACGTGTGTTGACATTCCCCAAATCAGTCAATTTTACCATTTGCTCGTTCGACCCCTTCCGAAAGTCGGAGAAGCTCAAGGATGGTACCAATCGAAGCGCATTACCCCATTTAGTGGGGGTAGAGCCTACTTTCAAGTCTCTCCGACCTTCACCAAAGAAAGTTATTCAAGAATATCTCCTCAGATTTTGGGGAATTTCGTCGGTCGACCCTTTCCGAAGGTCGTACAAGCTCGGGGATGGTACCAATCGATCCGCAGGACCCAAATTAGTCCAGACGCAACCACTTTCCATGTCTCTCCGACCTTCACAAAAAAAGTTATTCAAGAATATCTCCTTCTCCTATGTGCTTTTAGCCCTAACCCTAACCCTAACCCGAACCCTAACCGTGCGCTGTATGGGGCACAGGAGTTGCCCGGGGGGGCCAAGGAAGCAGTGCTTTGGATACATCATACCAGGCTCCACTTCCTTCAACATGACAGGTAAGAGTGGTGAGAGATGCCTAACCCTGACCTGAATCCATACACTAACCCTAACCAACCCTTCCCCATGCCTAAACCTAACCAGTATTTCTCCGTCCGTCAGCACGTGTGTTGACATTCCCCAAATCAGTCAATTTTACCATTTGCTCGTTCGACCCCTTCCGAAAGTCGGAGAAGCTCAAGGATGGTACCGATCGAAGCGCATTACCCCATTTAGTGGGGGTAGAGCCTACTTGCAAGTCTCTCCGACCTTCACCAAAGAAAGTTATTCAAGAATATCTCCTCAGATTTTGGGGAATTTCGTTGGTCGACCCTTTCCGAAGGTCGTACAAGCTCGGGGATGGTACCAATCGATCCGCAGGACCCAAATTAGTCTTGACGCAACCACTTTCCAAGTCTCTCCGAACTTCACAAAAAAAGTTATTCAAGAATATCTTCTTCTCCTATATGCTTTTAGCCCTAACCCTAACCCTAACCCTAACCGTGCGGTGTATGGGGCACAGGAGTTGCCCGGGGGGGCCAAGGAAGCAGTGCTTTGGATACATCATACCAGGCTCCACTTCCTTCAACATGACAGGTAAGAGTGCAGAGAGATGCCTAACCCTGACCTGAATCCATACACTAACCCTAACCAACCCTTCCCCATGCCTAAACCTAACCAGTATTTCTCCGTCCGTCAGCACGTGTGTTGACATTCCCCAAATCAGTCAATTTTACCATTTGCTCGTTCGACCCCTTCCGAAAGTCGGAGAAGCTCAAGGATGGTACCGATCGAAGCGCATTACCCCATTTAGTGGGGGTAGAGCCTACTTGCAAGTCTCTCCGACCTTCACCAAAGAAAGTTATTCAAGAATATCTCCTCAGATTTTGGGGAATTTCGTTGGTCGACCCTTTCCGAAGGTCGTACAAGCTCGGGGATGGTACCAATCGATCCGCAGGACCCAAATTAGTCTTGACGCAACCACTTTCCAAGTCTCTCCGAACTTCACAAAAAAAGTTATTCAAGAATATCTTCTTCTCCTATATGCTTTTAGCCCTAACCCTAACCCTAACCCTAACCGTGCGGTGTATGGGGCACAGGAGTTGCCCGGGGGGGCCAAGGAAGCAGTGCTTTGGATACATCATACCAGGCTCCACTTCCTTCAACATGACAGGTAAGAGTGCAGAGAGATGCCTAACCCTGACCTGAATCCATACACTAACCCTAACCAACCCTTCCCCATGCCTAAACCTAACCAGTATTTCTCCGTCCGTCAGCACGTGTGTTGACATTCCCCAAATCAGTCAATTTTACCATTTGCTCGTTTGACCCCTTCCGAAAGTCGGAGAAGCTCAAGGATGGTACCGATCGAAGCGCATTACCCCATTTAGTGGGGGTAGAGCCTACTTGCAAGTCTCTCCGACCTTCACCAAAGAAAGTTATTCAAGAATATCTCCTCAGATTTTGGGGAATTTCGTCGGTCGACCCTTTCCGAAGGTCGTACATGCTCGGGGATGGTACCAATCGATCCGCAGGACCCAAATTAGTCCAGACGCAACCACTTTCCAAGTCCTTCCGACCTTCACAAAAAAAGTTATTCAAGAATATCTCCTCAGATTTTGGGTAATTTCGTCGGTCGACCCTTTCCGAAGGTCGTAAAAGCAAAGGGATGGTACCAATCGATCCGCAGGACCCAAATTAGTCCAGACGCAACCACTTTCCAAGTCTCTCCGACCTTCACAAAAAAAGTTATTCAAGAATATCTCCTTCTCCTATGTGCTTTTAGCCCTAACCCTAACCCGAACCCTAACCGTGCGGTGTATGGGGCACAGGAGTTGCCCGGGGGGGCCAAGGAAGCAGTGCTTTGGATACATCATACCAGGCTCCACTTCCTTCAACATGACAGGTAAGAGTGCAGAGAGATGCCTAACCCTGACCTGAATCCATACACTAACCCTAACCAACCCTTCCCCATGCCTAAACCTAACCAGTATTTCTCCGTCCGTCAGCACGTGTGTTGACATTCCCCAAATCAGTCAATTTTACAATTTGCTCGTTCGACCCCTTCCGAAAGTCGGAGAAGCTCAAGGATGGTACCAATCGAAGCGCATTACCCCATTTAGTGGGGGTAGAGCCTACTTGCAAGTCTCTCCGACCTTCACCAAAGAAAGTTATTCAAGAATATCTCCTCAGATTTTGGGGAATTTCGTCGGTCGACCCTTTCCAAAGGTCGTATAAGCTCGGGGATGGTACCAATCGATCCGCAGGACCCAAATTAGTCCAGACCCAACCACTTTCCATGTCTCTCCGACCTTCACAAAAAAAGTTATTCAAGAATATCTCCTTCTCCTATGTGCTTTTAGCCCTAACCCTAACCCTAACCCGAACCCTAACCGTGCGCTGTATGGGGCACAGGAGTTGCCCGGGGGGCCAAGGAAGCAGTGCTTTGGACACATCATACCAGGCTCCACTTCCTTCAACATGACAGGTAAGAGTGCAGAGAGATGCCTAACCCTGACCTGAATCCATACACTAACCCTAACCAACCCTTCCCCATGCCTAAACCTAACCAGTATTTCTCCGTCCGTCAGCACGTGTGTTGACATTCCCCAAATCAGTCAATTTTACCATTTGCTCGTTCGACCCCTTCCGAAAGTCGGAGAAGCTCAAGGATGGTACCGATCGAAGCGCATTACCCCATTTAGTGAGGGTAGAGCCTACTTGCAAGTCTCTCCGACCTTCACCAAAGAAAGTTATTCAAGAATATCTCCTCAGATTTTGGGGAATTTCGTCGGTCGACCCCTTCCGAAGGTCGTACAAGCTCGGGGATGGTACCAATCGATCCGCGTGACCCAAATTAGTCCAGACGCAACCACTTTCCATGTCTCTCCGATCTTCACAAAAAAAGTTATTCAAGAATATCTCCTCAGATTTTGGGGAATTTCGTCGGTCGACCCCTTCCGAAGGTCGTACAAGCTCGGGGATGGTACCAATCGGTCCGCAGGACCCAAATTAGTCCAGACGCAACCACTTTCCAAGTCTCTCCGACCTTCACAAAAAAAGTTATTCAAGAATATCTCCTCAGATTTTGGGGAATTTCGTCGGTCGACCCCTTCCGAAGGTCGTACAAGCTCGGGGATGGTACCAATCGATCCGCAGGACCCAAATTAGTCCAGACGCAACCACTTTCCAAGTCTCTCCGACCTTCACAAAAAAAGTAATTCAAGAATATCTCCTCAGATTTTGGGGAATTTCGTTGGTCGACCCCTTCCGAAGGTCGTACAAGCTCGGGGATGGTACCAATCGATCCGCAGGACCCAAATTAGTCCAGACGCAACCACTTTCCAAGTCTCTCCGACCTTCACAAAAAAAGTTATTCAAGAATATCTCCTTCTCCTATGTGCTTTTAGCCCTAACCCTAACCCTAACCGTGCGGTGTATGGGGCACAGGAGTTGCCCGGGGGGGCCAAGGAAGCAGTGCTTTGGATACATCATATCAGGCTCCACTTCCTTCAACATGACAGGTAAGAGTGCTGAGAGATGCCTAACCCTGACCCGAATCCATACACTAACCCTAACCAACCCTTCCCCATGCCTAAACCTAACCAGTATTTCTTCGTCCGTCAGCACGTGTGTTGACATTCCCCAAATCAGTCAATTTTACCATTTGCTTGTTCGACCCCTTCCGAAAGTCGGAGAAGCTCAAGGATGGTACCGATCGAAGCGCATTACCCCATTTAGTGGGGGTAGAGCCTACTTGCAAGTCTCTCCGACCTTCACCAAAGAAAGTTATTAAAGAATATCTCCTCAGATTTGGGGGAATTTCGTCAGTCGACCCCTTCCGAAGGTCGTACAAGCTCGGGGATGGTACCAATCGATCTGCAGGACCCAAATTAGTCCAGACGCAACCACTTTCCAAGTCCTTCCGACCTTCACAAAAAAAGTAATTCAAGAATATCTCCTCAGATTTTGGGGAATTTCGTCGGTCGACCCCTTCCGAAGGTCGTACAAGCTCGGGGATGGTACCAATCGATCCACAGGACCCAAATTAGTCCAGACGCAACCACTTTCCAAGTCTCTCCGACCTTCACAAAAAAAGTTATTCAAGAATATCTCCTTCTCCTATGTGCTTTTAGCCCTAACCCTAACCCTAACCGTGCGGTGTATGGGGCACAGGAGTTGCCCGGGGGGGCCAAGGAAGCAGTGCTTTGGATACATCATATCAGGCTCCACTTCCTTCAACATGACAGGTAAGAGTGCAGAGAGATGCCTAACCCTGACCTGAATCCATACACTAACCCTAACCAACCCTTCCCCATGCCTAAACCTAACCAGTATTTCTCCGTCCGTCAGCACGTGTGTTGACATTCCCCAAATCAGTCAATTTTACCATTTGCTCGTTCGACCCCTTCCGAAAGTCGGAGAAGCTCAAGGATGGTACCGATCGAAGCGCATTACCCCATTTAGTGGGGGTAGAGCCTACTTGCAAGTCTCTCCGACCTTCACCAAAGAAAGTTATTCAAGAAAATCTCCTCAGATTTTGGGGAATTTCGTCGGTCGACCCTTTCCGAAGGTCGTACAAGCTCGGGGATGGTACCAATCGATCCGCAGGACCCAAATTAGTCCAGACTCAACCACTTTCCAAGTCTCTCCGACCTTCAGAAAAAAAGTTATTCAAGAATATCTCCTCAGATTTTGGGGAATTTCGTCGGTCGACCCCTTTCGAAGGTCGTACAAGCTCGGGGATGGTACCAATCGATCTGCCTAAAACCTAACCACTTAACCCGATGCCAAGATCTAAAAAACTTAAAACCTAACACCCAACCTTAACACTTAACCCTAAACCTTAAAACCCGATACCTAAAACCTAAAAACAAACTCTAAAAATTCTTAAAAAAAACAAAACCAAGAATCTGTTGTAAAATTATCTTAGAAATAGATTATTATAAACTTAGCGGGACACACCCCGGGGTTTGATCAACCTTGGCTGGGCCTTCCTCGGGAGAGGGTGTCTGGTGGTAATGGCCGAAACACCCAATGATCCTGAGGTGCACTACTGATGATGTGTCACCTTTTTATATAGGAATAGAAAAACAAATTAGCCATAAAAAATAGTCCAAATTTTTTTTGCAAAAACAAACAAACAAAAAAACAAATATACTAAAATACAATCCTTAGACTTCAATTTAGGACAAAACAAAAACAGAAAAAACTAAGGCATGCCAAATAAATAATTACTTTTATTCAAAAAACCACCTAAAACTTACAAAAAACCTAAAAATTAAAAATTAAAAATACATAAGGAACAATATTCAAACTACTGTTTAAACCAATTCGAAAAAAAGGGGATATGTGAGAATGGAGAGTATTAATGACGAGCGTCGGCCAGTGCATTGCCTTTGGCTCCCTATTCCAAACTGCCCAGTCGTTGGATGAAGCAGGGGGGGTCATCGAGATATCTTTTCAAAACCAAACCCTAACCCTAACCCTAACCCTAACCGTGCGGTGTATGGGGCACAGGAGTTGCCCGGGGGGGCCAAGGAAGCAGTGCTTTGGATACATCATACCAGGCTCCACTTCCTTCAACATGACAGGTAAGAGTGCAGAGAGATGCCTAACCCTGACCTGAATCCATACACTAACCCTAACCAACCCTTCCCCATGCCTAAACCTAACCAGTATTTCTCCGTCCGTCAGCACGTGTGTTGACATTCCCCAAATCAGTCAATTTTACCATTTGCTCGTTCGACCCCTTCCGAAAGTCGGAGAAGCTCATGGATGGTACCGGTCGAAGCGCATTACCCCATTTAGTGGGGGTAGAGCCTACTTGCAAGTCTCTCCGACCTTCACCAAAGAAAGTTATTCAAGAATATCTCCTCAGATTTGGGGGAATTTCGTCGTTCGACCCTTTCCGAAGGTCGTACAATCTCGGGGATGGTACCAATCGATCCGCAGGACCCAAATTAGTCCAGACGCAACCACTTTCCAAGTCTCTCCGACCTTCACAAAAAAAGTTATTCAAGAATATCTCCTTCTCCTATATGCTTTTAGCCCTAACCCTAACCATAACCGTGCGGTGTATGGGGCACAGGAGTTGCCCGGGGGGGCCAAGGAAGCAGTGCTTTGGATACATCACACCAGGCTCCACTTCCTTCAACATGACAGGTAAGAGTGCAGAGAGATGCCTAACCCTGACCTGAATCCATACACTAACCCTAACCAACCCTTCCCCATGCCTAAACCTAACCAGTATTTCTCCGTCCGTCAGCACGTGTGTTGACATTCCCCAAATCAGTCAATTTTACCATTTGCTCGTTCGACCCCTTCCGAAAGTCGGAGAAGCTCATGGATGGTACCGATCGAAGCGCATTACCCCATTTAGTGGGGGTAGAGCCTACTTGCAAGTCTCTCCGACCTTCACCAAAGAAAGTTATTCAAGAATATCTCCTCAGATTTTGGGGAATTTCGTCGTTCGACCCTTTCCGAAGGTCGTACAATCTCGGGGATGGTACCAATCGATCCGCAGGACCCAAATTAGTTCAGACGCAACCACTTTTCAAGTCTCTCCGACCTTCACAAAAAAAGTTATTCAAGAATATCTCCTCAGATTTTGGGGAATTTCGTCGGTCGACCCCTTCCGAAGGTCGTACAAGCTCGGGGATGGTACCAATCGATCCGCAGGACCCAAATTAGTCCATACGCAACCACTTTCCAATTCTCTCCGACCTTCACAAAAAAAGTTATTCAAGAATATCTCCTTCTCCTATGTGCTTTTAGCCCTAACCCTAACCCTAACCCGAACCCTAACCGTGCGGTGTATGGGGCACAAGAGTTGCCCGGGGGGGCCAAGGAAGCAGTGCTTTGGATACATCATACCAGGCTCCACTTCCTTCAACATGACAGGTAAGAGTGCTGAGAGATGCCTAACCCTGACCTGAATCCATACACTAACCCTAACCAACCCTTCCCCATGCCTAAACCTAACCAGTATTTCTCCGTCCGTCAGCACGTGTGTTGACATTCCCCAAGTCAGTCAATTTTACCATTTGCTCGTTCGACCCCTTCCGAAAGTCGGAGAAGCTCATGGATGGTACCGATCGAAGCGCATTACCCCATTTAGTGGGGGTAGAGCCTACTTGCAAGTCTCTCCGACCTTCACCAAAGAAAGTTATTCAAGAATATCTCCTCAGATTTGGGGGAATTTCGTCGGTCGACCCCTTCCGAAGGTCGTACAAGCTCAAGGATGGTACCATCGATCCGCAGGACCCAAATTAGACCAGACGCAACCACTTTCCAAGTCCTTCCGACCTTCACAAAAAAAGTTATTCAAGAATATCTCCTCAGATTTTGGGGAATTTCGTCGGTCGACCCCTTCCGAAGGTCGTACAAGCTCGGGGATGGTACCAATCGTTCCGCAGGACCCAAATTAGTCCAGACGCAACCACTTTCCAATTCTCTCCGACCATCACAAAAAAAGTTATTCAAGAATATCTCCTTCTCCTATGTGCTTTTAGCCCTAACCCTAACCGTGCGGTGTATGGGGCACAGGAGTTGCCCGGGGGGGCCAAGGAAGCAGTGCTTTGGATACATCATACCAGGCTCCACTTCCTTCAACATGACAGGTAAGAGTGCTGAGAGATGCCTAACCCTGACCTGAATCCATACACTAACCCTAACCAACCCTTCCCCATGCCTAAACCTAACCAGTATTTCTCCGTCCGTCAGCACGTTAGTTGTTATTCCCCAAATCAGTCAATTTTACCATTTGCTCGTTCAACCCCTTCCGAAAGTCGGAGAAGCTCAAGGATGGTACTGATCGAAGCGCATTACCCCATTTAGTGGGGGTAGAGCTTCCTTGCAAGTCTCTCCGACCTTCACCAAAGAAAGTAATTCAAGAATATCTCCTAAGATTTGGGGGAATTTCGTCGGTTGACCCCTTGCGAAGGTCGTACAAGCTCAAGGATGGTACCAATCGATCCGCAGGACCCAAATTAGTCCAGACGCAACCACTTTCCAAGTCCTTCCGACCTTTACAAAAAAAGTTATTCAAGAATATCTCCTCAGATTTTGGGGAATTTCGTCGGTCGACCCCTTCCGAAGGTCGTACAAGCTCGGGGATGGTACCAATCGATCCGCAGGACCCAAATTAGTCCAGACGCAACCACTTTCCAATTCTCTCCGACCTTCACAAAAAAAGTTATTCAAGAATATCTCCTTCTCCTATGTGCTTTTAGCCCTAACCCTAACCCTAACCGTGCGGTGTATGGGGCACAGGAGTTGCCCGGGGGGGCCAAGGAAGCAGTGCTTTGGATACATCATACCAGGCTCCACTTCCTTCAACATGACAGGTAAGAGTGCTGAGAGATGCCTAACCCTGACCTGAATCCATACACTAACCCTAACCAACCCTTCCCCATGCCTAAACCTAACCAGTATTTCTCCGTCCGTCAGCACGTTAGTTGTTATTCCCCAAATCAGTCAATTTTACCATTTGCTCGTTCAACCCCTTCCGAAAGTCGGAGAAGCTCAAGGATGGTACCGATCGAAGCGCATTACCCCATTTAGTGGGGGTAGAGCCTCCTTGCAAGTCTCTCCGACCTTCACCAAAGAAAGTAATTCAAGAATATCTCCTAAGATTTGGGGGAATTTCGTCGGTTGACCCCTTGCGAAGGTCGTACAAGCTCAACGATGGTACCAATCGATCCGCAGGACCCAAATTAGTCCAGACGCAACCACTTTCCAAGTCCTTCCGACCTTTACAAAAAAAGTTATTCAAGAATATCTCCTCAGATTTTGGGGAATTTCGTCGGTCGACCCCTTCCGAAGGTCGTACAAGCTCGGGGATGGTACCAATCGATCCGCAGGACCCAAATTAGTCCAGATGCAACCACTTTCCAATTCTCTCCGACCTTCACAAAAAAAGTTATTCAAGAATATCTCCTTCTCCTATGTGCTTTTAGCCCTAACCCTAACCCTAACCGTGCGGTGTATGGGGCACAGGAGTTGCCCGGGGGGGCCAAGGAAGCAGTGCTTTGGATACATCATACCAGGCTCCACTTCCTTCAACATGACAGGTAAGAGTGCTGAGAGATGCCTAACCCTGACCTGAATCCATACACTAACCCTAACCAACCCTTCCCCATGCCTAAACCTAACCAGTATTTCTCCGTCCGTCAGCACGTGTGTTGTTATTCCCCAAATCAGTCAATTTTACCATTTGCTCGTTCAACCCCTTCCGAAAGTCGGAGAAGCTCAAGGATGGTACCGATCGAAGCGCATTACCCCATTTAGTGGGGGTAGAGCCTCCTTGCAAGTCTCTCCGACCTTCACCAAAGAAAGTAATTCAAGAATATCTCCTAAGATTTGGGGGAATTTCGTCGGTCGACCCCTTCCGAAGGTTGTACAAGCTCAAGGATGGTACCAATCGATCCGCAGGACCCAAATTAGTCCAGACGCAACCACTTTCCAAGTCCTTCCGACCTTTACAAAAAAAGTTATTCAAGAATATCTCCTCAGATTTGGGGGAATTTCGTCGGTCGACCCTTTCCGAAGGTCGTACAAGCTCGGGGATGGTACCAATCGATCCGCAGGACCCAAATTAGTCCAGACGCAACCACTTTCCATGTCTCTCCGACCTTCACAAAAAAAGTTATTCAAGAATATCTACTTCTCCTATGTGCTTTTAGCCCTAACCCTAACCCTAACCCGAACCCTAACCGTGCGGTGTATGGGGCACAGGAGTTGCCCGGGGGGGCCAAGGAAGCAGTGCTTTGGATACATCATACCAGGCTCCACTTCCTTCAACATGACAGGTAAGAGTGCTGAGAGATGCCTAACCCTGACCTGAATCCATACACTAACCCTAACAAACCCTTCCCCATGCCTAAACCTAACCAGTATTTCTCCGTCCGTCAGCACGTGTGTTGACATTCCCCAAATCAGTCAATTTTACCATTTGCTCGTTCGACCCCTTCCGAAAGTCGGAGAAGCTCAAGGATGGTACCGATCGAAGCGCATTACCCCATTTAGTGGGGGTAGAGCCTACTTGCAAGTCTCTCCGACCTTCACCAAAGAAAGTTATTCAAGAATATCTCCTCAGATTTGGGGGAATTTCGTCGGTCGACCCCTTCCGAAGGTCTTACAAGCTCGGGGATGGCACCAATCGATCCGCAGGACCCAAATTAGTCCAGACGCAACCACTTTCCAAGTCTCTCCGACCTTCACAAAAAAAGTTATTCAAGAATATCTCCTCAGATTTTGGGGAATTTCGTCGGTCGACCCCTTCCGAAGGTCGTACAAGCTCGGGGATGGTACCAATCGATCCGCAGGACCCAAATTAGTCCAGACGCAACCACTTTCCAAGTCTCTCCGACCTTCACAAAAAAATTTATTCAAGAATATCTCCTTCTCCTATGTGCTTTTAGCCCTAACCCTAACCCTAACACTGCGGTGTATGGGGCACAGGAGTTGCTCGGGGGGGCCAAGGAAGCAGTGCTTTGGATACATCATATCAGGCTCCACTTCCTTCAACATGACAGGTAAGAGTGCTGAGAGATGCCTAACCCTGACCTGAATCCATACACTAACCCTAACCAACCCTTCCCCATGCCTAAACCTAACCAGTATTTCTCCGTCCGTCAGCACGTGTGTTGACATTCCCCAAATCAGTCAATTTTACCATTTGCTCGTTCGACCCCTTCCGAAAGTCGGAGAAGCTCAAGGATGGTACCGATCGAAGCGCATTACCCCATTTAGTGGGGGTAGAGCCTACTTGCAAGTCTCTCCGACCTTCACCAAAGAAAGTTATTCAAGAATATCTCCTCAGATTTGGGGGAATTTCGTCGGTCGACCCCTTCCGAAGGTCTTACAAGCTCGGGGATGGTACCAATCGATCCGCAGGACCCAAATTAGTCCAGACGCAACCACTTTCCAAGTCTCTCCGACCTTCACAAAAAAAGTTATTCAAGAATATCTCCTCCGATTTTGGGGAATTTCGTCGGTCGACCCCTTCCGAAGGTCGTACAAGCTCGGGGATGGTACCAATCGATCCGCAGGACCCAAATTAGTCCAGACTCAACCACTTTCCAAGTCTCTCCGACCTTCACAAAAAAAGTAATTCAAGAATATCTCCTTCTCCTATGTGCTTTTAGTCCTAACCCTAACCCTAACACTGCGGTGTATGGGGCAAAGGAGTTGCCCGGGGGGGCCAAGGAAGCAGTGCTTTGGATACATCATATCAGGCTCCACTTCCTTCAACATGACAGGTAAGAGTGCTGAGAGATGCCTAACCCTGACCTGAATCCATACACTAACCCTAACCAACCCTTCCCCATGCCTAAACCTAACCAGTATTTCTCCGTCCGTCAGCACGTGTGTTGACAATCCCCAAATCAGTCAATTTTACCATTTGCTCGTTCGACCCCTTCCGAAAGTCGGAGAAGCTCAAGGATGGTACCGATCGAAGCGCATTACCCCATTTAGTGGGGGTAAAGCCTACTTGCAAGTCTCTCCGACCTTCACAAAAAAAGTTATTCAAGAATATCTCCTCAGATTTTGGGGAATTTCGTCGGTCGACCCTTTCCGAAGGTCGTACAAGCTCGGGGATGGTACCAATCGATCCGCAGGACCCAAATTAGTCAAGACGCAACCACTTTCCAAGTCTCTCCGACCTTCACAAAAAAAGTTATTCAAGAATATCTCCTCAGATTTTGGGGAATTTCGTCGGTCGACCCCTTTCGAAGGTCGTACAAGCTCGGGGATGGTACCAATCGATCTGCCTAAAACCTAACCACTTAACCCGATGCCAAGATCTAAAAAACTTAAAACCTAACACCCAACCTTAACACTTAACCCTAAACCTTAAAACCCGATACCTAAAACCTAAAAACAAACTCTAAAAATTCTTAAAAAAAACAAAACCAAGAATCCGTTGTAAAATTATCTTAGAAATAGATTATTATAAACTTAGCGGGACACACCCCGGGGTTTGATCAACCTTGGCTGGGCCTTCCTCGGGAGAGGGTGTCTGGTGGTAATGGCCGAAACACCCAATGATCCTGAGGTGCACTACTGATGATGTGTCACCTTTTTATATAGGACTAGAAAAACAAATTAGCCATAAAAAATAGTCCAAATTATTTTTGCAAAAACAAACAAACAAAAAAACAAATATACTAAAATACAATCCTTAGACTTCAATTTAGGACAAAACAAAAACAGAAAAAACCAAGGCATGCCAAATAAATAATTACTTTTATTCAAAAAACCACCTAAAACTTACAAAAAACCTAAAAATTAAAAATACATAAGGAACAATATTCAAACTACTGTTTAAACCAATTCGAAAAAAAGGGGATATGTGAGAATGGAGAGTATTAATGACGAGCGTCGGCCAGTGCATTGCCTTTGGCTCCCTATTCCAAACTGCCCAGTCGTTGGATGAAGCAGGGGGGGTCATCGAGATATCTTTTCAAAACCTAACCCTAACCCTAACCCTAACCCTAACCCTAACCCTAAAAAATCTAAACCCTAGCTACTTAAACCTAACCAAACAAATTCTACACCTAAAACCTAATCAGATAAATCCTAAAACTAAAAACTTAACCAGTTTTACCCTATGCCTAGACCTGATCCTAATCCTAACCCTAACCTTTCAGAACTCTACACCTAAACCTAACCACTTAAAATCCCAAACCTAACCCTAACCATTTAAAAACCTAGGCCTAGACATGATGTTAATCCTAACCCTAACCATTTGTTCCCTATGCCTAAACTTAACCACTTAACCCTATGCCTAGACCTGATCCTAAATCCTAACCCTAACCAGTTGTTTCATAAATTTTTTAATTAAAAGGTGCGTGTGGAACAGATATTGTTTGCGAGCAAAACAAAGCTGTTGGTTTTAATGTAAATGATGAATTGGATCAAAAATCTGCTTCAGTTCACCACCTCACGTCTGCGTAATGTTCGGTCGGAGCGAACCAGCGCGTGTCCGCGGCTCTGGAGAGCTTCGCTCAGAGACAAAGGAAGACGGAGCGGGTCTGACAGCCGAGTGTTGGTGTCTGCTGCCTCTGCTTCAGAGGAGAGGAGCGGAAAGAGGATTGATATCAACACACTGAGGTCACAACACTTCATGTCGGACATGGTGACACGTGCTGAGAGACTGACGCGGGGAGCACAGAGAAAAAAGACTATAATGATTGCATTTGAAAGAAAGGTGTCTCCACAGGAGGTCGACTTCGGATTCAGGAAACATAGAATTCGGGAGTTCGTACCACACCGGGCTGGAACATCACCAACAGATGTTACGACACGTTACACAGATCCGTTCTGACCGGCAGTCTGACTGGCAGCAGTGCGCGTCCCGCCGGGTTCACGCCCGCTCTTAAATAACTCAGTGGCGCTGTTCACTTCGGCTGTGATCGCGCTCAGCACCTATGCTTTCCGCGTCAGGTCTTTTCTTTTCGGGTTGTCGCCAGATGCGGAAGCGTCGCGTAACTCTGTGACGCACAGCAGCCGGGCTGTTCACATGAGACTTTGCATTGCTCCGCGCCCGTCAGCCCGTGATTCTGCTTTCTCCGCGGGTTGTATATGCTCCGTTCAATGTAGGGGTTCGGGGTATAATGGTCTTCATAGCACCCCCCCCCCTCTTTCTCTGTCTGTCTGCTTGTGTGCTTGTAGTGGGGGGGCGGAGGACACAATTAATCATGTGAGGGGGAAAACTCGGGGAAATTGAAACTCCAGAAGAACAGCAGGGAACGCTAAAATACGGGACACATATTTGATAATTTATTTATAATATGTCATTGTTATCGTTTAAATTAATTTCCCAGTGCGTTTCCCCGAGCGATGCGCAGAAACCATCGGTGCAGAGCGCGATGCGCAGCCCCGAGCGAACCTGGTCGCCTCCTTTCCGCTCCCATGTTACTCAGATCAGATGTGATGTTCACATCGTCGCGATGCGCCGACTGTTGCAGAGGGTTCCAACACAGTTGAACAGTTTACTTTCGATATTGGTCGGTCCACCGCTGAATGGTGCGAGTCACCGGTCTGTCACGTTTGAGTTTCTGCCTCTAGGAAGGTCGGCAAAACTGAAGTGATCTGATTTGCCGAATGTGAGTCGAGGGAGGGCCTTATACAAATCCCGGCTAGTGTAAATCTCGATCATGACACGCCCCCTCTACTATAGTATAAAGGCTGTACTCTGCAGTCTGTCAGTGCAGGATATCAGCTCCTGTGGGAACACGCGAGCTAAGCGATTATGGAAGCGACACTTATGGGATCGGTCCCACAATGTCCCCGTGGTTAACTCCTTAGCTTCAGGGGAGGGGGTCTCCATTCAGCGCCAGGGTCGGACAACAAACTCGGGGAAGAGCAAGGGAGGAGGTGTCTGCTGCATGGAGAACAATGTGTGGCGCTCAGATGTGGAGATTATTTCTTTGGGATGTTGTCCGGACCTGGAGCAGCTCGTGATCAGATGCCGACCTTATTTCATCCCGAGGGAGTTTACATCTGTCGTAATAACAGCGGTGCACATTCCGCCACATGCCGACATCAGGCCCTGGACGAGCTGCATGCAGTTATCGACAGGACCGAGACATCCCGGCCCGAGGCTGCGTGTGTGGTGGCCGGTGATTTTAACAACGCCAAGATGAGGAAAGTCCTGCAGAGATACCATCAGCTCATCAGCTGTCCTACGCGGGATGCGAACACACTCGACCATGTCCACACTCCCTTCGGGGATGCGTATAAGGGTTGCTATGAAGACCATCATCACCATTGAACGGCGCAAACAACATCCAGCGGAGAAAGCAGAATCACTGGCTGACCGGCGCGGAGAATTGCGTTTGGTGTGAACACAGCGATCATTGCTGCCGGTCAGAACTGTTCCTTGTAAAGTGTCTTGAGATCTGTTGTTGATGTCCCAGCCCGGTTTGGGGAGTGGGTATCATTTGAGTTGAACCCATGTTTTCTCCTGTTTCTGGATGAGGAGTGAGTTTAGGAACATGTCTTTTGGTTCCTTTCACTTCAGTATAGATAAGTTCAGGTTGCTCCCTTCAGGTGGTTTGTGTTTGCTGTTTTGCTGTTTGCCCCCCTGAAGCTAAAGAGTTAACCACGGGGACATTCTGGGACCGATCCCATCAGTGTCGCTTCCATCATCACTTTGCTCGCGTGTTCCCAAAGGAGCTGATGTCCTGCGCGGATGCAACTTCCGTCCGTCCGCTCGCTTTATTCTATCCGTAGACCGGCGGCGAGGACATCGCTTAAATCCCACAGCGCGAGTGTGACGCGGACTGTTACAGTGTAACTTCCGCACTGTAAACAATTGTCATGTGATTTAATTGTCTGTTTATTATTGTTTTAAATTAAATTCAACATAATCTCAAATACTGTACAATGTAATTCAATGTAATAGCAGCATGATGACAGTCAGTTCCTGAAAATTAAAATCCTCTTTAACAAAACCTTGCTTCCCTGTGTTGATGTGATATTGTGAACAACGTATACTGAATGATTACAGTTAATGAAATGCAGCAACTGAAATACTTGCTGATTTTTTTGATAGAAACAAAGTTGTCTATTACAGATGTAGATTTCAGAACATGACAGTTATCAGTCTGATCATTACATGTGATAAAAAATGCAATCACACAGCACATTTTACCATGTCCGACATGAAGTGTTGTGATCTCAGTGTGTTGATATCAATCCTCTTTCCGCTCCTCTCCTCTGAAGCAGAAGCAGCAGACACCAACACTCGGCTGTTAGACCCGCTCCGTCTTCCTCTGTCTCTGAGCGTCGCTCTCCAGAGCCGCGGACACGCACTGGTTCGCTCCGACCGAACATTACGCAGAAACAATGCGGATTGAACTGTTTACTTTTTAGAGGCGTCTCTCCAGACACGCCCCCTTTATGCATCCGACTCTCCAGACACACACCCCTGCGATCTGATTTGCCCAATGTGAGTCGAGGGAGGGCCTTATACAAATCCCGAACATTACGAGTATAAATGGTTGCACTCTGCAGTTTTATCTGCACAGGACATCAGCTCCAGATCAGTGAAAATCTTAGCGAGAGAACAGGACCTGCAGCCGGCTCTGCTGCGGACAAAACTCTGGAAAATGGACAAGACTCTGCACTGTAAAAAGCCCAACTTCAAAATCATTGGTCTAACTTATTTTTAAAAGTTGAGTGAGCAAATTTTTTTTTTTAATGTTGAGCAAACCCAAAGTTTCAAGTTTACAAATAAGTAGTGCAGTCAACTGAACATTTTAAGTTGAGGAAACTTCAAATATTGCTTAGCCAGCTCCGGGATGCAAATATAAGTTCAGATTGAATGATATGAATGCATTTATATATGGAATATATCTACTTAGATATGTATATATAAACACACACACACAAACAAACATATATACATATGTGAACATATATATTTATGTCTTGTATTATTATTATACACATTTACACACACATATAATATATATCAATCAATCAATCAATCAAGTTTTATTTGTATAGCCCACATTCATAAATAACAATTCGTCTCATGGGGCTTTAACATTGTGTGACATCCTCTGTCCTTAACCCTCAACAAGAGTAAGGAAAAACTACTAAAAACCCTTTTCACAGGTAAAAATATGTAGAAACCTCAGAGAGAGCCACATGTGAGGGATCCCTCTCTCAGGACGGACAGAAGTGCAATAGATGTCAGGTGTAAGAAAACATCATCAGGATTTTTAGCAGCATCCATTAGGCTAAACATTTTTCAATACTATGTGTCAGGCAGTCCCGCTGCAATCACAGTCTCTGGCCAGCAGCAAGACCACGATCCAGCATCAGGATGGGATCCACTATAATCCACAGTCATTGTCCACCGCCGCCAGTTAGAATCCATTATCAGCTGCCGCCTCGGTCGTGGTCCCTCATCATCCGATGCCAACGCGACAAAGGATCCTCCATTACAACGACGATCAGCTGGCACGATACAGAATCCACCGAACTGGATCCACCATTGCGACCTCCGACAAGCGATCCACAATCATAATCCATGGTGCGGCCACAGCTGTGTCCCTGCATCCGCGGGCGCTAAGGCACAGAAACTCCGGGAAAAGGGGTCAAGTTAGTAACATGTACTGATCAGATAAGAATTATCTTGATGTGATAAATATGGAGAAAAGGAAGGAGAAGCAGGAAAGAGAAGCTCCGTGTGTCTTGTGTCATAAATTCCCTGTGCGTCTTAGCATCATCAGGGGTTTTTGCCATTTAATCAAATTTGGAACATCGCACAAATTAGCTCTAACTATAAGCTTTATAAAAAAGGAAGGTTTTGAGTCTACTTTTAAACGAACAGAGCGTGTCTGCCTCCCTAACTGAAAGTGAGAGATTATTCCACAGCAGTGGGGCTTGATGGCTAAAAGCTCTGGCTCCTACTCTACTTTTAGAGACTTTAGGGACAACAAGTAAACCTGAGTTCTGGGATCGGAGTGCTCTAGTAGGTTGATATGGAACTAACATCTCTTTAAGGTAAAGAGGTGCCATATCATTAAGGGCCTTGAAGGTGAGGAGGAGAATTTTAAATTCTATTCTAGATTTAACAGGAAGCCAGTGTAGCGATGCTAATACTGGAGAAATGTGCTCTCTTTTCTTAGTTCTCGTCAGGACACGTGCTGCGGCATTTTGGACCAGCTGCAGAGTCTTTAACGACTTGCTGCTGGAGCCTGATAATAATGAATTACAATAGTCCAGTCTCGATGTAACAAAGGCGTGGACTAGTTTTTCTGCATCTTTTTGCGAAAGGACATGTCTGATTTTTGAGATATTACGCAAGTGGAAAAACGCGGTCCTAGAAATTACTTTTAAGTGACTATTAAAGGACAAATCAGGATCGAAGATCACTCCCAAGTTCCTGACTGTGTCATTGGAAGCAAGGACAATGTCATCTAGCGCAGCTATATCATTAGATAATGTATCTCTAAGGTGTTTAGGGCCGAGTATTATAACCTCTGTTTTATCTGAGTTTAATAAGAGAAAATTGCGGGTCATCCAGGTTTTTATGTCCTTGAGACATGCTCGAAGTTTAGTTAATTGATTACTTTGATCAGGTTTTATTGACAAATATAACTGGGTGTCATCCGCATAACAGTGAAAATTTACCGAGTGTGTCCTGACATGACATATATATGACATATATATAGCCTATATATATATATATAGCATGTTCAGATTTCTTTTTACCCCTTACTTTGTATTCACCGTCTGCTGTCTTGGAGTTTTAATTTTACCACTTTTACCAACCACATTATTAAATGTCCCCCTCTGCCCATCCACTGCAGCCACACAAGCAGTGATAAAGATAAAAAGAGAGAGTGGGGCTACGTATTCTCCACACAGGCTTGAGTGGAGAATACGTAATTTACCCTCGACAGCCGACATTTGACGGAGCAAACAGCGGAGAACTTCTTCAACATGGATGACATTAAATTAATAATTGAAGTGGATAATGTTGGTTAATGTTGGAGCAAGCGCTGCACGGCGCTTCAGCGTGGCTTCCGCGTCCGGAAGGCGACGTCATGACGTAGTCAGCGTCACTGCGCACTCGTGTTTTGAGACGCCAGCGCTCTCAGGTAGAGTGGGCTTGTCCGGACATGTTGGGGTGTAGTTGATCAGATGCACGTCCTTCTATCGCAAGTTCCGCCGCCCGATATCCCCCGACCGCAAGTTCCGCCGCCTGATATCCCCCGACCGCAAGTTTTGTCGACTGATGTCCTCCGACCGCATGTCCTACGGCTACGTGTCCTCCTCACTTTCTTCCAGCACTAACTAGGTAAGACTCCCGCCGCTATTTTACTGGTTATTCTGCGACCCGTTGTCTTTCGAATGCAAAGATTCACAACGTTTACAAAACTACATGTGTAAGCTATCCATATAATCTACCTGTTAGCTACCCGTGAAAGCCACGTGTTTGCTAACTTTCAGTTACATGTGAAAGCCACGTGTTTGCTTACTTTAAGTTATCTGTAGACCAACCCCACCCAAACCACCGTGCTACGTTTATAAATTACCAACGTGTTAAGTTGGGTTATCAATAAAATAATGGTAAATTTTGATGATCTTCTCCTTGTGTATACTGGGGTATGTGTCGTCTGTTGGTGTCTTTTCTGTTTGAATCTTAGCATAACGGTGAATTTAACAATTAAGCTTTCATACAGAGCTCGTTCACGTGTTATTTATTTCAAAATAATTACTTCTTATTTCATACATTTCCCACAAATATGGGGAAATGTAACTCAAATAGCCCTACATAGTTCTGTGTTTAATTTATTTCAAAGTACACCTACACTTGCCTCTGTATTTTTCTTCTCTTCATAAGAGTTTGGTGTTTTCCTTTGTAACAGGTAAAAATAGCTATAAAAGTCAACAGTTCTTTATTGTTCTATAATTTCATAAATGCAACAAAACAGTGTAGTATAGTATAACTTTATAAGCTTTCTTATCAAATATGTTTCTCAGCTCCAGACACATTTTATTTGGGCGAAGAGGGGTCAAAATGGTTATTTTGATGTAAAGGTTGCCTACCTCTGCCTCAGCCAAATTGAGTTTGTTCATTTGGGTGGTGTTAAACTCATAAACTAAATGTGTTTTCCTTGTTTCACAGGATTTGGATGCAGTGTAAGGAGTGCAAGTTCTCGCACCCTAATCAGGATATTCTCCTCAAGCATTACCGACTTTGCCACTACCGGGGACGCTTTGGCCACTGCCGTGCCTGTACACTGACTGCTGCTGCACTTTCAAAACAAGCGGTGGGTTAAAATGCCACCTTTCAAGAGTACACACAAAGTCCAGAAAAACTGAAGTAGAAGTCACCTTTTTTTGTCAATTGTGTGACTTTAAAGACATCTGTGCCCCAAAGAAATACATAGCCAATCTAAGGACTCATTTGAGGCAGCATGTGACTGTTTATTGTTGTTTACTGTTTACTGTTGGTAAGATTTTTTTTTATATAATGTGTAATGTCCTAAATGCTCTACCAATTCCACCATTCTGCTCAGCTTCCGGATGTAGCAAACCCTTTTAGTTTATAACTGTACAATGTGGGCACCTTCTGTAATTGGAGTCTGTATTAACACTAATACTGTTATTTCTCCTCTCTTAGATATATGCTGAGTTTTTTTGAATCACTCAAGTGGATCTAAAGAAGACATTCTTCACATCTTTGGATGCACACGCCTCAAACCTGATAAAGCTTTACAGAACACGTAGCGGGACACTAGGAAAGGACTTAAAGGCCCTCCTTGACAACCTTGATGAACAGGTAATGCAAGTAGGAGATAAATTAAGGTTTTCTGAGAGTGCATTTTCACATTGCAAACAGACATTAACATAAATTGTGAATAGGTGTGGTGTGATTTTATTTTCAGGCCATGGTATATATTTTTTAACTTTATTTGTATCTTTCAGACAACCGATGTGCTTGCACAAAGGAAGGCCACAGCTCTCCGAGGTCTACCTCTCTATTTGAGGGAGAATCCAGGCAACGTCCTGAAGACATGTCTGGTAAGAATACTTCGGTTTATACCATTGAAGTTTTTTTCTTCCATTTTTTTAATAGCTGGGCCAAGGGGCCAGTACATCTCTGATTAGGGAGCAAATGCATTCATTTGATAGGAATATGCAATAAAACAACTTATTTATATTCCCTTTAATGTAATATAAGTAGTTATCCCTAATTAAGGCTGAAATCTTTAACAATAAAAGTAAAAACACATTATCAAGAGGTAATCTATGAGGGTTGACCTAAAAAGAATCCTTAAATCAGTAAATTTTGCTGCAAGTCTTCGTGTTTGGATTGTGGCCGATTTTATATGCACTGTCAGGGTGAGATATTGTCTCATAACTCATAAAGGTGCATGTCACTTTACTCATGGGCAGGGGCATATAATTTATTTATAAATGTGGTGATGAAAACATTAAAAATTTAAGTAATGTCTGTTTGTTTTCTCTAGGATACAGACTCGGAGGAAACGTCCGTTGCAGGTGTTCAACTTGGCATAGTCACCGTTGTTGAAGATGATGTTGGGAGAGCTCACTCAATGCCCAGAACAATCAACATTGCCCTTGTCATCGAGGAAAAGGTCGTTGTGGATGACATCTCTGACATCAGTACAGCCATTGTCCTTCTCTTTGGATGCATCTACAACCTCAACCTGGACTACCCCAAAGGGTTGAGGTACACTTTTGAGGCCCTTCAAAAGATTTTTATGAACCTTGGCACAGAGTGTTCTGCCCGAGTTCAGGCTCTGAAAAACAACTTGTTAAAGTAGTCCGATACCATGACACATAGACATGTGTTCAATGCACATATTTGCACACATTGACATGTCACTTTCTTCATCAAAACATGTTTTTTAAGTTCAGTGATGACTACACAAGTTTGTGTAGTTTTTGTATTTCTTTATATTCGATTGTTTTGTAAACCTCTGCACAGAGTGCTCTGCCTGTGTTCAGGCGCTGAAAAAAAACTTGTTAAAGAAGCCTGCCACCATGAACACTTGCGCACATAGACATGTCACTTTATTCCTCAAAATATGTTTTTAAGTTCAGTAGTAGCTACACAAATCCCATGTTCCCATTTGAAGTTAGTGTTTACTAACTGCTGGATTTGTTTATCTCTGAAACTAAACACGTTTGTGTCTTGTTACACGTTTTTATGGATGCACTTTCTATAGACATGTCACTTTATTCCTCAAAATATGTTTTTAAGTTCAGTAGTAGCTACACAAGTTTGTGTAGTGTTGCTACGAATCCCATGTTCCCATTGGAAGTTAGTGTTTACTAAGTGCTGGATTTGGTTATCTCTGAAACTGAACACGTTTGTGTCTTGTTACATGTTTTTTTTATGGATGTACTTTCTTCACTGCTGGGTTTGGCCAGTGGTTTCCTCAAGTATCTGACTAACACATGTTTTGTGATTCATAGTGTCAATCATACTGTTTTCTATATTATAGCTAAAGTATTGAGAGCTGGTTCTGCACTTTGTTATGTGTTTACATATTCTATCTTTGAAAATAATTGTATAATGTTACCAAGTTCACTTAAGCATCCCTGCTGCTGCAATTTCAATTTTGCCTTTTTTGTAGTTATTGGATGTATATAATGTTAACCCCTGTGTTCTTAATAAACAGATTCTTTATAGAATTTTGCTGTTATTATTGAATTTCCACAACAGTATGAATAGAGTAAACTTGAGTTAGCTCAACTGATGGGCAGCAAAGTTGAGTTAACTAAGCATTTCAAGTTTAAGTTTAAGTTCTCTCGACTGAAACTATCCAGTTCTGTTGATGTATGTTTTCAAATCATTAGCATGCATATAATCTAGTATTCCTAACTTGTAGATTTGAGTAGCTCTGAATGGAGATGTTAAGTTAGTCTAACAGAACATCACCATTCAGAGCTACTCTATATAACATTTTGAGTGAACTTAATTATTTAAGTTGACACAACTCACAAGCCCTTAAGTTAGGTCAACTCAAAAAAGCGTTGCAGCTGGTTGCTTTACTTTTTTAAGTTGAGTCAACTTTTCTATTTTTACAGTGTGTTCACTTTACTGCTCATTGCCCGACTTGTGTCTGGTGGGTTTATTAATCCATGTTCACACTGACACCACATCTGTCCTGAGAGGCATCAGCTCTGTGTGATGTGAACAGGACTAAATGTGTTCTGTGTTTTCTCAGGTGGATCTCATCCCACATGTTCGAGTCTGTCAGTAACGGTGGAAGAAGGTGAAGACGTGAGTCTTTGGTGTGGACTTGTTGTTCCCTCGGTCAACTTGAGGAATTACACGGTGGAAGTTACAAGAACTGACCCCAGGCAGTTCGTCCTCCTGTATCGAGACAGAAGAGTCCTCCTTGATGTCCAGATGGAGCAGTACAGACACAGAACCACACTGGACCTCAGAGGCCTGATCAGTGGAAACGTCTCAGTGCAGATCTCCTCTGTGAAGATGTCTGACAGAGGAGATTACACATGTTTGATCCCCAGACTGAAACCCAGGTGCATCATCACCCTGCATGTTGGTAAGGATCCTGAACTCATGCCTGTACGGCACAGTGGACAAACGGCAGATTGTGAGTGAACGTGTGATGTGAGAAAGTGCTCAACCTGTTTGTATCTCATGTGAAACAGTGGAACAGAGGAACCACGTCAGTGCTGCGCCTAGTCTGGAGAACAACTCTACTTCCAACCAGCCGGGGAAAGGTATCTGACTTATTATCCACTAGAAAACTGGAGTCGTGCCTTTTATTCACTTTCCACTTCATCCTCTGTTCTTCTGTGTTTGAGTCCAGAGCAGTAAACCACAGAGGAACTTGCAGAATGAGTCACTGTCATGTTGGTGAAAAGAAGATTCATCTCCTCTCTGTTTGCCTTCACTCCTGCAGGTGCTGTTGCAGCCATTGTTGTTGCTGTGGTCCTCTGTGTTCTTCTTCCTCTTGGTGCTCTCCTGTTGGTGGACTTCATCAGACTGAGAAGTGGAAGAAACAGTAAGTGACCATTTCTGCTCTGTAGCATTTCACTTTCAGTGCATTTACTCCAGTTTAGATGGAGCTTTTAACAAGTGTCTCAAAACCACTTTCAGGTCTCACAGGGAATTGTGTGACGAGATGCAGAGGACAACAGGACCAAGATCCCTTCACTGGTTACCATGTTGCAACCGGATCGGATCCAGTCTACATCCAGGACCTAGTCCAACCGGATGAAAGGAGAGGGACAGGCCCCAGTGAGCTGCGAGCAGAGACGTCCCCTCACTTGGAGCATTACAGAGAGATTATCTAAGTGAATGAAGTTGATGATGAAATGAAACGACTTCTATAACAAATGTTCACTGCTGTTAACACTTTAAAAGTTTGTATTAGATATACGTGATGAAGTGTCTGCTTAACCTCTGATATTAAAATGTTGAAGCCACAGTTCATGTGATTGAACCGTTTATTTGTTTATCACAAGTACTGAGGACATTGTACATGGACCTTTTTCTTATAAATCAAACAGGACACTTTGGTGGATTAAGGTTTTCAGTCATCAAATGTTATCTTTCTGACCCTGAAATCGAGGTGTTTGTTAGTGAGGTGGAGGTGGAGAACCATATGGGACAGCAGTGATGTCAGTAATAAAGAAAATACACTGGTCCTCTGCCGCTGCTGTGGATAACAGAATGTGTGAGATCAGAAATCGCTGAACCCTCGCTTTCTCCTCGTCCGCAGTCACACATCGAGCAGAACCCCGCACCAGTGTCACGGCAGTATTTATTTATTTAGAGCATCGGATCGATTCCCTCACATCAGTGGATCCTCACCTACTCTGGGATATAATTTGGAAAGTTTCTTCATTTCATGAAAGTAATCTCCTGTGCGCTCTGTGCACTGTGCGCCTGATGGCACAGTCCCGTTCACTGCAGGGATTCGATGATACACGCACAGTGTTATAAGATATAATTAATAAAACCTATTAATGACTCGGCTCTGTAACTCCGCTGTTAAATGGAATCTGAACGTAATTTGCTGTAAGTTGTTTCATATATGTTTATTTAAAAAGGTGCGTTTGGAACAGATATTGTTTGCGAGAAAAAATAAGCTTTTGGTTTTAATGTAAATGATGAATTGGATCAATAATCTGCTTCAGTTCATCACCTCACGTCTGCGTAATGTTCGGTCGGAGCGAACCAGCGCGTGTCCGCGGCTCTGGAGAGCGACGCTTAGAGACAGAGGAAGACGGAGCGGGTCTAACAGACGAGTGTTGGTGTCTGCTGCTTCTGCTTCAGAGGAGAGGAGCGGAAAGAGGATTGATATCTGTTGAGTGAGCAATGCCATGTTATATAGCACAGGTAATGATGTCACGGAGCATGTTGTGCCTGCGTGCACTTGTAACCTGTTGCGCATGCGCTTAATAAACGGTCTCGTGTTCCCAGACCAAGAGAGAAGAAGGTGCTCTGATTTTTCCTCCCGTGATAATTAGTTAACCAATCTGGTGACTGCAAACGGATAGACCGCTGCAGAGATGTCCACCGCAACAGGTTATGGGCCCAGTCAAACAGGCCAGAGGTGGTTCAGACTTTTATTCGACGGTGATGAGAAAAGTTATGAACTCTGGGAGACGAGGTTCCTCGCGCACATGGAGTTGCGTCACCTCAGAGAAGTTATCCTGGAGGACCCGCGGATAGATGAGGATGACGACGATGCTCTCGCCGAAGATGAGACGAAGAACGGTGAGGCATATGCAGAGCTGGTGCAATGTCTGGACAACAAGAGCTTATCGCTGGTGATGAGGGACGCGAGACGTGACGGGAGAAAAGCACTGAATATTCTCCGCGAGCACTATGCGGGAAAGGATAAACCCCGTGTGGTGAGTTTATATTGTGAACTTTACTCGCTCCAGAAGGCCAGCAATGAAACTGTCACGGACTATATTATTCGAGCAGAGACAATATTCACGTCATTGAGAAGAGCAGACGAGCAAATAAGTGACGGGCTTCAGATAGCTATGGTGGTAAAGGGGCTACCTGAATCATACAAGCCATTCGTCGTGCACATCACTCAGACAAATGACACTGTAACGTTCGGCGAGTTTAAAACAAAACTGCGGAGTTACGAGAGTACTGAAAAATATGGGAAGAGTGACGTGAATGTTGAAGATGACGACGTGATGAGGATGAGCGGAGCAACGAGGTCACGAGGAAGAGGAAAGAAAATGGACCTGGCTGATGTCGAGTGTTACACGTGCAGCAAAAAGGGACACATGGCCAGGACATGTCCTGACGAATACCAGGTGAGAAGAGAGGATCGAAGATGGGACGCGCCACAGCGAGGAAGGGGACGCGGCCGGGGACGAGGCCGTGACCATGTGAAGAAAGCTGATGGAGAGACGGAGGCAGAGCCCACATCTTTCTGTTTCTTCAGGATGAGTGACTGTCCCACACAAAGAGGAAACAAGAAGGGTCTCATGGTCGACTGCGGAGCGACAACACACATGATCAACGACGCCACGAAGTTCATAACAGTTGACAAGAGCTTCAGACCCGAGGACCACATGATCGAGCTTGCTGACGGATCCAAGGTGAGCGGGATGGCGAGGATGAGGGGAGACGCCGAAGTTTACTTGCTGGACAGCGAGGGACGACAAGTGAAAACGAGGCTAAAGCAAGCACTCTACATCCCCTCGTTTCCACAAAACATCTTTTCAGTCAAAGCAGCAACAGCCAACGGAGCTGAGGTCCGCTTCAAGGACGGTAATGACTGGCTGGTCCACAGGGAAGGTACTAAGTTTAAAATGGATGTGTATGGTAGGTTGTATTACCTTAGCACAGTGGAGAATGAAAATGTTGATGAAGTGTATGGTTGTCATGACATTCAAACGTGGCATAGGATACTAGGTCATTGCAATTTTGAGGATGTTGCAAAATTAGAAAAGGTGGTTGAAGGGATGTCTATTAAAGGGAAACATGACAAGTCCAATCAAAACTGTGAAATATGCACAAAGGGAAAGTTTACACAAAGCAGAAACAGACAGGCAGACGCTAAAGCTACAACCGTATTAGAGCTAGTACACACAGACCTATGCGGTCCTATAGATCCAGCAGATAAAGACGGATACAGATATGCGATAACATTTACTGATGATTACAGTGGGATGATTTTACCATATTTTATTAAAGCAAAGAGTGACACGACAAAAGCTACAGAAAAATTCATAGCAGATGTAGCTCCATATGGAAAAATAAAGTGCATAAGATCTGATAACGGCACAGAGTTTACCGGGCAGGAGTTCCAGTGTTTACTTAGGAGTAAAGGGATAAGGCATGAGAAGAGTGCACCCTACTCACCCCATCAGAATGGAACTGCCGAAAGAGGTTGGAGAACATTATTTGAGATGTCTCGATGCATGCTATTGGAGAGTAACCTCCCAAAGAAATTGTGGACATATGCTGTACAGACAGCAGCTCAAATCCGCAACAGGTGCTTCAGTAAGCGGCTAGAGCAGACACCTTACTGTGTTTTCACAGGAAAAACACCTAACCTATCCAACATGAAAATATTTGGCTCTGAATGCTACGTATATAAGCAGGATAAGAAAAAGCTGGACTCTAGATGCGAAAAGGCGATCCTTGTAGGCTATGACAAATATAGTCCAGCATATAACATGTACTATCCTGAGACAGGAAAAGTCCTAAAACATAGGCTGGTGAAATTCATCACCAAAGGTAGTGCAGAGAGCCAGACTCAGACAGATTGTGACAAGGGGAATGACACTGAGAGTCATGAAGATACACCACAGCAGATAGTCAACCAGGGTCAGGGACAGCCTAAGGAAAGTAAAGAGTCCAATGTTGAGGAGACTGATGAGGCAGGTCCGACCCAGACAGATAGTACTCAGAAAGAAGAGGGAGAAAGGAGATATCCTACGAGACAGAGAAAGGCTCCAGACTACTTAAAGGGGTACCAGTGTAAAGCTGATTGTAAAAATGACGAATGTGAAAATGTAGATTATTTCTACAGAGTGGCTTATGATGTACCTAAAACACTTAAAGAGGCAATGGACTCTAAGAAGTCAAAAATGTGGGCTGACGCGATGAAAGAGGAGATGAACTCTTTGACAGAGAATGACACTTTCACTCTGACCCTACTGCCAAGAGGCAAACAAGCAGTGGGAGGTCGCTGGGTATATGCAGTGAAAGAGAGCCCAGATGGATCTGAGACTTGTAAAGCCAGATATGTCGCAAAGGGGTATGGTCAAGTGGAAGGGATCGACTATAAAGAGACTTTTTCACCGACAGCCAACATGACCTCTGTACGAGCATTAATGCAGGTGGCTGTACAGGAGGATCTCACCCTACATCAAATGGATGTGAAAACTGCTTACCTCCATGCTCCAATGGACTGTGAGGTATATATGGAGCAACCGGAAGGTTTTGAAATCAAGTCAAACACAGGGGAACACTTAGTGTGTAAACTCAACAAGTCATTGTATGGTTTAAAACAGTCCGGACGTAACTGGAACAAGTTACTCCGTGATCATCTTACAGGGAATGGTTTTGTGCAAAATGATGCTGATCATTGTGTCTACAGCAGAAAATCTGAGAATGAGAAAGTGATTCTGTTAGTATGGGTAGATGACTTAATCATAGCAGCGAGTAACAACACCTTACTCAGTAATGTAAAAGAAATGTTGAAGAGAAGGTTTAAGATGAAAGATATGGGTCCACTTAAACACTTCCTGGGTATCGATTTCAGACAGAGTGAGGGAGAGATCAAAATGACTCAAAAGAGACACATAGAGAAGATATTAACCAAATTTGGAATGTCTGAATGCAAACCCAGATCCACCCGATGTGAGCAAAAGTTAAACTTTGACAGTGAGGGTGAGGTTATTGATTCAACAGGATATAGAGAGATAATAGGTAGCTTGATATACATTATGACATGTACCAGACCTGACCTGAGCTGGGTTGTTAGCAAACTATCTCAATACCTAGCAGAACCAAAGCAACAGCATTGGGCTACAGCAAAACACCTACTGAGGTATTTAAAGGGTACTATAGATCAAGAACTACACTACCAGAAATGTGAGGAAAGCCCACTACAGCTGGAGGGATATAGTGATGCTGATTGGGCAGCCGACAGGGATGATAGGAGGACCACAAGTGGATACTGTTTCAGCTTAACTGAGAATGGTCCAGTTATATCGTGGAAGAGTAGGAAGCAGCCAACAGTGGCATTATCCACCTGTGAAGCTGAGTATATGGCACTAGCAGCTACTACTCAAGAGAGCATGTACCTTGTACAACTACTTAGAGGAATAGATAGTAGCCAGCATGTACCAGTAAAGATATATGAGGACAACCAGGGGGCGATAGCTTTATCTAAGAACCCAGTATGCAGACAGAGAAGCAAACACATAGATATAAAGTATCACTTTGTACGGTCTGCACACGCAGAAGGGAAGATATCTATAGAATACTGTCCTACTGCAAACATGGTTGCTGATGTCTTTACCAAGCCAGTGACAAAGGCTAAGTTTGAAAGTTTCAAGGGGTATTTGTTTGGAATGTAAATGTGAACTGGCAGATGAAAAAGTTTTGAAGTTTTTAGAACACTGTCAGTATACAAAATGTTTTATTTTGGAGTTATGTATTTTTGGTTTTTATTTACCACTATAGAGAGAGCTATACACATGTCTTTGAGTGGGAGTGTTGAGTGAGCAATGCCATGTTATATAGCACAGGTAATGATGTCACGGAGCACGTTGTGCCTGCGTGCACTTGTAACCTGTTGCGCATGCGCTTAATAAACAGTCTCGTGTTCCCAGACCAAGAGAGAAGAAGGTGCTCTGATTTTTCCTCCCGTGATAATTAGTTAACCAATCTGGTGACTGCAAACGGATAGACCGCTGCAGAGATGTCCACCGCAACAATATCAACACACTGAGGTCACAACACTTCATGTCGGACATGGTGACACGTGCTGAGAGACTGACGCGGGGAGCACAGAGAAAAGAGACTATAATGATTGCATTTGAAAGAAAGGTGTCTCCACAGGAGGTCGACTTCGGATTCAGGAAACATAGAATTCGGGAGTTCGTACCACACCGGGCTGGAACATCACCAACAGATGTTACGACACGTTACACGGATCCGTTTTGACCGGCAGTCTGACTGGCAGCAGTTCGCGTCCCGCCGGGTTCACGCCCGCTCTCATGTAACTCAGTGGCGCTGTTCACTTCGGCTGTGATCGCGCTCAGCACCTATGCTTTCCGCGTCAGGTCTTTTCTCTTCGGGTTGTCGCCAGATGCGGAAGCGTCGCGTAACTCTGTGACGCACAGCAGCCGGGCTGTTCACATGAGACTTTGCATCGCTCCGCGCCCGTCAGCCCGTGATTCTGCTTTCTCCGCGGGTTGTATATGCTCTGTTCAATGTAGGGGTTCGGGGTAAATGATGATGGTCTTCATAGCACCCCCCCCCCCCTCTCTTTCTCTGTCTGTCTGCTTGTGTGCTTGTAGTGGGGGGGCGGAGGACACATTTAATCATGTGAGGGGGAAAACTCGGGGAAATTGAAACTCCAGAAGAACAGCAGGGAACGCTAAAATACGCGACACATATTTGATAATTTATTTGTAATATGTCATTGATATCTTTTAAATTAATTTCCCAGTGCGTTTCCCCGAGCGATGCGCAGCCCCGAGCGAACCTGGTCGCCTCCTTTCCGCTCCCATGTTACTCAGATCAGATGTGATGTTCACATCGTCGCGATGCGCCGCCTGTCGCAGAGGGTTCCAACACAGTTGAACAGTTTACTTTTGATATTTGTCGGTCCACCGCTGAATGGTGCGAGTCACCGGTCTGTCACGTTTGAGTTTCTGCCTCTAGGAAGGTGGGCAAAACTGAAGTGATCTGATTTGCCGAATGTGGGTCGAGGGAGGGCCTTATACAAATCCCGGTGATTGTAAATCCCAAACATTATGAGGATAAAAGGTTGCACTCGCTTCCTCCTCGTCCGCAGTATTTATTTATTTAGAGCATCGGATCGATTCCCTCACATCAGTGGATCCTCACCTCCTCTGGGATATTAATTGCAAAGTTTCTTCATTTCTTGGAAGTGAACTCCTGTGCGCTCTGTGCACTGTGCGCCTGATGGCACAGCCCCTGAAGCAGAAGCAACAGACACCAACACTCGGCTGTTAGACCCGCTCCGTCTTCCTCTGTCTCTGAGCGTCGCTCTCCAGAGCCGCGGACACGCGCTGGTTCACTCCGACCGAACATTACGCAGAACCACTGCGGTTTGAACAGTTTACTTTCGAGAGGCGTCTCTCCAGTCACGCCCCTTTGTGCATCCGGCTCTCCAGACACGCCCCTTTGTGCATCGGCTCTCAGAATCGTTATCCAGCGATTGGATGCGGCGGCAATTAGCAAAATGGGAGGTGTAAATCCCAATCATGACACGCTCCCTCTACAACTATAAAGGCTGCACTCTGCAGTCTGTCAGTGCAGGACATCAGCTCCTGTGGGGACACGCGAGCAAAGCGATGACGGAAGCGACACTGATGGGATCGGTCCCAGAATGTCCCCGTGGTTAACTCTTTAGCTTCAGGGGAGACGAACAGCAAAACAGCAAACACAAACCACCTGAAGGGAGCAACCTGAACTGACCTATACTGAAGTTAAAGGAACCAAAAGACATGTTCCTAACCTGACTCCTCATCCAGAAACAGAAGAAAACATGGGTTCAACTCAAATGATACCCACCCCCCAAACCGGGCTGGGACATCAACAACAGATCTCAAGACACTTTACAAGGAACAGTTCTGACTGGCAGTCTGACTTTTTGTAACGTGATGATTTTCACGGAGACGGACTCCGCCATGGTTCCCGAGGGGGTCTCCCTTCAGCGCCAGGACCGGACAACCATCTCGGGGAAGAGCAAGGGAAGAGGTGTCTGCTGCATGGAGAACAATGTGTGGCGCTCAGATGTGGAGATTATTTCTTCGGGATGTTCTCCGGACCTGGAGCAGCTCGTGAACAGATGCCGACCTTATTTCATCCCGAAGGAGTTTACATCTGTCGTAATAACAGCGATGCACATTCCGCCACATGCCGACATCAGGCCCTGGACGAGCTGCATGCAGTTATCGACAGGACCGAGACATCCCGGCCCGAGGCTGCGTGTATGTTGGCCGGTGATTTTAACAACGACAAGATGAGGAAAGTCCTGCAGACATCAGCTGTCCTACGCGGGGTGCGAACACACTCGACCATGTTCACACTCCCTTCGGGGATGCGTATAAGGGTTGCTATGAAGACCATCATCACCATTGAATGAAGCAAACAGCATCCAGCGGAGGAAGCAGAATCACTGGCCGACCGGCGCGGAGAAATGCGCGTTCGGTGTGTACACAGCGATCATTGCTGCCGGTCAGAACTGTTCCTTGTAAAGTGTCTTAAGATCTGTTGTTGATGTCCCAGCCCGGTTTGGGGGGTGGGTATCATTTGAGTTGAACCCATGTTTTCTCCTGTTTCTGGATGAGGAGTGAGTTTAGGAACATGTCTTTTGGTTCCTTTCACTTCAGTATAGATAAGTTCAGGTTGCTCCCTTCAGGTGGTTTGTGTTTGCTGTTTTGATGTTCGCCCCCCTGAAGCTAAAGAGTTAACCACGGGGACATTCTGGGACCGATCCCATCAGTGTCGCTTCCATCATCGCTTTGCTCGCATGTTCCCAAAGGAGCTGATGTCCTGCGCGGATGCAACTTCCGTCCGTCCGCTCGCTTTATTCTATCCGTAGACCGGCGGCGAGGACATCGCGTAAAACCCACAGCGCGAGTGTGACGCGGACTGTTACAGTGTAACTTCCGCACTGTAAACAATTGTCATGTGATTTACTTGTCTGTTTATTATTGTTTTAAATGAAATTCAACATAATCTCAAATACTGTACAATGTAATTTAATGTAATAGCAGCATGATGACAGTCAGTTCCTGAAAATTAAAATCCTCTTTAACAAAACCTTGCTTCCCTGTGTTGATGTGATATTGTGAACAACGTATACTGAATGATTACAGTTAATGAAATGCAGCAACTGAAATACTTGCTGATTTTCTTGATAGAAACAAAGTTGTCTATTACAGATGTAGATTTCAGAACATGACAGTTATCAGTCTGTTCATTACATGTGATAAAAAATGCAATCACACAGCACATGTCACCATGTCCGACATGAAGTGTTGTGACCTCAGTGTGTTGATATCAATCCTCTTTCCGCTCCTCTCCTCTGAAGCAGAAGCAGCAGACACCAACACTCGGCTGTTAGACCCGCTCCGTCTTCCTCTGTCTCTGAGCGTCGCTCTCCAGAGCCGCGGACACGCGCTGGTTCGCTCCGACTGAACATTACGCAGAACCAATGCGGATTGAACTGTTTACTTTCGAGAGGCGTCTCTCCAGACACGCCCCCTTTGTGCATCCGACTCTCCAGACACACACCCCTGCGATCTGATTTGCCCAATGTGAGTCGAGGGAGGGCCTTATACAAATCCCGAACATTACGAGTATAAATGGTTGCACTCTGCAGTTTTATCTGCACAGGACATCAGCTCCAGATCAGTGAAAATCTTAGCGTGAGAACAGGACCTGCAGCCGGCTCTGCTGCGGACAAAACTCTGGAAAATGGACAAGACTCTGTTCACTTTACTGCTCATTGCCCGACTTGTGTCTGGTGGGTTTATTAATCCATGTTCACACTGACACCACATCTGTCCTGAGAGGCATCAGCTCTGTGTGATGTGAACAGGACTAAATGTGTTCTGTGTTTTCTCAGGTGGATCTCATCCCACATGTTCGAGTCTGTCAGTAACGGTGGAAGAAGGTGAAGACGTGAGTCTTTGGTGTGGACTTGTTGTTCCCTCGGTCAACTTGAGGAATTACACGGTGGAAGTTACAAGAACTGACTCCAGGCAGTTCGTCCTCCTGTATCGAGACAGAAGAGTCCTCCTTGATGTCCAGATGGAGCAGTACAGACACAGAACCACACTGGACCTCAGAGGCCTGATCAGTGGAAACGTCTCAGTGCAGATCTCCTCTGTGAAGATGTCTGACAGAGGAGATTACACATGTTTGATCCCCAGACTGAAACCCAGGTGCATCATCACCCTGCATGTTGGTAAGGATCCTGAACTCATGCCTGTACGGCACAGTGGACAAACGGCAGATTGTGAGTGAACGTGTGATGTGAGAAAGTGCTCAACCTGTTTGTATCTCATGTGAAACAGTGGAACAGAGGAACCACGTCAGTGCTGCGCCTCGTCTGGAGAACAACTCTACTTCCAACCAGCCGGGGAAAGGTATCTGACTTATTATCCACTAGAAAACTGGAGTCGTGCCTTTTATTCACTTTCCACTTCATCCTCTGTTCTTCTGTGTTTGAGTCCAGAGCAGTAAACCACAGAGGAACTTGCAGAATGAGTCACTGTCATGTTGGTGAAAAGAAGATTCATCTCCTCTCTGTTTGCCTTCACTCCTGCAGGTGCTGTTGCAGCCATTGTTGTTGCTGTGGTCCTCTGTGTTCTTCTTCCTCTTGGTGCTCTCCTGTTGGTGGACTTCATCAGACTGAGAAGTGGAAGAAACAGTAAGTGACCATTTCTGCTCTGTAGCATTTCACTTTCAGTGCATTTACTCCAGTTTAGATGGAGCTTTTAACAAGTGTCTCAAAACCACTTTCAGGTCTCACAGGGAATTGTGTGACGAGATGCAGAGGACAACAGGACCAAGATCCCTTCACTGGTTACCATGTTGCAACCGGATCGGGTCCAGTCTACATCCAAGACTTAGTCCAACCGGATGAAAGGAGAGGGACAGGCCCCTGTGAGCTGCGAGCAGAGACGTCCCCTCACTTGGAGCATTACAGAGAGATTATCTAAGTGAATGAAGTTGATGATGAAATGAAACGACTTCTATAACAAATGTTCACTGCTGTTAACACTTTAAAAGTTTGTATTAGATATACGTGATGAAGTGTCTGCTTAACCTCTGATATTAAAATGTTGAAGCCACAGTTCATGTGATTGAACCGTTTATTTATTTATCACAAGTACTGAGGACATTGTACATGGACCTTTTCCTTATAAATCAAACAGGACACTTTGGTGGATTAAGGTTTTCAGTCATCAAATGTTATCTTTCTGACCCTGAAATCGAGGTGTTTGTTAGTGAGGTGGAGGTGGAGAACCATATGGGACAGCAGTGATGTCAGTAATAAAGAAAATACACTGGTCCTCTGCCGCTGCTGTGGATAACAGAATGTGTGAGATCAGAAATCGCTGAACCCTCGCTTCCTCCTCGTCCGCAGTCACACATCGAGCAGAACCCCGCACCAGTGTCACGGCAGTATTTATTTATTTAGAGCATCGGATCGATTCCCTCACATCAGTGGATCCTCACCTACTCTGGGATATAATTTGGAAAGTTTCTTCATTTCATGAAAGTAATCTCCTGTGCGCTCTGTGCACTGTGCGCCTGATGGCACAGTCCTGTTCACTGCAGGGATTCGATGATACACGCACAGTGTTATAAGATATAATTAATAAAACCTATTAATGACTCGGCTCTGTAACTCCGCTGTTAAATGGAATCTGAACGTAATTTGCTGTAAGTTGTTTCATATATTTTTATATAAAAAGGTGCGTGTGGAACAGATATTGTTTGCGAGAAAAACTAAGCTGTTGGTTTTAATGTAAATGATGAATTGGATCAATAATCTGCTTCAGTTCATCACCTCACGTCTGCGTAATGTTTGGTCGGAGCGAACAAGCGCGTGTCCGCGGCTCTGGAGAGCGACGCTCAGAGACAGAGGAAGACGGAGCGGGTCTAACAGCCGAGTGTTGGTGTCTGCTGCTTCTACTTCAGAGGAGAGGAGCGGAAAGAGGATTGATATCAACACACTGAGGTCACAACACTTCATGTCGGACATGGTGACACGTGCTGAGAGACTGACACGGGGAGCACAGAGAAAAGAGACTATAATGATTGCATTTGAAAGAAAGGTGTCTCCACAGGAGGTCGACTTTGGATTCGTGAAATATAGAATTCGGGAGTTCGTACCACACCGGGCTGGAACATCACCAACAGATGTTACGACACGTTACACGGATCCGTTCTGACCGGCAGTCTGACTGGCAGCAGTGCGCGTCACGCCGGGTTCACGCCCGCTCTCATGTAACTCAGTGGCGCTGTTCACTTCGGCTGTGATCGCGCTCAGCACCGATGCTTTCCGCGTCAGGTCTTTTCTCTTCGGGTTGTCGCCAGATGCGGAAGCGTCGCGTAACTCTGTGACGCACAGCAGCCGGGCTGTTCACATGAGACTTTGCATTGCTCCGCGCCCGTCAGCCCGTGATTCTGCTTTCTCCGCGGGTTGTATATACTCCGTTCAATGTAGGGGTTCGGGGTAAATGATGATGGTCTTCATAGCACCCTCCCCCCCCCCTCTCTTTCTCTGTCTGTCTGCTTGTGTGCTTGTAGTGGGGGGGCGGAGGACACATTTAATCAAAAGTTAACCACGGGGACATTCTGGGACCGATCCCATCACTGTCGCTTCCATCATCGCTTTGCTCGCATGTTCCCAAAGGAGCTGATGTCCTGCGCGGATGCAACTTCCGTCCGTCCGCTCGCTTTATTCTATCCGTAGACCGGCGGCGAGGACATCGCGTAAAACCCACAGCGCGAGTGTGACGCGGACTGTTACAGTGTAACTTCCGCACTGTAAACAATTGTCATGTGATTTACTTGTCTGTTTATTATTGTTTTAAATGAAATTCAACATAATCTAAAATACTGTACAATGTAATTTAATGTAATAGCAGCATGATGACAGTCAGTTCCTGAAAATTAAAATCCTCTTTAACAAAACCTTGCTTCCCTGTGTTGATGTGATATTGTGAACAACGTATACTGAATGATTACAGTTAATGAAATGCAGCAACTGAAATACTTGCTGATTTTCTTGATAGAAACAAAGTTGTCTATTACAGATGTAGATTTCAGAACATGACAGTTATCAGTCTGTTCATTACATGTGATAAAAAATGCAATCACACAGCACATGTCACCATGTCCGACATGAAGTGTTGTGACCTCAGTGTGTTGATATCAATCCTCTTTCCGCTCCTCTCCTCTGAAGCAGAAGCAGCAGACACCAACACTCGGCTGTTAGACCCGCTCCGTCTTCCTCTGTCTCTGAGCGTCGCTCTCCAGAGCCGCGGACACGCGCTGGTTCGCTCCGACTGAACATTACGCAGAACCAATGCGGATTGAACTGTTTACTCTCGAGAGGCGTCTCTCCAGACACGCCCCCTTTGTGCATCCGACTCTCCAGACACACACCCCTGCGATCTGATTTGCCCAATGTGAGTCGAGGGAGGGCCTTATACAAATCCCGAACATTACGAGTATAAATGGTTGCACTCTGCAGTTTTATCTGCACAGGACATCAGCTCCAGATCAGTGAAAATCTTAGCGTGAGAACAGGACCTGCAGCCGGCTCTGCTGCGGACAAAACTCTGGAAAATGGACAAGACTCTGTTCACTTTACTGCTCATTGCCCGACTTGTGTCTGGTGGGTTTATTAATCCATGTTCACACTGACACCACATCTGTCCTGAGAGGCATCAGCTCTGTGTGATGTGAACAGGACTAAATGTGTTCTGTGTTTTCTCAGGTGGATCTCATCCCACATGTTCGAGTCTGTCAGTAACGGTGGAAGAAGGTGAAGACGTGAGTCTTTGGTGTGGACTTGTTGTTCCCTCGGTCAACTTGAGGAATTACACGGTGGAAGTTACAAGAACTGACTCCAGGCAGTTCGTCCTCCTGTATCGAGACAGAAGAGTCCTCCTTGATGTCCAGATGGAGCAGTACAGACACAGAACCACACTGGACCTCAGAGGCCTGATCAGTGGAAACGTCTCAGTGCAGATCTCCTCTGTGAAGATGTCTGACAGAGGAGATTACACATGTTTGATCCCCAGACTGAAACCCAGGTGCATCATCACCCTGCATGTTGGTAAGGATCCTGAACTCATGCCTGTACGGCACAGTGGACAAACGGCAGATTGTGAGTGAACGTGTGATGTGAGAAAGTGCTCAACCTGTTTGTTTCTCATGTGAAACAGTGGAACAGAGGAACCACGTCAGTGCTGCGCCTCGTCTGGAGAACAACTCTACTTCCAACCAGCCGGGGAAAGGTATCTGACTTATTATCCACTAGAAAACTGGAGTCGTGCCTTTTATTCACTTTCCACTTCATCCTCTGTTCTTCTGTGTTTGAGTCCAGAGCAGTAAACCACAGAGGAACTTGCAGAATGAGTCACTGTCATGTTGGTGAAAAGAAGATTCATCTCCTCTCTGTTTGCCTTCACTCCTGCAGGTGCTGTTGCAGCCATTGTTGTTGCTGTGGTCCTCTGTGTTCTTCTTCCTCTTGGTGCTCTCCTGTTGGTGGACTTCATCAGACTGAGAAGTGGAAGAAACAGTAAGTGACCATTTCTGCTCTGTAGCATTTCACTTTCAGTGCATTTACTCCAGTTTAGATGGAGCTTTTAACAAGTGTCTCAAAACCACTTTCAGGTCTCACAGGGAATTGTGTGACGAGATGCAGAGGACAACAGGACCAAGATCCCTTCACTGGTTACCATGTTGCAACCGGATCGGGTCCAGTCTACATCCAGGACCTAGTCCAACCGGATGAAAGGAGAGGGACAGGCCCCTGTGAGCTGCGAGCAGAGACGTCCCCTCACTTGGAGCA